>NC_133162.1:77557833-77864666 GCF_040802235.1 Manis javanica | reverse complement strand
TATCACTATTCTGTAACACCACCTCAAGGATGTTTCCTGGGCCTAAGAGGTTAAGAATACCTTTGTTGCAGGAGGAACAGATGCAGGAGGAGAGCCAAACAGAGAGCTTCCACTATCGGGATCCTCTTTGAAGAGCAGTGATACTCTCTGAGTCCTCTTTTGGCTACACAAACAGATGAAAGACCAAATTAAAGGCAAATGGGATTTTTAAAAAAATACAATATTCTTTCTAGGTCACACCTCTATGAACCCACCTGCCACCAACATGCCCAAGCTATCAGCTGACCTTATACAACTGAAAGCAAGCAAGAAAAACCTTTGAAGTAGGTGCGATTTGTGCCTAGCAAGTCATCAGCCTCTGTCCCCCACCCTTATGTAGAAGAGCTAAGGCCCTCCTCAACCTGGCCCTTGTTAGTTATTTCTGACTCGGTGTGGGTGCACTAGCTGTTTGCTTTCAGAGGCACACGACACTGCTAGCACTCTGTCTCACCACTTCCTAGGGCACAGGAAGAAACAGAGAACATGAGTGCCTATTTCCAAAGTGGTCAGAAGGCAGCTGTCAAAAGATCACAGGGCCAGGGCCTGCTTCGGGCTGTGACCTGATACCTCCTTGGCCACCTAATCCTGTCTTTCTAAGCATCCCCATCCTTTCCCTTCAAACCCCAAATCCATCCCTTTACATCCCCAACAGACAAACCTCTCAGAGCTGGAAAAGCAGAACTCATTTCCCTGTTCATCACATCACTACGCACCCAGCTCCTACCCCATGTTGGGCAACCAGAGCCGAAATGCGGTCACAGGTCTCCTCATCACCTTCCTCTAGCCTGTCTTCACCTACTTCCTTACCTGGGATTCTGGCAGGCCCCTACACACAAGGTGCTCAATAAATGCCAGAACAACTATTCATCAGTACATCATCAGGAACAGAAATAATATGAAAGTGAAAAAACACAGGGAGGCTTAGCACTGGACTGGTTTTTACTATATGATACGGAATAATACAACTAACATACTAGGGAATTACCAAAGTAATGAAAACTTCAAAATCAGTTTTTGCTAGGAAAAAAGCATAGTAATAGTAAGTCACTTCAGTGAATTTTTTACCATATCCATCTACTTCTATTAGAACAAAATTATAATTAACAAGGCAAAATCTATATAACTTGTTAGTTTGATACTGATGTCTACATCTTAAAAAAAACAAAAAAACTAAGGATCAACCAAACAGTTGAGTGCACTTACACTGGACACATACACTAAAGGACAGTTACAAACTAAATCTGCACCTTGAAGAAGTTATTAAAGCAAAGAGCCAATTTGCAACGGCACAGTAAGGTGCTACCTAGTATGCCTTTAAGGACATATACCAATACAGAGTTACACAAATGATAACCAAAATATCCGACTACTAGGTGATGATCACAAAGTATTAATGACTATATCAGATGCCTGAAGAGTGCCGAACACCTCATAAAGCAGCTATAGCAGAAAATCTAACTCATCATCTTCCGAACAAGAATTTCTAAACAAACTAACCAACCAAAACCCCCGAGAACAACCCACAAGACATCTGGTGACTGATTCTGAAGGTAAGCTACTAGAGAAGAGCTAGTTAGCTCTCTGGACAAGGTTACATAAAAGACTACAATCCTTACGCTCGGCCTCATTCCCTAACTCTCAGCTACTGCTGGCTAAATGGGGGCTTCCCGTGGAGACCTGTCCTCAGGAAAACATGTGCTTGTTCAGTGAGCTACAGTATTTCTCATTATAAGTAACAGGTTAAGTATTTTGATTTATTTAAAAGGTACAGAGAAAATGATCATAGAGTCTATGGGTCTAAACCAGGCACTTTTGAGAGTGAAAGGGAAAGTTATTAATAATCATCCTGAAATGAAAGGAACAAAGCAGGGCTGCCAGGCAAGCCAGGGCATTTGAATGCCTTGCTAAGATAATATTTCACAACTTCATTAGGGTCACAAAGCTTCTTTCTTTTTTTAGAATGGTTGTGAGATATAATTTACATACCATAAATCTTACACTTTTATAAAAGTGTACAATTTACTGATTTTTAGTATATTCAGAGTTGAGCATCTATCACCATAATCTAAGTTCACAGTATTTCCAACAACCCAAAATGAAACCCTACTTGTTAACATTCACTCCCAATTCTCCTTTCCCCTCAGCCTCAGGCAAACACTAATTTACTTTCTGTGGCTATGGATTTATCTGTTCTGGACATTATATACCAATGGACTCATACATGTGGTCTTCTGTGACTGGCTTCTTTCAGTTAACACAGTTCATTAATATTGTGGCATGTCTCAATATCTTGTTCCTTCTCATTGTATGGGCAGAATACATTTTGTTTATTGTTTCATCAGTTGATGGACTTTTCAGTTACTATGTACAATGCTGTGATGAACATTCATGTGCAAGTTTTTGTGTGGACAGATTTTCATTTCTCTTGACCGTATACCTAAAAATGAAGTTAAGTCCTTTGGTAGCTCCAGGTTTAACTTTCTAAGGAACCACTGTTTCCCAAAGTGGCTGCACCATTGTACATTCAGTGTCTGTAAAAGCAATTTTAGAGAGTCTGATGAAAGCTATGAATTATTTCCTCAGAAAAATGCCCATACACAAAACTTATAGACAACTTTAAAACCAACTGGAAATGGAATAAATTGGGAGCAGAGAAAGCATTAATGAAAGCTAAGTATTGGGTGTAGCTGGTATTGGAACCTCCAAGTGAGACATTTCCAGATCTCTAAACTAGTGACCACGTGTGCGTGGTAGGGGGCAAAGGGAGACAGGGCACATATGTAACGTAACTTCTATACAACCTAGAAAATGCTCAAGTGCAACATGGCCAGAGATGAGGGGCATATACAGAGGGAATTATTTTTGCTCTAAACTTTGACTTTTTCTTCTCTCTCTCACCTGTCTTTTAGGTCAAGAAAGGATTCTTATAAGAGAGGGCTTAAACTGAGTCTTGAAGGAAGCTGGTCAGGTAAGAAGGAAGAAGGGCATGTCTCAGGAGAGACAGTGCAAGAAAAATAAAGGAATGAAATGTTATTTCCTCTGCAGTCATGATGATAAATGGTAACATGTTAAGTGACTGCAATCTAACAGCTGTGCTAAGCATTTCCCATTTTTTGGATTTCATTTAATCCTCTCAGTGATCCTATGTGAGAGGTACTATTATTATTTTTGTTTAACTGATGAGAAAACTCAGGCCCAGAGAACTTTGGTAACTTGCCCAAGGTTATTGTTATTCAGAAAGGAACTGGCAGGGCCAGAATTTATCAGGTACTGGAATTCCAGAGCCTATATTCTTCTTCTTCTTTTTTTTTTTTTTAAGGAGAGCAAGGTACCAGCTTTTATTTAGAGATAAAGTGAGAGGAAAGAGCTCACACCAGGAGGGGACAAGAGAGCACCCCAGAGCCTATATTCTTAACCAGAGGCAAAATATATACCCAAGGGTAAAGCCACCAGCACCTAAAAGAAATGGTGACATTTCAAATGATTACAATATTTAGAGATAGAAATATGAGGTACTTTTGAATCTATCAAATCAAACTTAAGGCTTAATCGCACCAACCCACAGGATTTATATGTCCCATCAATTACCTCTTTATGGTACTATCATTCAGTTGAATTCCACAGTAATCATTTAAAGCTCTTGAGGAAAAAGTATGTATTTGCAAGGTTATTATTCGGAATGTACAGCTAATCTGGCAGCATGTTACACCACCAATCACAGCCTGTGCTCAGACTACACATCCTGCTGGCTTCAGGCCAAGTGTTAATGTGAATCAGCTAACACTTACCAGCAACTGGTGGGATAAACACAGCACTGTAGAAAACCATTCTCCTAACAGGATGTGTATCAATGCTGAGGGTATTTCTGTTCAAATGACAAACTTACATACCCTCAACCACACTTTGCATTCTTTAGGATTTCCCAGAGGAAAAACAAACAAAAGACAACAAATTGCACTAAATCTCTAACAAACTAAGAAAGATGGTATTTTAGGGTTAAAGAGAAAAAAGTTAGGAAGAAGAAATTGTGTAAGGACCCATCAACAAAAAACAATGCCCAGTATTGGGGAAGGATACCTTACAAGTGAAAATCAACGTATTTATTTTTATGACTACTGGGTAATGAGTGATTATCATGTCACCCCAAGCAACTGCACCTTGTGAATCAAATACATCTGACACTTGGACAACATGGCATTTAGGGGCATGTCATCTGTCCCACAGCTGAAAATCCACACATAACCTTTAACTCCCCCCAAACTTAACTACTAACAGCCTACTGTTGACCAAGTCTCACAGACAACACAAACACTCAATTAACACATATTTTGTATTATTATATGTATTATATACTGTAGTGTTACAATAATATCTAAGTGGACCCACTGCAGTTCAAACCTGTGTTGTTCATGGGTCAACTGTACCTTTATACTTATTATCACAGATACTGAAACACTTATTAAATCACTTCTTTCCATGACTAGCTCACCTGTTCTTAGCAATAACAAACAGGTCATCTTCATCATGGTCCTCAAACAGGCTGGTCTTTTTCATAGCCTTGGCCTCCTGGACCTGGGTGGTCCCAGAGTCCCGAAGTTCTCCTTTAGACCTATTATAAGATGATGAGTTGGTCTGTGAATCAGTAATATTCCACTGGTCCTTAAAATATAAAATGTATGTTAAAATCCAGTAGTAATTTAGACTGAGGAACCAGGGAAGTAAAATAATTCATCGTTAAACAAAACTGTATTTAAACTAAGCATTAAATTAAGTACATTACTCTTGAAGAAAGCTGACGTCCAGGACTTTTCTTTGAAGTCAAATCTAGACAGCTGGGTTCTCTAGCCTCAAAGACATTCTCTTACTTTTCTCTTCCACTGCCTGCCACAATGTTTCCCCCATCTATGGTTCTGTTGTGTGTTAGGACAAGGGAAGTTATCTACTTTAGGGGTTGAAAATTAATTTTAGAGGGGAATGAGAAGGAAGAGTGTTGAAAAAAAACTAACACTTGGAGGAAAGTGATATTTTAATTTAAAAACCTCAATGCAAGTTGGAAAAAAATGTGTAAAAAGCTCATGTAAACAAGACACAGTGAAGCTGCTAGTGACCTTTTTTAACCACAAGTCTGAATCTGGCCTTTATAAAGCGCTTGAGGGAAACCCCACCTGGCTATGCTCACCCCTTCATATCAAGTAACTCTTGAGCGCTTGCCAAGTGGTCCTTTGGTCTCTAGAGTCTAGGGCTTCAGAAATCAAAGTGGGGTACACAGGAAACACCATTGGTTATGTAGAATCTCAGATTTCACCCCGACTTTCTGAATCAGAACCTGCATTTGTAACAGGATGCCCAGGTGATTTCTCCACACTTTTTGGTTTGAGATATGTTTCTCTAGAACAGTGACACTCAACAGTGACTACATACTAGAATCTCTGACAGAGCTTTAGGAAATTCCAGTGATAGACAATACCCAAATTAAACAATTCGTAATCTCCACTGATGGAATCCAGTATCACTACTCTTTAAAGTTCTACAGGTGATTCCAATGGGCAGCCAAGGTTGAGAGTCACTGATCAAGACCCTGGGTTACCTTCACTTGGCCAGTACTGTTGCTCCTGGCTTTGGCAAATGTTTTTACTTTCCCGGAACCACAGTAATACTACGGTAGGAAAATGTCCTATCATGACGACGGGCCTTTACTACAGGGAGAATAAACAACTAACAACAATGCTAAAAATAAAAAAAAGGAAGATCCATGATAAATTCATACATTTGAGTAGAAAAAACAAATTACGTTGTATAATTTAAAGTTGCTTTCCATAAAAAACATTAACATGCCTCTGGTTTATCTATCTACATCATACCCTCATAATTTGCCTATGATATTAAAATGAGGAGGAGTAATTATAATAATGAAGATTTTTAATGCTTACAGTTTTTAATATAATGTATGAAGTCTTTTTCTGTATAGCTCAATCTGAACAGCAGATAAATTATATTTACTACTGGCTCTGCTTATATGTATGTAGATACAGCAAATGGATCAAGACTCATAAAAAAGGAGTTCAACTTGCAAAAGCATACACCTACATCTAGCTATAGTTCTTAACTAAACACAGTGATCATTTAACAAGTTAAAATAAGGCCTAACTCATTTGATTAGCATATATTACAATTTCAGGGACATATTTTATTCCTAACCATTTTGAAAAGATTAATCTTTTAAGTTAGTATATTAAGTACCTTTCTTCAAAAAAACAAGTCCTGTGAACATACAAGTCTTTGGTGACTGAACTTCACTAGATGTAAAAAAAGATAGAAAAAGAAAATGTTTAGGATAGCTTTAACTCCTAAATCCCATCAAACTATCTCTTCCTCTTTTCTAGGAGAAACTTTCAACCCACCTCCTCATCATCACTGCTGAACAATAAGGCAGATGCTTTTTTTCTAGAGGGCTCAGAGGATTTTGATTTCTCTTGACTCTGAGTTAGTAGAGATGATGTCTGTTTCTTACCAGCTGTAGTCCCAAAAAGATTATCCTAAAAAACAAATGGCAAAATGTTCATACACTTAAAACTTCATACACATGAAGCTAAGGGTCTAAGACAGTCTTTCAGATCAGATTGTTTTAAGTTTCTAGTCAGGTACAGAATACACGTAACATCTCTTGCAGGGGGCAGGGGGAGTATCACAAAATTCTTATAAATCCCACTTCTCTCATGTATAATCCCATAACAATAGTCTACAGTCTTCTAACTGTAGACTCTATCCACAGAAGGTAAACAGATACCTTAGAACTCAAAGGTAGAACAGCTGTGGGGGAGGGATGGTAATGTGGGAGACGGCTCAAAGAAATGGGAGGAAGCCTGGTCCCACCCAGACCTGCTGGGGCGGGCCCTCTAGACTCTGTAGGGAGGACCTGCAGCCTATGTGGGCAGCAGAGCCCCACAGACCCCTGCAGCAGACAGCAACTTGCACCATTCTTTCTATGAATTAGAAACTGGAGCAACAGACAGAAGAAGAGAAATAAAGAGCTTTCTCTAATCCCTTACATGTATTTAAAATAAAGACCCACACCTGGAACAGAAGAAAGGAATGACTGCATTTCTGGTTAATTTTAAAGAGACAATACAAACTGATGAAGTAGTTTACTAAATAACATCACTAGCCTACTAAAGAGCTGCTTCTAATAGGTTCAATGGCATTTGTGAATAATTGTATAGTCAAGCACTGCAAAAGTACCTTTTAAGGTACTTTCATTAAGGTAATGGAACCAAAATCATCACAGGGCCTGAGCCCAAGTTAGAGAAACACTCTAACAATATCCTAGGTGAGTAGTCATGAAATGTAAAGATTCAAAACAAGGCAGGCTTTAAGAAGAGTGTGGGAAGGTAGGAAAGGCCATGAGAAAATGAAGTGGCATCCAATGAGGATACTAATGATAGGAGCTAACATTTACTCTGCATCTACTAGTGCCAGGCTCTGTGCCCAAAACACTGTACATCAGCTGTTTAAGCTGTCACAAAATCCTATATATTACTACACCATATGAGATTCAGAAAAGTGAAGTTGCTTGTCCAAGGTCCCTAAATTCCAAGTGGAAGAGCTGGGATATGCACACAGGGGTCTGACGCAAAGCCCATGAGCTAAGCGACTGCACAACGCTGCACGGAGGGAAGGTCTGTTTTGTCTTCTTCCTGATTTCTTTCCCCCACTTTGCTCTCATTCACGGTGGAAAGAAAAGCAAGGTGAGATATAACCTTCTCCACTCCACTCCCACTTTACCAAGACATTCTTGTATCACCAGGTTTAAGAGAATTATAAAGTATTCTTTTTATCCTCTTAAAGGCAGATTTCAAAAATGATATCTGGGTCAAGAATTTAATGTCCTGCCCACTGCACAGTCAACAGAACCTAAGAAGAGTCACTTAAGTTAAAGAACTTAAGAAATAAACCCAAGATATTTTTGTTATATAAGCCTCGGACAGCGTGCCTGCTTCTCTATCACCTTGCCCTACTGAGTGAGCCTCTGGCTATAAAGCTACATCAGCAGTGGTTTTCTATTTATCAGAAACTTGATGATCTTCTGTTGCAGTAACAGTTTACCTCTTCATTTTCATCATCGAAAAACGAGGCTGACATTGGGGGTTTGCTGGGCAGGAGAGATGCATCTTTTGGCTTACTCACATTTTGAGAAGAAAACAAATCCTGTTGGGTCAAGATTAAAGTTCTCAGTTAGCAAGATGTATTGGTTTTTAGAGTACCAGTCAGATATGAAACTAAAGACTATGACATAATGGCCAGGTCTAGGTCCCTGTCAAAGAGGGATGCTGGTAGGTTCAAGCTTAGGTCCTTTACTTTCCCTAATAAAACTCTTCCCTTTTTAAAATAAAATTAAAAAAAGAGAGAAGCTGGCTGAGACAGACCTTGAGGACCATGCTTCCGGCTGTATGCAACAGAAATACTTCTGTATGAGAAGGGAGAGACCCACATGAACTCCAGAGGGTCTCACTGGGACTCAGAGTTTTCTACATTCCCACTTGGATGGCTTAAGGTGGAGGAAATTTTCCAGTCAATCTCCTATCAGACTAAAAAGAATGAGAATGACTTCCTTTTCTTTGTCTACAAAGATATTAAATTCAGTAACAGAAATAGAGGCTACATTCCCAAAATACTGGATGTTACAACTCTGTTTTACTAACACTCCTCTGTCCTTTTATGAGAGTATGCTATTTCTTTCAAACCAACAAAAATTTTTATTTTAAAATATTTGATATTTTTGCTTGAACTATAGCTAGGAGATGTTGCAAAGTAGAGAAAGACCTGGTAGACTGATTTTTCAAAATGCTATAAAGAATCAACCTATAAAGCAAAGAAAGATCTGCAAATTTAGCTCCATGAATCAGAAACAAAAATAGGACTATTCCCTCCAGAAGAAAAACTTAAATACACAAGAGCCAGACAATTAACTAGGATAAGAACATAATTTATAAGTCCTCTTTGGAAAATATTTCTTACTATGGACTCAGTCTACTCTTTAAATACAGACCTAATGAATTCATTAATTGAAAAGAGCTCCTTTCAGCCCAGTGGTTTTTTGCCTGGGCCTCGTGGAGTTTCATGGGCCTGTTCAGGTGTAAGAGGTCACACGGGCGGACTCCGGGCTTCTCATGCTTCTCCTGCATTTTACACATTGGCAAGAGTTCACTTAGGAAAAGGGTTCTACTGCTTTAAAAAGTGAATGAATGAATGAATGAATAATAAACAAACAAAACAAATTTAACCTCATGGTTTTGGACCTTTGACGTTAGTCTTCTTTGGTGTAATAAAAAAAGGCTTTTCCATTACCTCAAACAAGTTTCCAAAATTATTTCACAGAGCAAGTTTTAGCTCCACACTTGAGATACAGAGGCAGGAGTACAAAAAAATAAAATCAACCCTTGTCTAAAGTTTTCTCTCCTAGACTGCATTGTTTTACTTCTTCTTGACCAAGTACTCTAACAGCATAAAAAAAAAACAATCTATGATAATACTCATGGGAGAAAGCCTTTGGTGATGGTATTAAAACCTGTCTGCAAATTCTTTTACACTCTACCCATGATGAGGTGAAGTCTGTGCTGCCTGCCCTTGGACCATGGCAGGCTTTTTGTGATGGCTGTGACCACAGAGTGTGGCAGCAATGATAAAGCTCACTTCCGAGGCTGGGTTACAGAAAGCAATACAGCTTCCGTGCAGCTAATGTGGGAATCTTACTTTGAAGCCCTGGGCCACCACGTGAGAATACAGCTTTCCCGAAGCTGCCATGCTGGGAGACCACAGAGAGACAAACTGGGTGCCCCAAGAGTCCCAGCTGTTTGAGTCTTTCCTATGCAGGCACCAGACATGTGGATGAGACGACTCAGCCTGGCCACCTCCAGACTGGAACGTATGAGAGACCCTAAGTAAAAAACTGCTTAGCTGAGCCCTTCTAGAACCATAAAAGGTAGTAAAACTTACTGTTTTTTTTAAGCCTATAAGTTTTGGTGTATTATTTCACACTAGTAACTAGCTGAAACACTTTTTAAGTCTGAAATTGGTGCATGTTTGTTTGTTTTAATATAGTTGAATACTACTTGATGACTTACCAGGTGCCAAGCACCAGTCTAGATGTAACATCTTGCCCTCACAGAGCTTATTCTAGCCGAGGCAATGAACAAGTACGGCGAGAATGAGCATGCTGAAATGACGTGTCATGTGGCAGTACATAATATGGCGAACAATAAAGCAGAAGAATGGGCTAAGCAGTGTGCCGCGGTGTGTGCTGGCAGGCTTGCTATCATGCAAAGGGTCATCGGGGGAAGCCTCATAGGGCAGTGGAAAAATGTGAAGTAGCAAGCCATCCAGATTCTGGTAAGTGTATTTCCAGAGGGAGGGATAGGAGGAGAGGGGCAAAGACCCCAAAGTGCAGGTGTGTTTAATGATGAGGAAGTGAGAGTGTGGGTTAAGACCAGAGTCTGAGGTCCCAGTTTGCAGTGCTCACGTGTCACGAGTTTGCCTTAAGTGGACTTTTTAATTCCTATCTTCTGTACACTGGCTGTAATAAAAAAATAAGCCTCAAAAGGCTTTATTTACATCAATGGCAATCACTCTGCTTCCGAAGAGCTGTATGTTCATCCTGGCTGTTAGTGCAATGTAACCAGAAAGCTTAACCCAGAGTTCACGGCTTCTTGAAATTACAGGTAAACTTCTGCCACGTCCACATATCTTTCTGTGCATGGGACTTATTATTGCCCACTACCTTCTCAGACAGGGCTTCAAACCCCTAAAAACCTAGCTGAAAATTATCTCCAAAGGGATGTGGGCCCATGGGAGTCAGACAAGGCAGTGACACTTTTGGAAACCGGTACTGTTCCACTGGGAGGGTACTTCAGGCATATGCCAGCCCACAAACCGACACTGGTTACAAGAGAAAAGGCTATGCTGAAATACATGTCACTAAGCCTGCTATTTAGTGCTACTGAAAAAGGAAGTAGTGTGCTGATTTCTATTCTGGTACAAGCACCTCACTGCACTGTGGGTCAACAAACAGCCTTAAATTTGAACATCCTGAGCAGAATGTTTTCCTCCTAGGACATAAACTGGATTCAAACCCAACAGTGAGAAGTACTGCATACATAATGATTTCTAAAGGCCAGGTGTTCAAGACATTATTTTCAAAGAAGGAACTAAAGTCTTTAATAAAGTCTTGCATCTCTACTGACAAAATCCTGATCCAGAAATAGTTTCTAATGTCGTATCAAAGGACTAATTCCCAGAACTCAGAAAAAGAATTCCTTACCTCAGAGTCCTCCTCATCTGAAAATAAGCCTTTTTGAGCCTCTGTTTCTGATGAGAGCTTGAGATTTTTGCTGGAAGATATGGCAATCTTTGAAGGAAAAAAAAAAAAGAGAGAGTTAAACAAGACACCTGGAAACAAGGGTACATTCAATCATTCATTTAGAAAATGTAGGCAGTCTCTGCTAGGATAAGGCACCAGGCCATGCACCAGGGCAAAGGAGATGCTGTGGACATGTATCAAGTTTGTATAAAGAATAATACAAAAGGACAAGTATCATAAGAAAGAATTTAAAGATTGGTATATAGGAAAGAGAGAAGAAACAGTTCATTAGGACAGACAAGGCCTGGACTTGGGAGATGGTACAAGCAATAACATTCTCAGCAGGGGGAGCTGTGTGTGAGAAGAGAAAACTAAGGTAAAGCACGGGGTGGGTACATCAGGTGGATCAGAAAGTTGGACAGACCGCCCACCTGACACACAAACGGCCAAAATGGGACACACGTGACTGAAGTCAGCAAGGGTGGACAGCCCTAGGATCCTGCCAGGGTGTGAGTGTTGAGAGCTAGGTGGCTGGCAGCGAGAAGGTCAGGGTATCATGGACAGGACTGGACACAAGATTTGCTTTAGAAAGATCAAGCTGTGCAGGGAAGAAAGGGAAGGGAGAGCAGCCAGAAGAGCTTAAAGACAAAGGCAGACACATCCCACTGGCCAAATTCAGGGCATTTAGCACACAAAAAAGATGATGACACTCATGGACTCTAGAATGTCGGCTGAATGGAAAACCCATGATCCTATTCCTACAGTGATATTAAAAGAGTGGTAGAGGAGGAGGAGAATGCCAGCTAATAAACGTGAAGAAATGAAAGAATTAAAAAAGCATTCTTTTGCACCCCCCAACATGGTCAGACAAATGCTATCAATGGAGGGTAAAACCAATGAGCAAGCAAAATACAACTACTGAGCCTGAGTGGTAGTTCTGTGGGTGTTCACTGTAGTTTTCTTTCAATTTTCTGTGTTTGAACATTATACACACAAAAGGAAACAATACTTCCCTCTGAGTTCCAAATGAATTAACAAGATGCCCCAAATCAATCCTCCCGTGTTTAGTCTTCCCGCACACTTACCCTTTTTTTTGCTCTTGCTTGGTGTTCACCTGATTCACAGTGGCTTCTGGCAAAGCCGCTGCTTTTTCTTTGAACAGATATCCTTCCTCATCATCAAAGATATTGGCAATGGATGTGACTTTGTCTTTAGAAAGACACGACAGCATAAAATTACATGCAGGTCAATAATGCCTCCACAAAATCCAAACAAAAAACTCTTCTCAAACAATAAACAGAAAAGTGTGTTATTTTGTGACAAGCTTGAAAAATATTATGTGAAACTAAACTGGAATTTTTCAAAGACCACAACAGCAGCTCAAATGAAACACGGGACAGACTGCTTAATCATGTGGCTCCCATGCCATGCTTACGAGTAGCTTGGACTGGCTTAAAAGGTAAAGAGACACCTATAAGAGAAAAATACCATTTGAGAGTCAACAGCTCTAGGACTCTGAGACGTGAGGGTTGTCCCGTTTTTTTTTAAGTCAAACTGTACAAAAGGCACATAAAAGCAAATTCTGAAAACACCCCTGTAGCTCTACCTGCCCATCCAAACATGATGGCCATCAGGGAAAGTTTGGTATACATGCTTTTAACTTACCCAAAGGATATACTAATGTATTAACTTTAGTTATTCATAAGTAAGGCTATAAATGGTAAGATAATTTGCATTTTCCACTTAATGCACATGGGGAATGTTCCCATGCCAAAATTACAGGCTTCATCCTTTGTAATAGCTTCACAGAATTTCAGAGTGGAGGGACCACAGTTTACCTTCTGATAATATACTGGGCAGTTCCCAACCTTTAACTACCATAGCACTGTTGCACCAAGTGAGGAGTGTGGCACTGAAACGAGGACAAGGACTCATTAAAGTTCCACGAGAGCAACAACTGTCAACTTATTTGTGATTCCTAATCAGTTCTCAATGATATCCACTAAATGAAAAGCTCCAGGCCAAGAGATGCACTATTGCCTTTATTTACTATCACCTCATCTTGTCGGCCTATATCTATCTGCCTCTATTATGTCTGTGCTTATACTCTTTCTAAAATAATGAGGTATTATTTCCCTCATGTTTGCTTCTGTCCTTCCTTACCACGCCTGCCTCTCAGTGCATCCTGGTCCATCTCATCCAACTTTTCTCAGGTTGCTGGAAATCCTGTGCACATTAGTGGTCTACCCTTTTAGGGAAAAGCACCCAATGGACCCAAGCCTTACTCTTCCAAGTGCCATCCACAGAGCAGCAATCTCTGCCCACCAGAGAACTCGTTAGAACATAGAATTCCCAGTACCAACCCACACCCACTGAATCTGAATCTTTGCCAAGAGTCCTGGGAGAGTCACCTGCACATGAAAGAACAGCTGGTTTAGAGGAGTGACTTTTATGAACACACTGACTTAACCGTGAGAAGAGAGGAGAGTGCCACAGGGACCAAGGGGCTGGAAACCTTGTCATATTAAGAAAAGGTCAAGGTTACCTGGGCTTTCTGTTCTGGCACAGAGAACAACTAGCATGTGACATTCTGCTCATATATTTTACTAAGGGCTGCCAGAACAAAGTGTGATGAACACTTTCCTGTAATTCCAAAGGTCAGAACTAGAAACTTTGAGCAGCAGACATTACAAGGGAACAGATTTCAGCTCTCTAAAAGAAAGAATCCTAGTGATTGGTTTCCAAAGCAAAAGAAGATTGGCTCATAAAACAGAGACTTCCAGGGCACCGTAATTATTTAGGTGGAGATGAGACTGCTCCGAGCCAGGAGGGGTTCTGCACCACACAAGGTACAGAACCAGAGGAGCGTTCTATCCTTTTTAGGTTGACATTCTTCTTCTGGCTACATTCCCAAAAAAGAGGCAGGAGCAGGTACCTGTCACGGAAGACTTGCTAGATGATGCAGCAAAAAAGGTGTCATCATCATCAGTGTCATCAAAGAGGCCAGTGGGAGCTGCGAGGTACGGGCTTTGCCCTGCGGTAGGCTGCTCGTGCTTCTGGGGTTCCTTCAGTGACGGAGCAGAGGTGGCACCAAACACATCGGTGTCCCCTGTGGGTGGAGAGAAAGGACAGTCACAAATGTGAGCCAGTGTGGGTGGGCCTCCTGACTTTACAGAAAAAAAAACCAGTATCACCCACCAAGAACTTTGTTTTGGTTCATCCATAAAACCATTAAAACAACCCAATAGCCCCTATCCTTCTGTGCTACAGAATCACCTGGTCAGTGGAACACTAAAAAGTCCAAGGCCATTGGTTTCTAAGAGAGTATGAACTAATGCCAGTAAACAAGCTCTTTCTGTAGGCAGTCAGATGCCCTTGGAAGCTCCTCATGCTCTCAAGCCACGCCTTAGCTAACGAAACTTTAAAAATGACCCAACACACTTAGATGGTTTTAAAAAACAAACTCTAAGTTTGATACTTGAAAATACTGAAACAGCTCCTGCTGGGATTTTCTTTGCAGGTATCGAGGATGGAGATGCTAAGATGAGAAAGAAAAAGAAAATCATTTCAACAGAAAATGACTTGTTAAATGCACTTGCCTGAAATATGTACAACACAATACATAGCTAACAGGAGACCTGTTCAAACAAATTTTTCCTGTAGAGCCATTTAAAAATTCCTTAGCTTACTTAGTCTTCTCTACTGATGTCATAACTTTTTTCTTAGTCCTAATACAATTTAATCTGTGATTCCCATGCAAGATCACTCTGACTCTGATCAACAATAGCAGTGCGGTTTGCAGGGGAGGGCCAAGGAAGGTGCAGAGCATAGATGTGGGAAGTGGGGTATGCGCAAGCAGTCTCCTCAATCAACTCTATCTATTCTGATTTGATAAGAATGAGCAGGTAAAAGAGAGCAGCTACAAATCTGAGACATCAGTGAAAAAAATGAAGACAGTTAACAGGAAAGAGGGAAACGAGGCAACTTAACTGGTGCCAGAAAGTGGAGAGCATGGCCTGCAGAACAGTCAAGTCAGCCAGCATCAAAGCAAGTACAAAATCTGACGACTCATGGCCTGGGGAGATAAGGTCACTTAAAAGAACTAATTCTCAATTCACCAGAACTACCACAGAACTAATAGAATAAATATTACCAGCTGTTTCTTTTTTAATGTATGCTCCACAGATGAGTCTGATGCACACTAGACTGGGGATTTACTGATCTCCAACTTACATGGAACTTTAGAAATGTTTAAATTACACAATTACATAAAATATCCTCCACACCACTATAGAGTACTTTTCATTTGACTTTGTATGAGTTCTAAGAAAGAAGCAAAACTGTGATGTGAGTCTACAGTTGGTGCTTTTTGCTTTTTTCCAAAACGTGTAGTGAAGATGAACTGCTTTTAACTAGAACAAGGCAAACACAACAGCTTCCTGCCTAACTAAGAAGCAAGGCCTGGGAACAGCCTCAGGGATTCTATCTCCTGGCGAGAGGTAAGCAGTTCTGGAAATCTGTTCAGGAAGAAGCAGAGTCAGCCCCAATCCAAGCTCACCTGCACTAATGGAGGCTCGAGCTTCCTGATCCTGAGGCGCGTCCGTGAAGAGGTCGCTCTGCTCATAAGAAGGTACACGACACAGATTTCAAAACAGCACAGGACATGGTAGCTGCACTTGAGGATTTCTAAAGAAAAGATCTTTGTAAAGTGTAAAGATATATATTTACTGTTCTGCCAGAAAACCAGTTCCAAAGTGAAAACTATGGCAAAATCAGACTTTAAATAATCTGGTCTGTCCAGGAGTTAAATACAAACATGGAAGAAGAATGATAGACAAGAAAAGAAACAGTTGCCTAATCAAGTAAATTATTTACTACTTACACTCCAACATCCTCTCCCCACCTCACAAAGGGTATCACTTAGTGATTCTTACTTTAAAATGTCTCAAAATATGAAAGTAGAAGCAACTTCTAACTAAGAAGCCATTTTTCCCCTGCCAATGGACCAAAGTGCATTTCTTCCCTGCGGACCCATGACAAGGCTTTGGAGAGCTTCACTGCTTACCACCAACTCATCTCCTCCTCCCCATCAAAAAGTCCCTTCCCTCCACTGAACAGGCCGCCTCTGGAGCCAAATGGTGAGAAGTCTTCATCAGTCAGCTTGGGAGCACAAAGAAGTTATCGTCTTCATCTAGCAAACAGAAAGAAAGTTTTTCAGGGAGGGATAAAGATGGGTATTGGAAGCCAGACATTTCACAACAGAAACTCATTCAACAGTCCACCAAATCCCTTAAAAAGCTCTGTGGGTTCCCACCCTCAAGTCTATAATGTCTGGAGCAGGAGGAATTCCACGGGTATTCCCACCATCTAGATTCACTTCTTTTTTAAAACTAGTAAATATATGGCTTAATTGCCATTCAAGACCCACTCCACCAAGAACTTGAAGGAAGAAAGGGCAGACTGAAGAGACATCTATATACTGACCAGTCACAAGCAGGAACACAGTGGATGCTCCTGTTTACTACAAAAGCACCTAACATATTCTTTACTGAGAACAAATGCTAGAGATCCCTAGTTTCTATATTTCTAAAGAGTTCTGGAAAGATGGCTAATGGTTGCTACAACATCTAATAAGTCAGATTCTACAGTATTTCTACCTCATACCCACATCTCCTTCCAGCATCCCAAAGCATGCTTTTAAATGCTTTGGAAATATGAATGGCAAAAGACCCAATCTGTCAGCACTTATAGAGGTACCTTATGAATTACAATGACCATGTCCCTGAGTTCAGTGCCTCCCAAAATAGCAGACTGGAGGGAAGAGGCCTACCATCTGAGGGAGTTCTTTCTTTCTTCTCTTTTACTGTCTCCTGAGGTTTTGCTTCTCCTGGAGACAAGACCTGAGGAATAGTTCACAGTTTTAACCATATTCAGTCTACCCTCGGTGTTTACCCACTGCTTCTTCACACACAGGCCTGTCATCCTCATGGCTCCTAATCTTAGAGCAAGACATCAACTTTGTATCTCAGTAGTGCCTCTTTCCAAGGCAGAAAGCTTCAGCTTACATCCTAAGGTATGTGCATACCAGACCTGCACCTGCTGAGAAGAATTATTCTGACATCTCTTTACCCTCTTAAATCACTAGTATATACTATATAGTATATTTTTATTTAGTCAAAAGATAAAAGTAAATATCAAGCAAGAGAGTCTTAATCTGGACCCCACGGTTTTCGGTGACATCTATCAGTCCCCTGAAATTGCATACAAAATGTGCGTATGTACATTTTTCTTCAGAGTTCCTCAGTGTTCAGTTATCAAAGAGTCTAGAAACCAAAAAAAGAATAAGAACTACGGGTTAAGGCTCTCATGCCTCAGTAAATTAAACAGAGAAGTCTACCCTCCGTGAAGCCCAGCAGAGGGTCTTGCACTTCCCCACCACCTAACTCATCTCAGTGGCTTACTTATCTGCTCCTCTTCTTTCTGGCTCCAGGCACCCCCGTTGATCCTAGCAGCCAGCTCATCAGCAAATGATGTGGTCTACTTTTTGTCTATCAGCAGAAATAACCAAAATAATCACTTTGGTGACATACAAATTAATACAGTTTACTTCCAGATACCTAACAAAATTATGTAAAAACAGCAAATAAATTGAACTGATGAGAAAACAGGGTTTAACTAACTGAATGTAGACAGATGCACCCCATACAGATCACCAAGAAGCAGAACTCAGTGGTCCTTCAAAGGAAGATGCTCCTTATTTCCCTACCTTGTTAATACTTCACTTTAATATTCGAAGAGCTAGATATGAAAGCTTCCATGAAGCACTTGGGGGTGGGGGGAGGAGGGACTTTAGGGTTTTAAAACTCTGGAACTGAATGCATTTTGAATGATGTGACTTGTAAAATTTTAACATTTGGAAGAAAAGGTAGTACTTGTAAAGCAGCTTGGGATCCTCAACCATTATTTTCAAAAGCGTAAATGAAATGACAAGTATGCAAAATGAGAAAGTTATAAACATAAATGACAATAAGGAAATGAGGCCTAGGTACCATTTCTAAAACCTTGGCATGAGATAGCAAATACCAGTCTTTCTTACAGGTCTAGTATTTTCTTCAATGTCCTCAGTATCTTCCTCCTCCTTCTCAGAGTCAGCAAAAATGTCACAACTATCGTCCTCCTCCTCTTCATCACTCATCTGTGCAGTGTGCTAAGAGTATAAAACCAGTTAGAACAATCAGATAAGGTCACCAAGCTGAAAAGAGATACTGCCATTCCGCTTTGAAGGCAAAATGGTAGGCAGCTTGCTAAATGATGATGATAAAGCACAAGTTATGAAGCAGTCAATGTGCTGGAACAAGTTAACACTCAAATTTCAGTGCAAGAATAGCAAAATATTGAAATATTAACAATGTCCATCACTAGAGAAATGAATAAACTAAATAGGGTTTTATCTTAATAAGAATGTGAAGTTAAAAGTAATAAGCTGTAACAACCGGAGGGACCATCCAAAGCACTGAGGAAGATAAATGCTGATGGGAAACCCGGTGTGCCACCAGGCCCACTCCACCATTTCTATGGACACAGCTGTATTTGTAGAAGCAAAGAAAAACACTTGGAAATAGATACTCTCAGATCACACCACCAGGCACCTCTGGAGAGTGTAAGAAGATGAGGATTGGAAAGCTCAAACTAAGTTTAATGGTTAAGTTCTAGCTTTTATAAAAACAACCACTGACATGTATAATTTGCATTAAAAATTTTTTTAATGTTTAAATCAATAAACCACCAGGCACTATGCTAAAGTACTTTATTGTATTGTTTGAAAACTGTCTGAATCTATGAATCTCAGTAGTAAATTTCATAGAAATAAATATCCTTTAAAGAAGAATTGAGATTATAGAGACTAGCAACATTTGTAAATACAACTGGAAAAAATACAAGTACCAACCAAAAAGTTCTAAATCCTTCATTTGATAGTTGAAAATCTTTGTGAAAAATTATTTCCTAATTAGCAAACTGAAATGCAAAATTAGGGTGACCTCAATAGAGTAGTCTCCCCCTTACCCAGTTTCATGTTTGCAGTTTCAGTTACCCATGGTCAACTATGTTCTGGAAACAGATGATCCTCCTATTAATCAACAGATCAATAGTAGCCTAATGCTAGATCACAATGCCTAACTAAGCCTTTCATCTCACTTCATCTCATCATGTAGGCATTTTACCACCTCACATCATCATAAGAAGGTAGAGTAAAGTAAGATATTTTGAGAGAGAGACCACATCCACATAACTTTCATTAGAGTATATGGTTATGATTGTTCAATTTTATTAGTTGTTACTCTCCTATTGTGCCTAATTTATAAGCTTTACTGTAAGTATGTATGTATAGGAAAAAAACTTTAGGGTTCAGTTTCGGATTATGCCTGAAACCATACTGAGTACTATCTGCAGTTTCTCCCATTCAGACTGGGGGTCCTGGAACATATCATCCCTGGATAAGGGAAGATTACTGTATACCACTGTACATATATTATGGTAGCAAAAATCATAATCCCAGTGATGATGAGATTGTAGGAAAATCATTACACATGATCTGTAATCTGGAATGTCCACCAGATAATTGTATCAAGAGCCTTTAATGTAACTCTACACCACCTTATTCTTAAGGCAACAGTTCACATAAGCAAAGGGTTTTTATGTGTGAAAATACTGAATATAGCATTCTCTCAAAAATAAAATCCTCAAAATAAACTGTTTTCCATTCATATTTAGGGACTATGACAGCATCATTTCATCAGTATTCTTAGAATACAAAAGTTTGCAAAGGAAATTACAAAGATAATAACAAGGAAACCCTTATGGTATATAGGAAATATGATAGTAGAAAATAAACTATGCATATTATGAAAAGAATATTTCATCGATTCCTTAGAAAGGTAGACAAAAATTAAGACAACTAGGCTAAGGCAGTAGGATTACAAGATTTTCATCTTTTGAGTGTTCCTAACATTACTGCTCTATTATCTCAATTTTTAAACAGGGGAGGAAGATTCATGTGAAAATTCAGTTTGGGTACCTCTTCTTTCAGAGGCTCTTTCTCAATTTTGCTTTTTAAATCTTTTGTTTCCCAAGAAAAAAGAAAATAAAACATCAAGCAAAACTGGAGAAATATGTAGTGGGAGGTACTTAGTCTTAGCCTAAAAACATGAAATGCTTGAAGGAAAATTAGTTGTAAACAGGGATAAATGCTTACTTTCTCACAAGCCATTCAAAAGTTAATTCTAGCATATATTTAGAATGTATGTTACATTTCAAGTAAATTTCAAAGTCAAATCACTTCAATACATGAAGCTTACCCAGTTTCGATCATTGTCACTACGGTTGGCAAAATCTTCATCTGACTTCCTTTAGGAGAAAAAAAACTTTGTTGTTAATGTTAGGCAGGAAAATAGATATGAGTGGGATGGAAAGAGAACAAGGTCAGTAAAGCCCCCTAGAAAGCACTCAGTAAACCAGTTAAAACTAGAAAGCAAGAAAAGACTCAGTTAATGAGTTAATCAGGTAGAGCTCAAAAGATCAGAAGCAACTTGGCCTGGAATGTTTGAATATTCCCCAGATAAAGAGAAGTATCTGAGCATTGCCAGTGTCTTCATTGTGCCATTGTAAGATTTACTCTAGCCTGCTTAAAGGCCCACCTATAAACAGCCTGATAAAGACAGAGAGATACCACCGTAAAGTCAAAATTGCATTTTGAAAAAACCCAGGAAGTCAAAAAGAAAAATTCTTAACATACTCTTTAGCAAACAACAAATGACTCTGACCACCTTGGAGGAAGGGCAGACAGTCTTGACTGATGTGCTCCCAAACCAGGAAGCTGCTATCCTGGGAGTCTGGGATCAAAACAGTAAATTTCTTGTTAAGCTAATTTTGCAGAATTACCTAGACTGATAAGAAACCTAATGTCTCATCAAAGATTCTTGAGACTACTTAACAAATCCACACCTTTGTCACATTCCTGAAATCCTTAAAAGGGGGAACCCCCAACCTTTTAGTGCACTCCTCTCTCTGAGGTCGCCCGCACTGAGAGTGTGTAATTAACTTTGCCCAACCTTTCAGGGTGCTCCTCTCTCTCTGAGGTCACCTGCACTTTCTAAGTAATTTTAAAATAAAACTTTTACTCTGTTTCACGACTGTGTCTCTGCCCTTCAATTCTCTGTTGCTTTGGGGACAAGAACCGAGGAAAATACACAACGCCTCTCCCCCAGTATTAATAAAGGCTTTGCTCAAGAGCACAGAAGTTCCATCAGGTCTAAGTCTCCAGGGCACATCAGTACTGTATCTCTTTGTAATGATTACTGTCACCTGAAGTATCAAAGTGCAGATACGGTAGATTAGTTACCAATATGCCTGAGGGTTGTCCTGGAAAATGTGTAATTTTTGTGGTTAATTTAAGTATCTCTAACAATTTGTTCATATCTATCTGAAGTATCATTTCTAGCCTTTCAATTTAAAGAGTTGCACATTCATTAACTAAATTATCAGAAGTTGGTTTATTTCACATTTTGGACTCCACTCTCTATATTCCTTCTAGGTAGGATAACGACTTCATTTGGCCCAAAAAGGAAACATCAGTGTTTGCTACCAGCAATTAGGTAAACAGCTGCATTGACAGCTAAAAGCAAAGGATTCAACTAGTAACCATTAGCTATAGTGAGATTACTCAGGAAAAGCCTATTTCCTACTGTTAAGGAATTTTGTTTGGAGCATGGGTGGAAGGAAGGCTATGGAGAGGAACTGCGGAAAGAAAGAGGGAAGAGAAGAGAGAAGCATGCATACAATACTGTCTCCTTTTAGAAATCCACACTCAAGAACTATCCTTTGAACTCTCTGCCCTCTGCAATGACCATGTTGTCTAAAGGCACATCTCCAGATACAATAGTCAAGGTCCTCAGACCCTGAGACCCTAGAGCAAGGAGTCAGATTACGCTCCATGGACATGCCAGAGTCAGAAGCAAAGCTAAAATGTAAGTGGATGCATTCTTCTGGTCTAGAGGTTTTACAGTAAAAAAGTTTTAAATGTGAATGTTTTTCCATAGAATTATTCAAATATAGAACTTACTCAAAGACTATATATACCTCAGGCAGAGATTCCACCAAAATATCTAAACTGCCACCCTCAGGACATACAAGTATGAAGAAGACTTGGTGCAGAGGTGGGAAAAAGTAATGGTAAAAGGGATTAAAGTAGTTTTCTTTCTTTGTGTACACACAAGACAAAGAGGAAATCCCAAGGAAAAACTTCAGGATATGGACACTACCACTGTTAAAGGATTTATGAAAACAGATTGCTAATTCACAGCTATGTTATTTACTTAGCCTACTAAATACCCCCTAAGTTTCCTTCCCACCATAACCTGGAGACACCAAACAGCACTTACCTCTTCTTCATTCTCTTTGTCACTGTCCACAATACTGCCATGATCGCTGCCTACTGAACCTTCTGCTTAGAATCAAGAGAAGGGATATTGCCAATATTCATAAGAAAATGTCCTGAGTTCCTTCTCAAAATCCCAAATCACCATACAGTAGCATCACAAAGATTCAGATAAAACCATCTATACCCATTAACTAGAATTAAAAGTATCTTCACTATAGTGAGCAGTGGAACATTTACATAGCCTCAGAGTATCTCCCCACAAGACAATTAATTACCAAAAAAAATCTATCATTAATTACCAAGAAAAAACCTGGTCTATACTCTTCAAAAATACCAACTGTAATAGACTAAGAGAGATTTACAATTAAACACGGTGAGTGATCATGAATTGGATCCTAAGCCAGAGGAAAAAAGAGACTATAAGAGGACATTATTGGGACAACTGGCAAAATCTCAATATAACTAAGGATTACCTAATAGTATTATGTCCAGTAAAAATTCCTGACTTTGATAATAACACACTGTGACTATATAAGAGAATGTCTTTATTCTTAGAAAATACACAGAAATTTTGGGGTAATAAGGCATGATGTCTTGCAAATCAGTTAAAAAAAAGTACTATGCATATATAGAGAGAATGACAAAAAAAATGTAATAGGTTATCAACTGGTAAATCAGGGTGAAGGATACATAGGAGTTCTTTGTACTATTTTTACATTAATGCAAAGTTTGAAATTATTTAAAAATATACGTTAAGATATAAATTTTAAAAGTAACAGAAATGTTTGGTGCAAAAGAGTACCTTCACTAGACAACTCTCCAAGACCCACGTCTTCCTGCTCCATGAATAGCTTTGACCCAATTAAATAAGGTAAAGGACGATCAACGTATAGATCCTGTAAGTAATGAAAAGGAATAGCCATTATAGATAAAAAAATAGTTTTCCATTTTGTTCCATCGGACTACTTCAAAAAGTTACTTTAATAAAAGTGGAGAGTAAGAAACACAGGAATAAAAGTCCAAAAAAAAAACCCAACCCACTGATATAAAAAAGGTCAAATCCTCAGTAAAGATGGCAAAGTAATGTTAAATCACACAGAATCTCAAGTGCTTAATTACAGTAACAAAAACAGCAAAGGCACGCAAGAAGTTCATCCATCAGCAGTAACCAGAAAAGAAGGGGCACAACTTCACATACCCTGTCCGGAAGGAGGACCAAGGAAAGAAACTAAGCTCTGACCTGCTCAGATGAGTCCTAACCCTACCTGCCTCCCCAAAAAACAGCACTGGTGAGCAAAAACCAACAAATCAATCTTGAAAATGATCAGGTAAGAGTCCTAAATTTGGAGACAAGCACAATGAGGAAATAACTCAAACGCTTTAATTTGACTGTGAGAAGGTGGGTAAGTATGTCCAAGGTTTTGTGGGGTTGGGGTGGGGAGTGGATAGACAGGTCACCAACAAGGCAGCAAGGGACTCGAGGAGGACTCTTTCACGCTACATCAGAGCAAAAAGAAGGCTGAACAGAGCACATACAGCAAGGGCTGGATGAAAAGGCACAGAACGGCAACTACGCAGATACCTGCACTCCCCACAGTGAGCTAAAGGAACACATCCGAAAGACTGATGAGAACCTACCTGGGAGAAAAAATAACCCCAAGAAGAGAACAGTATCTCCCAGAGGTTCACACTGTGTAATTCAGTAAAGCAAATTCGGTAAATAAAGACTAGGTGATTAAACCAAATAAAGCGGAGGAGACTGTGTACACAATGACACATGTTGGAGATCTGTCCACTTCAGTCCTCTACTTCTGAGCCCCACCCATCACACACATTAAAGATTATGGTCAAGTAAGTGCTCCACCCTAGGACAACATCCCATCTCCACCTGCCACAGAAAAAGCTAACTTTTCCTTTACCAGGCATGACCTTTGGACATATCTCCTCCCTAATAACCCTTGGGGGACAGGGGAGAACAATTCTGATGCTTCACACAACAGAAATTCTGGGATTTCTTAAGGTTAAAGACACAATGGCAACCAATTTAGTGCATACAAACCAAAGTGCTAATTGGGCTAACTGTTTCACTGACTCAGAGGGTGTTCCCACATCTTCCTGTCAAAGAGAAGGTGATGTCTGACTTGGAAGTAATATGTCTGGCAGGCAATGTTTCCTAGGGTCCCTGCTGACTTCTACATCTCTGCAGTGGCAAAGCAAGCCAGCAAATGTACAGCGCTAACAGATTGGCCTCAACTTGGTATAACACTGGAAGCTCCAATCGGAAGAAAAGTGTGCTAAGATACAAGTGACTTCTAGAAGAATTTTTTGGCATGTTTTGTGGTTTTGTGGCATATTTCACTTCATAAAGCACTGGGTGCCAAGACTCTCAAAACCAATACAGCAACCTTTTGTGTTTACTACTGAGTGGCTCTATGTTGCCCTAATTGTCTCCTTTGCCAACAGGAGAGCAATAACTACCTGCTAGGCTAACAGTCTGTTCATGAATGCTCACAGAAGCTTTATACATAATAGCCAAAACCGAACAACCCAAATGTCTTTCCACACCTCCACGGTCTCCCTAAGAGCAAGGTACTGAGTTTCAGGTTCCCAAAATCTCTACCTGTCATGAGCCTCTTTCTTCATCCTTTAAATACCAGTTCAAGTCTCATCTTTACCCTGATTTCCCCCAGCTGGAAGTCAGTTCGCTCTCAGAGCACTTACAGTGGTGACTCATATAAGTATCTTTTCTCTCCTGCCATCTGCTAATGCTGCAATAAACATCAAGAGAATAGGAACGATGTCCTGCACCTTTGTACTCCATACTTGGCATCCTGCCTGGTACCTAGTAAGTACTCAATGTAAATGCTCGAGTAAAGCAAGTGTCTTTCAACATGACATTGCTACATGACATGCTCACTTCCTCAAAGCAAAGTCCATGTCTTCCTAATTCTGTGTCCAAATAAAGTACCCAAAAAACACAAAAGGCGTTAACAATATAAATAAGGGATTTGAATGTCTTTACCTTTCTTTACCTTTGGTTCAAGGATCAGTTCCACCCGTTCATTAGCATCATCTTCTTCAGAGTCTGAGTTTCCTGCTTTTATATCCAGTTGCTCAAATGTACTGTCCAATACTTGTAAACCATAGTTCACAGCCTCCTGAACTTTAGGAATCAAATCCACTTCTTTCTGTTACCGGGTCTTCTCCTACAAAAAACTACTGCTCAGTATGGATCTCCAATAAATTGATACCACCCTAATAAAATACTGCGACTGTCTTCTAATGCCTAAACTAATGCTCCCCATAAACATCTCAAAAATGTTAACAAAAGTCAGGTTCTACTGAATGGCTCAACACAGACTTTGGAGTAAGTTTTAAATCCCAAGCTTGTCACTTCAGGTTATGGGTCCAACTACCTAAGGTACCAGAGCTCCAGATTCATCATCTTCAAAAACAAAAGCACAACCATTGTGCTGGGGTTCAGCCAGATAACTTACATAAAGGCACCTGGCAATGAACTGGCACATCATAAGCCCTCAAACAGCATTTTACTTCCTGCTGTTGGAATGAAGGGTCTAGACCTTTAGCTTCACCAAGACTGTATCCCATTAACCTTGGTTAATGGTCCTGTGGACAATTTTTAAAAGAAAATACTTCAGCTAGAGATGTCATTTTCAATTACAGTTAAAAACAAAAGCAAAACATCAGAGAATTATACTTATTTTATAAATCTGTTTCAAACAAAGTTTCATCTCTCATATATCCTTTACCTCACCCTAGAACAATGCCTCCCACCCACAAAAGTCTGGACATCACCAACCTGCTGAAAATACTCCACAGGTGTCCATTTCCTACCATAGCTGCTCTCAGTGACAGTCCCCTCACTCAACTGTGTCACCAGTTGTGAGAAATATTGAAAAAAAATTGTGTCATTTTTCCTCTTCACAAATATTCTAGAAGTTGATAACATAATTATAGGAAGAACTAAACCATATAGTATAGTTCCGAGGGTCAAAAGGGAAATCCCTGTGAGTTATTTTATACTTTACCTCTAGTATGGAAGTCTGTCTAATTTGACTTTTTTGTTTTGGCTGCATCTTTTTTCCACTGGTATGCTTGGTTCTAGTTAAATACCTATCATTGTACTTACATGTGTGAAACATGTTTGTGAAATAAATATATAATGGCTTTAAAAAAATAATTCCCTAAATACCTACCACTTTAAAATTGAACACTGATCTGGTGTAACCAGATACCACTGCATTTAAATAGTGAGCAAATCCTTGAGTACTATTAAAAATGAAATAACTTCTTTAAAAAGGCTAGTAGGCAAAACTATAGCTGGTTTCTAATATCCTTTCCTAGTCTAGTCTCATAGCTTCATATGTTATAAGTAATAGTTACTGATAAAGTACCACTTTTTCAAGTGATTTGTATTTTCTGAATATATTAGAGGTGATTAAATGCTACTCCCACAATAAAACTTACCTCACACTCCACTATGCTTTCCTAAGTGGAAAAAAAAGGGTACTGAAGGACGCCCACACATAAGATGACGAAATTCCTGCTTCTCTTCTGGGTCCTCGGTTCCCGCTGGCGCCACCTGAAGCCCAATCACCCCTCGCCCCCCTAATCCCAGCACCTAGCCAATAGCCACCAGCCCCGTAGAAGTGACACCTCAATCAGCTCATGCCCCTTCCTATATAATCCAGCCCCTTTCCCTAATAAAGCGGAACTCTCTGGTGAATTGCTGCTGTGTGTCACTCCTTTCCTTTCAGGTACAACTTCTGCCAGAGTGCTAGAAAATCAAGATCGTCTGATGTAGGCTTTGGCCCTGGCACGTGAGAGCCACCAGGAAGAATGGTTGCGCATCTGTAGGATGAGAGGCCCCCAGGGAACAAAAGGTAGAAACTGCTGCCCCTCAACTCCTTGGGCTGTTTATGAATCTCCTACTCCACTCCCAATTTCGTTGCCATTACCTGACGTCCAGGAGCTTCCACTAACACAGTTCATAAAATACCAGGTACAACCCAACTCTGAGCCTTAGCTCATGGCACTCTTTCTTGCCGAAATGGCCTAAGAATCTGGCCCATCATTCCTCACCCAGCTAACATCTCATCCTTGAAGCTTTTCCCTGCTATCTTAGATCACTGAGCTCCTTCTCATCTGAACTTCCAGAACAGCAGCCACGTAGCTCCGACATGCTCTGTCATGTTGCCCCAGTCAAGACTATAACCTCTTAAGGACAAAGTCTTTCTCAAAGTCACCAGTTCCCTGCAATCTGAGTCAAGTCAGAAACTGTTCACTACACATTCTGTGTCCTCTAATTAAACACATCGTGTGGCACTCAGAAGGCACTCAATGTGTGGACTATGCTAGCATTCACCATGCTGTCATTTCATACTGGTAGGAATAAGAGTCAAAGCAGTTAACAGATAGATAGGGAAACACAGCCTTCCAAGAACTAACAGATGACAGCCCCACCTGCAACCTGTTTTTCTATAGCCCTCAAGATAAACAGTTTTTTTTTTAAGAGGGAACGAGAGGGTAAAGAAGGAGGAAGAGACAGAGAGCATTGTAGCATGCAAAACCTAAAATATTTACTATCTGGCCTTCTACAGAAAATCTCTGCGGACCTAGGCTCTATTACAATTATTTTTTTTGTATCATTAATCTACAATTACATGAGCAACATTATGTTTACTTGACTACCCCATCATCAACTCCCCACCACATACACCATTACAGTCGATGTCCATCAGCATAGAAAGATGCTATAGAATCACTACTTGTCTTCTCTGTGTTCTACAGCCATCCCCATGCACCAACCCGCTACATTATGTCTGCTAATCGTAATGCCCCTATTTTTTCCCTTATCCCTCCCTTCCAACCCATCCTCCCCAGTCCCTTTCCCTTTGGTAACTGTTAGTCCATTCTTGAGTCCTGTGATTCTGCTGCTGTTTTTGTTCCTTCAGGTTTTTTCTTTGTTCTTATACTCCACAGATGAGTGAAATCATTTCATACCTGTCTTTTTCCACCTGGCTTATTTCACTGAGCATAATACCCTCTAGCTCCATCCATGTTGTTGCAAATGGTAGGATTTCTTTTCTTCTTATGGCTGAATAATATTCCAATGTGTATATGTACCACATCTTCTTTATACATTCATCTACTGATAGACACTTAGGTTGCTTCCATGTCTTGGCTATTGCAAATAGTGCAGCGATAAACATAGGGGTACATATGTCTTTTTCAAACTGGGCTGCTGCATTCTTAGGGAAAATTCCTAGGGTGGAACACCTGGGTCAAATGGTAGTTCTATTTTTAGATTTTTGAGGAACCTCCATAGTGCTTTCCACAATGGTTAAACTAATTTACATTCCCACCAGCAGTGTAGGAGGGTTACACTTTTTCCACATACTCCGCAACAATTGTTCTTGTTTGTCTTTTCAGTGATGGTGATCCTTACTGGTGTGAGGTGATATCTCATTGTGGTTTTAATTTGCATTTCTCTGATGATTAGCGATGTGGAGCATCTTTTCATGTGCCTGTTGGCCATCTGAATTTCTTCATTGGAGAAGTGTCTGTTCAGATCCTCTGCACATTTTTTAACTAGATTATTTGATTTTTGTTTGTTGAGGTGCATTAGCATTTTATATAATTTGGATGTCAACCCTTTATTGCATATGTCATTTCTGAATACGTTCTCCCATACTGTAGGATGCCTTTATGTTCTGTTGGTAATGTCCTTTGCTGTACAGAAGCTTTCAGCCTGATATAGTTCCACTTGTTCATTTTTGCCTTTGATTCCCTTGCCCAGGGAGATATGTTCATGAACAAGTTCCTCAAATTTATGTCCAAGAGATTTTAGCCTATATTTTTTTCTAAGAGTTTTATGGTTTCATGGCTTACATTCAGTTCTTTGATCCATTTTAAGTATACTTTTGTGTATGGGGTTAGACAGTGATCCAGTTTCATTCTGTTACATGTAGCTGTCCAGTTTTGCCAACACCAGCTGTTGAAGAGGCTGTCATTTCCCCATTGTATATCCATGGCTCCTTTATCGGATATTAATTGACCGTATATGTTTAGGTTTATCTCTGGGCTCTCTGTTCTGTTGATCTATGGGTCTGTTCTGGTGCCAGTACCAAATTGTCTTGATTACTGTGGCTTTGTAGTAGAGCTTGAAGTTGGGAAGTGAGATCTCCCCTGCTTTATTCTTCCTTCTCAGGATTGCTTTGGCTATTCGGAGTCCTTTGTGGTTCCATATGAATTTTAGAAGTATTTGTTCCAGTTTGTTGAAGAATGCTGTTGGTATTTTGATAGGGATTGCATTGAATCTGTAGATATCCTTAGGCAGGGATGGCCATTTTGACAATACTAATTCTTCCTAGCCAAGAGCATGGGATGAGTTTCCATTTGTTAGTGTCCTCTTTCATTTCTCTTAAGAGCATCTTGTAGTTGTCAGGGTATAGGTCTTTCACTTCCTTGGTTAGGTTTATTCCTAGGTATTTTCTTTTTTTGATGCAATTGTTAATGGAATTGTTTTCCTGATTTCTCATTCTCCTAGTTCATCGTGTATAGGAAAGTAACAGATTTCTGTATATTAATTTTGTATCCTGCAACATTGGTGAATTCAGATATTAGTTCTAGTAGACTCAGAGTGGAGTCTTTAGGGTTTTTTATATACAACATCATGTCATCTGCAAATAGTGACAGTTTGACTTCTTCTTTACCAGTCTGGATGCCTTGTATTTCTTTGTATTGTCTGATTGCCATGGCTTGGAGCTTGAAAACTATGTTAAATAACAGTGGGGACCAAGTGGACATCCTTGTCTTGTTCCCTATCCTAGGTGAAAAGCTTTCAGTTTCTCGCTGTTAAGTATGATGTTGGCTGTGGGTTTGTCATATATGGCATTTGTTATGTTGAGGTACTTGCCTTCTAAACCCAATTGGTTGAGAGTTTTTATCATGAATGGATGTTGAATTTTGTTGAGTGCTTTTTCAGCGTCTATGGAGATGATCATGTGGTTTTTGTCCTTTTTGTTGATGTAGTGGATGATGTTGATGGATTTTTGAATGTTGTACCATCCTTGCATCCCTGGGATGAATCCCACTTGGTCATGATGTATGATCCTCTTGATGTATTTTTGAATTCGGTTTGCTAATATTTTGTTGAGTATTTCTGCAACCATGTTCATTAGGGATTTTGGTCTATAATTTTCTTTTTTTGTGGTGTCTTTGCCTGTTTTTGGTATTAGAGTGATGCTGGCTTCATAGAATGAGTTTGGAAGTATTCCTTCCTCTTCTTTTTTTTGGAAAACTTTAAGGAGAACGTGTATTGTGTCTTCTCTATATGAATGATAAAATTCAGCGGTGAAACCATCTGGTCTGGTGGTTTTGTTCTTGGGTAGTTTTTTGATTACTGATTCAATTTTGTTGCAAGTAACTGGTCTGTTCAGATTTTCTGTTTCTTCCTTTGTCAATCTTGGAAGGTTGTATTTTTCTAGGAAGTTGTCCATTTCTTCTAGGTTATCCAGTTTGTCAGCATATAGATTTTTACAGTATTCTGTAAGAATTCTTTGTATTTCTCTGTGGTCCGTCGTGGTGTTTCTTTTTTAATGTCTGAGTCTGTTTATGTGTGCAGATTCTTTTTCTCTTAAAAAGTCTGCTATGAGTTTGTCTATTTTGTTTATTTTCTCAAAGAACCAGCTCTTAGTTTCATTGTTTTTTTCTGTTGTTTTACTCTTCTCAATTTTTATTTATTTCTTCTCTGATCTTTATTATGTCTCTCCTTCTGCTGACTTTGGGCCTCATTTGTTCTTCTTTTTCAAGTTTCAGTAATTGTGACTTTATAGACTATTCATTTGGGATTGTTCTTCCTTCTTTAAAAAGGCCTGGATTGCGATATACTTTCTTCTTAGAACTGCCTTCATTACATACCACAGAAGCTGGGCCTTTGTGCTGTTGTTGTCATTTGTTTCTACATATTGCTTGATCTCTGTTTTAATTTGGTCATTGAGCCATTGACTATTTAGTAGCATGCTGTTAAGCCTCCATGTGTTTGTGAGCCTTTTTGTTTTCTTTGTATAATTTATTTCGAGTTTTATACCTTTGTGATCTGAGAAGTTGGTTGGAAGAATTTCAATTTTTTGCATTTACTGAGTCTGTTTTTGTGGCCTACTATGTGGTCTATTCTGGAAAATGTTCCATGTGTACTTGAGAAGAATGTGTATTCTGCTGCTTTTGGGTATAGAGTTCTGTAGACGTCTCTTAGGTCCATCTGTTTAGTCTGTTCTTCAGTGCCTCTGTGTGCTTGCTTATTTTCTGTCTGGTGTGTCTGTCCTTTGGAATGAGTGGTATGTTGAGTTCTCCTAGAATTTTCTTACTGGTCTGTTGCATTCTATCTCCTCCTTTAATTCTGTTAGTATTTGTTTCACATATGTCGGTGCTCCTGTGTTGCATGCATACATATTTATAATGGTTATATTCTCTTGTTGGACTGCCCCCTTTATCAATATATAACGTCCTTCTTTATCTCTTGTTACTTTCTTTGTTTTGAAGTCCATTTTTTCTGATACAAGTAACTCAACACCTGCTTTTTTCTCCCTGTTGTTTGCATGAAATATCTTTTTCCATCCCTTCACTTTTAGTCTGTGTATGTCTTTGGGTTTTAGGTGAATCTCTTATAAGTATTATATAGATGGGTCTTCCATTTTTATCTATTCTATTACTCTGTGTCTTTTAATTGGTGTATTCAGTCCATTTACATTTAGGGTAATTATCCAAAGATATGTATTTATTGCCATTGGAGGCTTTGGATTCATGGTTATCAAAGGTTCAAGGGTAGCTTCACTACTATCTAAACATCTAACTTAGCTCTCTTATTAAGCTATTATTAAGACAGTCTGATAATTCTTTATTTCTCTCCCTTCTTATTCTTCCTCCTCCATTCTTTAGATGTTGTTTTTTTTCTGTACTCTTTTGTGTTCCTTTGACTGCTTTTGTGGATAGTTGATTTTATTTTTTGCCTTTAGTGAGTACTTTGATAGTTGGCTTTCTTTGCTCTGATTTTATTTTCCTGATGACATCTATTTAGCTTTAGGAGTGCTTCAATGCAGAGCAGTCCCCTTAAAATATTCTGTAGAGATGGTTTGTAGGAGGCAAATTCCCTCAAGTTTTGCTTGTGTGTAAACTGTTTAATCCCTTTTTCAAATTGTAATGAAAAAGGATTCAGTATTCTTCGTTCAAGGCCCTTCTATTTCATTGCATTAAATATATCATGGTGTTCTCTTTTGGCCTATAACGTTTTTGTTAAGAAGTGTGATGGGTTTTCCGTTGTAAGTGATCTTTTTTCTCTCTCTGGCTACCTTTAATACACTGTCCTTGTCTTTGAGCTTTGACATTTTAATTATTATATGTCTTGGTATTGTCCTCCTTGGGTCCCTTGTGTTGGTAGATCTGTGGGCTTCCATGGTCTGAGAGATTGTTTCCTTCCCCACCTTGGGGAAGTTTTCAGGAAATATTTCTTCAAAAATATTTTCTACCCCTTTTTCTCTCTTCTTCTGGTACCCCGATAATGTGAATATTGTTCCGTTTGGATTAGCCACACAGTTCTCTTAATATTCTTTCATTCCTAGAGATCCTTTTCTCTCTGTCTGCTTCAGCTTCTCTGTATTCCTGTTGTGATTTCTATTCCATTAACAATCTCTTGCACCTCTTCCAGTCTCCTCTTAAGACCTTCTACTGATTGTTTCATTTCTGTTATCTCCCTCCAGACTTCATCCCTTAGCTCTTGCGTATTTGTCTTCAAGTCCATCAGCATGGTTATGACTTTTATTTTGAGTTATTTTTCAGGAAGACTGGTTATATCTATCTCACCAAGCCCTCTCTCTGGGGATCTCTGAGTGATTATTGATTGGAACAGACTCTTCTGGCTTTTCATGGGGACAGAAGTGATTGCACGTGTGTCTGCTGGGAGAACAAAGTCCCTTAATGCTTGCTCGTCACCTTGCCCTTCTCCGCTGCCTGTGTCGGTTACCTACACACCAAGAGCAATCTCTGGGATAATCCCGAGCTGCCATGTGCAGGGAGGCCCTTGGGATAGCCTAGAGCTCTGCCAGGTGTTGCAGGTGTGCCGGGTGTGTGCTCCTGCCAGAACTGCACCCCCTTCCTGCCTTCCTGACCTTGCTCTGGCTTCCGCTACATGTGCAAGTTACCTGCACACTGGGAGCAGTCTCTGGGGTAATCCACTGAGCTGCCATGGTAAGGGCAGCCCTCGGGATAGCCTGGAGCCCTCCGTGGGGTCGAGGACACACCGGGTGTGGTCTCCTGTGGGAACAGCACCCCTTTGTGCCTTATGACCCCTGCTCCGGCATCTGCTGCCAGTGGTGGTTATCTGCACCCCAGGAGCAGTGTCCGGAATAATCTCCTGAGCTGCCGTGGGTGAGGTGGCCCTCAGGACTGCTAGGCTCTATTCTTAAGCCTGAATTCAGGAAGTTTGTATTCCTTAACACACTATATTTCAAAATACAAACCAAAGACTTTAATTGTTGGGCTTTCAGAAGTAGCCTTTCCCATTTCCTCCAATAACCCCCTTGCCCACCATCCCCCACCAGACACATTACAAATGTCCATCATTTCTCACTTCCAAGTTAGTAACTAAATGGAACAGAGATTCAATGCAATTACCTGTTCTGCTTTCTCCACCTCAGGCCTGAGTACTGGCTCCTCCACCTCTTCATCATATATATGCTAAATATGGAAGAATATTCACTTTTAAATGAATTATAAACATCATGTGGAATAAACCATAATGGAAGATCTCAACATACAATAAAAAAGGACAAAGACAGGGAAGGAATATTTCAACAGCCAGAAGGAATGATTTTTCAAGAAATGCCTGGGGCCACTGGTCAGGGACAAAAAGCAAAGAAGAGTAATCAATTAACCAAAAAATTACATTTTATAAATACTAAGAACTACAGATTTAGAATTCAAGATGGTGGCGTGAGAGGTGAGACAGGGAATTCCTCCCCAAATCACCTACAGTGTGAAAACAGTTAATACAACTAGCCCTAAAAGAGCAACAGGAAAGAAGGCTGCACCAGACTGCATACAGACCTCACGAACAGAGCAGACGTCATGAAACAGGGTAATGTACGAAAGCCTTGATTTGGCAGGACCCAAGCCCTACCCCCACCTTAGTTCATCAGTGGGAGGAAGGAAAAGGAGCCGGAAGTGGGTGGAAGCCTAAGACTGCTGAAGACCCAACCCTGGAGGTCTGCTTTGGAGGAAAAACCTACATTGTGTGGTGCTCTGGAGGTTGGTGGGGTTGGGAAGCTGGGATAGGCAGAGTGCTTGAGAGGCTGAGACTCTGGCAGTTTGTGCAGGATGGGGATCCACAGTCAGCTACTCTGAGAGAAATGAAAGGCAGGTGGTCTGAGAGGCTTCCTAGCAATGAGAGGGCTGCTGAAGGGGGAGGGTTTGCACAGAGATGGCTATGTGGGAGAAGGGATAGGTGGACAAGTTTTTCTGGGTGCACTCTGCCCAGCAGGTTGGGAACTTTGAGGAGCTTCAGGCACTCCATCCCCCTGGTTGCCTACTCAGCTCTGCGGCCCCCCCCCCCATTGTGATATGCAGCCTGCTGAGCCTTCCTCCTGGCCTGATGGCACCTGCTTACAAACCAGCAGTCCCTGTGCTGGCCGCAGGCCAGGCAGGAGGCCCCGCGCACAACAGCTAGAGATGTCAAGCACAGAAGCTGATACCTGTGTGCTCGGCCCACTGGCTTTGATATTGGAGACAGACACTGCAGCCGGGAATCAGGAAACAGCTCTTTCCTCCCCCCAGGCACCAGCGCCACTCCCCTATGATCCCCGACCTCACTCTAGGGGCTGAGAATCACCAGAGACTAGGGCTTATGGGCACTAGAGGGCACCACATAGAATTATGAAGCATCAAAGGAACCTGGATCAGACCAAACTCTCACAATCCCCAGAAAAAGGGACAAATGAAACTGAACTCACTAATCTTCCTGAAAGAGAGTTTAAAATAAAAATCGTAAACATGCACATGGAGGTACAGAAAAATATTCAAGAAGTCAGGGATGAAATAAGAGGGAGATTCAATCAGTAAGAAATTCCATATCTGAAATGAAACATACAATGAAGGGATTTAAAAGCAGATTAGACGTAGAAGAGATGGTAAATGGAATAGAAATTAGAAAAGAGGAATACAAAGAAGCTGAGGCAGAGAGAGAAAAAAGGATCTCTAAGAATGAAAGAATATTGAGAGAACTGTGTGACCAATTGAAACTGAACAATATCCGCAATAAAGGGGTACCAGAAGAAGAGGAGAGAGAAAAAGGGATAGAAAGTGTTATTAAGGAGGTAATTGCTGAAAACTTCCCCAATCTGGGGAAAGAGACAGTTTCTCAAGACATGGCGGCGCACAGATCTTCTAACAAAAGGGACCCAAGGAAGACAACAACAAGACATATAATAATTAAAATTGCAAAGGTCAAGGCTAAAGACAGACTTTTAAAAGCAGCTAGAGAGAAAAAAGATCACATACAAAGGAAAACCCATCAGGCTATTATCAGATTTCTCAACAGAAACCTTACAGGCCAGAAGGGAGCGGCATGATATATTTAATGCAATGAAATAGAAGAGCCTTGAACCAAGAATAGTCTATCCGGCAAGGTTATCATTTAAATTTGAAGGCGGGATTAAACAATTTTCAGATAAGCAAAAGCTGAAAGAATTTGCCTCCCACAAACCACCTCTACAGTGTATTTTGGAGGGACTGCTATAGATGGAAGTATTCCTAAGGCCAAACAGATGTCACCAGGGGAAATAAAACCAGAGCAAAGTAGAACAATTAATTACTAAGCAGATCCAGAATCAAATCAACAACCTCCAAAGTCAATCAAGGGATAGACAAAGAGTACAGAATATGATACCTAACATATAAAGAAAGGGGGAGGAATAAAAAGGAGGAAAAAAAAGAACCTTTAGGTTGTATTTGTAATAGCATACAAAATGAGTTAAATTAGCCTGTTAGATACTAAGCGAATTACCCTTGACCCTTTGGTAATCACTAATCTAAAGCCTGCAATGGCAATAAGTACATACCTATTGATAATCCCCATAAACATAAAAAAATGGTCTGAGTACACCAATCAAAAGAAACAGAGTCACTGAATGGACAAAAAAACAAGACCCATCTATATGCTGCCTATAAGAGACTCACATTAAATCCAAAGACATACACAGACTGAAAGTAAACGGATGGAAAAAGATATTTCATGCAACTAACAGGGAGAAAAAAGCAGGAGTTGCAGTACTTTTATCACACGAATTACACTTCAAAATAAAGAAAGTAACAAGAGACAAAGTAGAACATTAGATAATGATAAAGGGTTAGTCCAACAGGAGGACATAACTATTATAAATATCTATGCTCCCAACACAGGATCACCAACATATGTGAAACAAATACGGACAGAATTAATGGGGGAAATAGAATGCAGTGCATTCATTTTAGGAGACTTCAACACACCACTCACTCTGAAGGAAAGATCAATCAGACAGGAAACTAGTAAAGAGACAGGGGCACTGAACAACATACTAGAACAGATGGCCCTGACAGACATCTACAGAACAGTTCATCCAAATGAAACAGGATATACATTTTCATCAAGTGCACATGGAATATTTTCAAGAATAGATCATATACTAGGCCACAAAAAGAGCCTCAGTAAAGTAAAAAAGATTGAAATTGTATCAATCAGCTTCTCAGATCATAAAGGTATGAAACAAGAAATAAATTAAAGAAAACGAAAAAGCTCACAAACGCATGAAGGCTTAATAGCATGCTCCTAAATAATCAATGGATCAATGACCAAATTAAAACAGAGATAAAGCAATATATGGAGACAATGAGAACAATAATTCAACACAGCAAAATCTGTGGGACACAGTGAAGGCTGTGCTAAGAGGGAAGTATACTGCAATACAGGCCTACCTCATGAAAGAAGACAATCCCATATGAACAGTCTAAACTCACAATTAACAAAACTAGAAAACGAAGAACAAATGAGGTCCAAAGTCAGTAGAAGGAGGAACATAATAAAGATTAGAGCAGAAATAAATAAAATTGAGAAGAATAAAACAGAAAGAATAAATGAAAGCAGGAGCTGGTTCTTTGAGAAAATAAACGAAATAGATAAACCTCTAGGCAGACTTATCAAAAAGAAAAGAGAGTCTACAAAGATAAACAGAATCAGAAATGAGAAAGGAAAAATCACTATGGACACCACAATAATACAAAGAATTATGAGAGAATACTATGAAAAATTATATGCTAACAAACTGGATAACCTAGAAGAAATGGACAACTTTCTTGAAAAATACAACCTTCTAAGGCTGACACAGAAAGAAACAGAAAATCTGCATAGACCAATTACCAGCAAGGAAACTGAACTGGTAATCAAAAAACTAACAACAAAACTTCTGGACAAGATGGTTTCACTGCTGAATGTTATCAAACATTTAGTGAAGACCTTTTATCCACCCTCCTTAAAGTTTTCCAAAAAGTAGAAGAGGAGGGAATACTCCCAAACTCATTATATGAGGCCAATATCACTCTAATACCAAAACCAGGCAAAGACGCCACAAAAAAAGAAAATTACAGACCAATATTCCTGATGAACATACATGCAAAAATACTAAACAAAATATAAGCAAAACGAATTCAAAAATACATAAAAAAGAACATCAATCATGATCAAGTAGTATTCATCCCATGGATGCAAGGATAGTGCAACATTCGAAAATCCATCAACATTATCCACTACATCAACAAAAAGGACAAAAACCACATGATTATCATCATAGATGCTGAAAAAGCACTCAACAAAATTCAACATCCATTCATGATAAAAACTCTCAACCAAATGGGTTTAGAAGGCAAGTACCTCAACATAACAAAGGCCATATATGACAAACCCACAGCCAACATCATACTTAACAGCGAGAAACTGAAAGCTTTTCACCTAAAACAGGGAACAAGACAAGGATGCCAACTTGGTCCCCAATGTTATTTAACATAGTTTTTGAGCTCCAAACCACGGCAATCAGACAATACAAAGAAATACAAGGCATCCAGACTGGTAAAGAAGAAGTCAAACTGTCACTATTTGCAGATGACATGATGTTGTATATAAAAAACCCTAAAGACTACACTCTGAATCTACTAGAACTAATATCTGAATTCACCAATGTTGCAGGATACAAAATTAATATACAGAAATCTGTTACTTTCCTATACACGATGAACTAGGAGAATGAGAAATCAGGAAAACAATTCCATTAACAATTGCATCAAAAAAAGAAAATACCTAGGAATAAACCTAACCAAGGAAGTGAAAGACCTATACCCTGACAACTACAAGATGCTCTTAAGAGAAATGAAAGAGGACACTAACAAATGGAAACTCATCCCATGCTCTTGGCTAGGAAGAATTAGTATTGTCAAAATGGCCATCCCTGCCTAAGGATATCTACAGATTCAATGCAATCCCTATCAAAATACCAACAGCATTCTTCAACAAACTGGAACAAATACTTCTAAAATTCATATGGAACCACAAAGGACTCCGAATAGCCAAAGCAATCCTGAGAAGGAAGAATAAAGCAGGGGAGATCTCACTTCCCAACTTCAAGCTCTACTACAAAGCCACAGTAATCAAGACAATTTGGTACTGGCACCAGAACAGACCCATAGATCAACAGAACAGAGAGCCCAGAGATAAACCTAAACATATACGGTCAATTAATATCCGATAAAGGAGTCATGGATATACAATGGGGAAATGACAGCCTCTTCAACAGCTGGTGTTGGCAAAACTGGACAGCTACATGTAACAGAATGAAATTGGATCACTGTCTAACCCCATATACAAAAGTAAACTCAAAATGGATCAAAGACCTGAATGTAAGTCATGAAACCATAAAACTCTTAGAAAAAACATAGGCAAATATCTCTTGGACATAAACATAAGGAACTTCTTTATGAACATATCTCCCCAGGCACGGGAAACAAAAGCAAAAATGAACAAGTGGAACTATATCAAACTAAAAAGCTTCTGTACAGCAAAGGACATCATCAGTAAAACAAAAAAACATCCTACAGTATGGGAGAATATATTCATAAATGACATATCTGATAAAGGATTGACATCCAAATTACATAAAGAGCTCACGCACCTCAACAAAAATCAAATTATCCAATTAAAAAATGGTCATAGGTGCTGGAGACAGTTCTCCAAAGAAGAAATTCAGATGACCAAGAGGCACATGAAAAGATGCTCCACATTGCTAATTATCAGAGAAATGCAAATTAAATCCACAATGAGATAAACAACAAATGTTGGCAAGGATGGGGAGAAAGGGGAACACTCCTACACTGCCAGTGGGAATGTAAATTACTTCAACCACTGTGGAAAGCAGTATGGAGGTTCCTCAAAAAACTAAAAATAGAAATACCATTTGACCCAGGAATTCCACTCCTAGGCCCTAAGAAGACAGGAGCCCAGTTTCAAGAACACATACGCACGCCTGTGTTTATCGCAGCACTATTTACAATAGCCAAGAAATGGAAGCAATCCAAGTGCCCACCAGTAGATGAATGGATAAAGAAGATGTGGCACACATACACAATGGAATATTATTACTCAGCCATAAGAAGAAAACAAATCCTACCATTTGTAACAACATGGATGGAGCTAGATGGTATTATGCTCAGTGAAATAAGCCAGGTGGAGAAAGACAAGTATCAACTGATTTCACTCATCTGTGGAGTATAAGAACAAAGCAAAAACTGAAGGAATAAAACAGCAGCAGACTCACAGAACCCAAGAATGGACTAACAGTTACCAAAGGAGAAGGGATCAGGGAGGATGGGTCGGAAGGGAGGGACAAGGGGGGAAAAAGGGGCATTACGATTAGCATGCATAATGTGGCGGGGTGGGGGGACACAGGGAAGGTAGTATAACAGAGAAGACAAGTAGTGATTCTACAGCATCTTACTATGCTGATGGACAGTGACTGTAATGGGCTATGTGGTAGAGACTTGATAATAGGGGGAGTCTTGTAACCATAATGTTGTTCATGTAATTGTACATTAATGGTAGCAAAATCATTAAAATAAAAAAGAAAACTACCCACCCACTGAAAAGATATTAAGAACTTCAAATGAATAGAAAAGAGGAAAAAAGGAAAGCTCAAACTCATTGCTGACCCAAGAGTCACAAAACAGTAAGATACCAGTTTTCATACCTTTTTGTTTAACCTCATACTTAATGCAGACAGAGCAATGATACAGGTACTCAAATGTGAGGCTACTGAGGTCGTCATCCAGGAGAACTTATCTACTAGGTAACAAGAGCTTTTAGTATTTCGAGCAATGGAAATGGTAAAGGTTAAAGTTATTTTCACCCTCTTGTTTAAAATGGTTGGTAAGTTTTTATTATCCCATTTTTATGAAAGCAGGCCAACCCCACGAATGATCTGCTAGAAGGCCAGGCATCTGACTGACTTAGACAGCATGGGCAGGCAGGCCTCTGTTTTGAAATAAGGCTATTGTTCTGGCAACTTGTTGTGATTTTCTTTTAACTTTTTATTGTTTTTTAAGCTACCAATGTAAAATATGCGTGTTATAAATAGTGGGGTGATGAAAACACTCTGAAATTAGATACTGGTAATGGTTACAAAACATGAATATACTAAAACCTACTGGCTTGTATTAACTGTTAAATGGGTGAATTTTATGGTATGTTAATTGTACTCATTTAAAACTAAGTCAATTTAAAGATATATGTGAGAAGAATATATTTAAAAACATTCCATCCCTACATCCAACATAAACCTCAGAATAACTAAGGTAAGCTTGGTGTGGGTGCCTTTATGTTTTCTGTGGCTCTAATGCAAATACACACAGACATAAGCAAATATTCAGAGTTCTCCCATCCTTTCTGCTTCTGAATAAAAATGCAACCAATCACATTCCTCTGCCCCAGTTTTTTACTTAAAGCTCTCATAAACCACTTTCCAGATCAATGAATACAGATTTGACTCAGTTTTTTAAATATCTGCGTAATATTCTTTGGCATGAACTTCACCATAACTAATTTGACAGCTCCTCATTGGTAAACATTGCTCCAGTTTTTGGTGTTATAAACTGCTGTAAACATATAAACATATATATTCTTAGGCCCTGGCCCTTTTATTGCTACAGGCTTCCCAAAATAGGATTGCTATACCAAAAGACAAAGCTGATTTTTAATCTTATTTGGTACTTCAGGATTACTATCCATAAATGTGTAATAACTCACCCTGTCACCACCAATGTATTCAAATACCCATTTCCCAAACCTTTGCCAGCAGTGGATATTGTCCACCTTTTAAAAATATCTGCCAATTCAATCAATGTTTTTAAATATTCCTATCTTCTGACTAAAGAATTATTTTTCTTGAAATTTAGTTACAAGAATAATCATAAATCCAAACAGTAAGATGCTTATAACAAATTTTAGTGGACAGTCACAAACTGAATTTGTAATTCTATGTAATTCCAATCACTATGCCATAGGATTTTCTGTGGAATTTAGCAAAATCCTCAAATTCACAAATCCAAGGATAACCATGACAATTCCGAAAAAAAGAAGTCGTGGGGACTTGCCTATTAAGACTTATGAGAAGTACCTATTAAGTACCTATAAGACTATTATGAGAAATCTCATATTTAAGATTGCGATGCTCACATACAGCAAATAAACAAAAGACAGAAACAAGAGACAGGCCGACAGTCACATGTAAGCATGATTTTAGATTCATAAGAACACACACAAATGCATATACACCCATACACACAGTCAGTGAAAAGGGAAAAACACAAAACACAACCCCTACCTCAGCCTACACAACACGCACTCCTACACAGCCATACAGATGTATCCACTCTAGGCAGGAAGAATAAAAAGGCAGAGATACAAAGGAACCCTCACCCAAAATGTGTAGAGTTAAGGCAAAAATAAAAATAGGGAGTTGGTTCCTTTGATGCAAATATGGCAAATTATTAAAATCTGTCAGTGCAGGGTGATGTGTATTATTAGCAGTGTGACTATTACCCATTTTTTCATAGACATATGAAATTTCATTAAAGAATTTGATATCAAAGGATTGTTAAATTATGACAGTCATATAAAGGAATTAAGAACAACTAAGTTCACAAGTCTTAAAGATGTGTTAAAAGACTTATAAGTTAATATTAAGAAAAATGAGGCCTACAAAAAAAATAATATATATATATGTATACACACACACACACACACACACACACACAGAGAGAGAGAGAGAGAGAGAGAGAGAGATGGGGTGAAGAAAGAAAAGGTTAAAGTAAAAAAAAAGCAAAGACTAGAAAGAAAGACATATGCCAAAACATTCAATGGTATGTCTCTTTCATACTTTCATACTTTTTAACTATGTCAATCCTTCCTACAACGAGTGTTCATTACTTTTTTAACAAGAAAGGAAAAAACTGAAAGCCCAACGTCTGCAAGGCATTCGGACTATACGCCAAAAAGATGCTAGGAGGCTAGCATCTAAAATTTTCTGATGCTGCTTCTTTTTCTAGGTTTTTTCCTAATGGTTCTATAAAAATAAAAAATTTGGGGGATGATTTTCAGACAAGAACAAAAAAATATTTATCTTAAAATTGAGACTTCCAGACATAGCAGCTACCAAGGTCACCTTAGACTTTAAATAGCAAGACCAATTCACCTAAAAGGTTGAGCTTCACACTGAAGTCTAAACAGCACCAACACCCTACTTTTTTTCCTGCCCACCTTTAAAAACTGCCTCATATCACATCAGCAGCCTCCAGCTGGAAAAGTCAAACAGGACATCTAAGAAACCAACAAATACATGAATCCCCTGGGATCTTTCAAGGGTGACTTGGACAATGTATCTCAAGTACTCAGTACCCAGCAGACAATTAACCCTAAATTCCTTCGCCCTTAACAGGCTGAACTCAAAGCGTCACATGTTTTTTGGTAATTTTAAAATCAGGTAGTTATTCCCAGAATTGTGAACAATTTTTGGTATTTCCCCTCAAAGGATCTTTCCTCATTTGGGGAGACCGCATAAGAGGGGAAGGTAGGGAACTGGAGAAAAAGGGACTAGAAGCCAGGGACTTCTTAACAGATCATATACAGCCCTTGCCCTTTTCATCTGTTTTCTCATTCCTTCATCCAAATACTCACTAAGTCCCCACATATAAGGCTTGTGCCGAGCCCAAGGAAAACATTTAACAAAAATATGGGGCTTGATTTAGTAGGGGAGTTTAATGTATCAAATCACATAAAAAAATGTAGACTTGTAATTGTGGGGCATGCTACTAATGAAGTCATTAACTAGGTCACAATGTTTCAGGTCAAATTCCTAAATTAACAGATTAATGAAGCTTTAAGAACTGTACTCCTTTCTGATAACACATTTATGCACTAGCCACTGTTAACTAGTCTTTCTCCCCCTTCAGAGTCCTCTCTTAAGCCTTTACTAAAGGTACTAATTTCTGTTGCCCTAGAAAGTCCTGATTGCTCTTCAGTTTCACAACTCTGTAATGCAGTTTGCAACCTGGTAGCTACTCCAGGTTAATTACTAAAATCCAGAAACATGACTTTGAAATTCTTTCCAATAAACTGCCATGAACCAAATAGCACCATCATTCAAGCCAGAAGTATAATACATGAATGAGTACCAGTGACAGGGTTTGAAGAAAACACATAAAAAGCTAAATCACTGCCATATGTATTTCCAGTATGTAGATTTTTTTCAGACTTCTATTAAGCATTAGCTCTGCCATATCATTATGCTCTGCCACAAATGAAAAGAACATGTAATGGCATAATGAGGCCTGGGGAACAGATAAATTTGCCAATGACAACAGGCCCATCTAGTGTGGAATTCTGGTGGCAGATGGAAGGGGAAGAGGCATAAGGGGCAGGAGAAATGGATGGAAAACGGAGTCCAAGAAGTGAACAGAAATAAAGAACTATTATAAAAAAGAAAAAAAGAGAAAGAAAAAGAAAAAAAGGAAGAAAAAGGTCAAGAAAACACACAAAAAACCCCACAAAAACTAAATCATGGAAAACTCAGAATCTAAGAAAACTTGGCCAAAAAAAACAGCTGGAGAAAAAAAAGGCCTAAAGGCTGTGATTCAGAAAGAGAAATTTGTAATCCCCACTCACCCCCATCGTCAAAGATCAATCAGGTATCAATCGAGTACCAATGGGATACAGGCACATCAGGTACAAAAGAAGCCTCCTAGTTCTATTCCTTGCCCAATCTAGAGCTGCAACACTGACTACAGAGAAGAGCTGGGCACCTAATTCAGCAAGAAAAGGCACAGAATGAGAGCAACAAGTATATTTAAGAGGACACCAAATTCAGCTTAGTGAAAACCTGATGGGGCTGCATCTATCAGTAGTAGAGGTGAGTCCTGTAAACTTCCTCTTCCAGTAAGAAAGATGCTCAGGACCAAGCACGGACATTCTGTACAGACAATCAGAAAATAACTACAGAGTTTACTAGAATTCTCATTACATTTTAAACTTACTGACAAAGAGATTTCTAAGAATTTTATTAAGATCTTTATTTCACACATAGCGCCTAAAAAAGCTACTAGCAGTAGCATTTCAACCCAAACTACTAAAAAATGCACAATGATGCATAAGATACCTACATGACAGTATTTTATCTTAATCCTGATTCTTGGGCTTTTTACAATCTTCCATTTTCCAAATCTTTTCTATTACTGTACATCTAACAGTCTCAGGAGATAGCCAACTTTAACAAAATCATTTTTTCACAAATTAAGTAATGCTGATAGTCAGTCACCCTATGAGAAATACAGATCAACTTAAGTTTCCACTCCATCCTCATCTCTTAACAGCCTCTTCACTCACCCAGCTCCAGCCACACTTGAGCCCTTTCTATTACTATAGTGTAACAGAAAACTGTAATCTTCTCTAAAAAAGGCTCTAATTTATGTATTACCAGGGCCTAGCACTTTGAAATACAATATACAGACAAAAATCACACACAGGTTAAAGCTCAATAATTGTTTAAGGATGAGTCTTACCAGATTTGGCCATAACAACAAAACATTAATGAGAATATTCCAAGTAAACATATAGGCCTATAATATACTTTATCAGAACATATGGACACAGTGACTGCAACCACATGCTGGTGTCCAAAGGATTAGAGCAGGAGTATGGCTCTCCTTACAGAATGTGCACAAGGGTTGAGGGCCACACAATTCAGCACAACTGCTAGCTATTCTCAATACTAAGGGAAAGACTAGAATATGAGGAAATTTCATTATTAAACTTTTTAAAGGCTTGGCAAAAAAATATTTTCTTCACTTTAGTGATTTTAAAAAACGGATTAACCCTAGAGAAAGAAGCTTCAATTACCCAGAACCACTGTGTCTATCAAAATTTGGGAGGGACCCTAATAATAGATTACATAGTATCACAATGACTCCTGCTCCTAGGAAAAAGTATTACGTGTAAATTCGAGGTAACTAAGTAATAACTCACGTTTTCAATGAACTGGGTATTAGACAGCATAAGGAAGTCATTGAAGACATTATGTAGGCGACAATCTGTGGCTTTAGTTTCCTGAATTAGTCCATCCACTTGTTACTTGATTTCATGGGTCCTAGAGATAATCTGCTGTGAAAATTCCTGCAGAAACTGTAGTAGCTATTTAAAAAATGAACGTACAGTAGTATCACTATTTTATGCATCTATTGTGTGTCAAAACAAGAACCCATTCCCATTCACCTCTGTGTGTTGACGTGTATTGAAATGTGAAAGTGATCATTTCTGACGGTACTAAAACCAAACAATTCAAAGACATCACCAAAGCTCATCAAAACAGTGGCAAGGAGTCAACGAGTACTTGCTATTTTATTTCCGGAGGAATTTTCAAGTCCTATTTGGTTGTCATTTGTACAGGGATCACAAAGAGTAAAATAAAACTGCCACTCTGATCCAGAAAGTGCTATTCATATGGGACTTAAGAATCACAGTTCTGAGCGTCTTGGGTCCTTGCCCTGAGGAGTACCATGCAAGGATATCCACATACTGACGGCTCTACCCCCGAATCAGTCCAGGTCCCAACTTGGAACCGCCTCACCAGTGCCACAGTCATCCCCCGGCGCGGCGGAAACCTATCTGCCCCGTTCAGGTGCATCGCTAAGAACCCCAAATCAGGCAAAGAACTCCGCGTCTGGGCAGCAGGCAGAGTGGGGGCGCTCAGCGGCTACGGTCAGCCCCCGCCCTGGTGCCAAGAGACCGCCACAGTGGAGTTTTCGAGGGAGAGAAGGGATGCGTTAAGACCAGAAGCAGCGGGGCGCACTGGATGTTGAGGGAATCAAGGCTCCATCCTCCAGCTCGCAGGCCGGGGGCCATCCCAGGCGGCCTGCCCTCCCCTCCGGTCCCTGGGGCCAGCCTCTCACGCCCGGGTCGGCCGCCAGCGACCAGCTCTGGCTGCTTCTGCGGATCTCCTCCACCGACCAGGGCCGCTCCCACACGGGCTCCGACGCCGGTGTCCGCTCCTGGTCGGGGGTTGTCCCGTTCTGCAGCGAAAAGGACAAGAAGAGGGGCTGAGCCGCAGGGAGGCCGCAGCCCGAGCCACCCCGACCAGACCGCGGCCCGCCCTCCTCACCATCCCGGCAGTGAGGCTGCGCCGGCTCGCGCGGGAACCACACCCTCCCACACACGAAGATTTCCGGAAGCCGAGCTCCAAGCAGGTCGGGCTCAGCACGTGACCTAAACTCACGGGAACTCACACGCACGTGACCGGGCGTGTGGCGCAGCCGGAAGGAATCTGCGGCCTCCGCTGGGGACGGGAGGTAGGCGGCATGCAAGCTGGGGGGCGAAGCTGGAGAACGTAAGGCTTCGGACGCCAGGCGGCGCTGGAGGGGTGGGGTCAGTCCGGTCACACTTCACCGAAAAGCGCAGATGACTGCGCCGTCATCAGCCTTTGGAGCACACAGCCAGCCCGCGCGTCCCGAGGAGCGCAAAGGGCAGTTGTGGAACCAGTCTAGGGCTTTAGACGTCGGGGATGTGGCAGGAGGAAAAGCTCGTCCCTGCTGAGCCCCTTCCATGCTGCACCTCCGCTGCCTGTCGCAGAGCCGGTATACAGGTGCTCAGTAAATGGAGAATGACCTATCTAGCTGTCATCATGCTTCTGGTAACATGCTTAATGTCAACTCACTTTGTAGGGCCTACTTAAAATACTTTACTCCCTTGGCATTGCCCAGAGATTCAAGTCCAGGCTTCTCATACGGCGGGCAAAAACCCTATATAATCTGATCCCTTCCTGCAAATGCATCTTCAACTCTCCCATCTCCCCACTATGCTCAATGATCAGCTATTTTATCTCACACTTTCTTGAAGTTCCTTCTGCTGAGTCCCTCTTGTGCTACTTAAACTTACTTTTTAAAGTAAAGATCCCAATTTCATCCCATGCCTTTGTGCCCAAGACCAAGTTATCGAACCTCCCTGAGCTTTCCGCAGTGAAAGACAAATAAATTATCCGCAGGGATGTGATAGTAAATGTGATAATATTTGTATAACAGCTAGCACGGTGCCTGCCATACCATGGGCATTCAACAGATCTGACCACTTCTCCTGTGCCATTTGTCTAACTCTTGGACTTCTTTGTTTTTGCCTCTATCACCACAAAACTCCCTTGATTATCCCCAGTATAGTTTATATGCCCCTCATTTACTTTCTATATGTTTCATATGTAATATCAAAGGATTACCTTGTATTGTCATTTACTTAGGTATCTTGTCTCCCCCTTAATAATAGCAAACATATATGAAGTGCTCAGTATTTCCCATTTTATTTAAATCCTATTTCTCACAGTGACCCTAGGAGGTAGGTACTATTATTCCCATGTTGTAGTTGAGGAAACTGAGGCACAAAAAGCTAAGTAACTTCAGGGAAGGATAACTAAGGTTAGACAGTCAGTAAAGAGGCAGAACCAAGAACCCGCACAGTTAGCCGTTACGTTACAGTGTAGCTAGTCTTTCTTAAGGGAACTACATTTTTCAGTTGCCATCTACCAACCTGCTAGTCATCATTAAAAATAATACAGTATAAGGAATATAGTAAAAAATATTATAATAACTTTGTATACTGAGAGAAGGTAACTATGCTTACAATGGCGAGCATTTAGTAGGGTAATTGTTGAATCACTATGTTGTACACCTGAAACTAATACAATATTGTATGTCAACTATGTAAACAACACTTCAAAAAATTTTTTAATTTTTAAAATAAAATCACTTCACAAAAATAATTTTAAAATTAAAAAAATAAAATGTATGAAACTATGGATAATGACATTGTCCAAAAATATAATTTAAAGTCCTACATAGGAATATCTCCTAAAGGTGTAGCTAAAATGACAAAAAACATTCAGCAATAGTTACTCATAAGAATTTATATATTCATATATAAATTTATTTTTCAAATCAATATGTTGACATCCCACTATTAAAAAAAACCCAAATCCAAAAACTTCAGAATTTGATTAGTAAAATTGAGACGAATGAGTTATCAAGTTATCTAACATCACCATGGGCCACTTCGGTCACTGTGTGGATGAACTTGGCTTCAAGGTGCATTAACAACCTTAATCTATATCCCACTTCTCAAAGCTCCTCATCACCTGCACCTGGATCTTACCACCTGAAACTTTCTTACTTCTAAATCTATAGAAAAGCCTCTTAAACTTTCAGATCTCTCTCTTGTTCACTGGTCTGTTCTCAACTAACCCAAGCCTCAGTCTCTCAATGCCTCTTTCCCCCCCTTTCCACCCTTTTAGCTTTACTTCCTTGCCTGTGCTGCCTAGAGCCCATGGTTTGGCCTTCAGCTTCCTTGACAGTCCTTTAATATCCTCACTTTATGTTTTGACACATACTCTCTGCCAGCTCCTAACTTTAAATCAGTCCAACTATACCCTTTCTCCTTTTCTGCACCTAAGTTCCTGAAAGAAATCACCACAAATTCGTATTCTGCAAATTTGGTTGGACCTTCAGCACTGATTAGCAGTCTTTTAACTTATCCTTGATCTTTATACTTATCCTTGATCAGCTCCCTTCTATAAACTTCATCACATTTTTCAACATATCCAACCCACCTGCCTCTGTGAGAGAAAACAGACTTCCTCTTCTCACCTAGTACCTAAAGGGTTTCTGTGTGTACACTTTCCGTATCTCACAGTTCTTTATTTGCACAAAACAGAATTTGACTGGAAACTCAAAGAAAATACAATTTTTTGTAAAGATAGTACAAAGCTTACAGAACTTAAGGAACAGCTAAGCAGACATGTTTTGGGAAGAGCATAACTAGAGAAACTCATAATGTCCTTTGAGCCACTGTCATCAGAATGACTCAGCTCTAATCATTTGCCTTCGTGTTTTTCTTTTCAAGTTTCAAATTCCTAAGATAAATAGAATCTAACTGGCATTCCTTAGGTTATATTCCCACTCCTCTAATTAGTACTTCTACCAAGACTACACAGAATGGAAAGAAGTGTGTCTCCAAACATACATTTGGGACTGTTAACCATAAGCAGTGAGAAGCAATGCAGAGCAAACAGAAACAACAGGCTCTGTGCTCCCTCAACCCCTTTCTTCCAGTCTGGTAAAGCAATCCCTGCTCTTGCCCAGGACTGATAACCATGCTCTTGACAGAACCCCTCCTGCCTCCCCTGGGATGGTGCCATCTTGAACTCCCCTTCCTGGGATAAACCTGTGGATTAATCCTGCTGTCTTTACTGGCCCTTCTCCCATAGACCTTTTCGTGTTTTTCAGTATTGTCTTTTATTGAAGTTGTTCTCACATTAGAGAATTCTTACACTGCCATAACCATGCCTGAAAATTCATAAAAATCTACGCATCATATAGTATATAAAACTTAAATTCATGTGCATTTTGAAAAGTTCACAATCGTTTACATAGTTACAAGTGTTGGAATTTTAAATCAGCTACAGGTCTTTAGATTTTTGGTACTATAAGATATTAAGTAATACTCCCATATATTTATCTCAGTTTCTCTCTCAATAATATGATCTGACACAAGATTTTGCCAGAAAAGAAGCATATTTTTCAGGGAAAATACATGCTTCAACATCTAAGAGATTATTTGTCATCTTGTTGGTCTTCAAGTGAAATTTTCAGTTTAACCAACAATCCTTTGTTTTTCTTTTAAGCACCTACCTCCCCTTGGTTCAGCTACTCACCCAAATACATCATAAGTCAGGCATTCAGCCTGCACCCTCAAATAATAACCAAAATCTTTGTCAGAAGTGGCTGTTACATCTATCAAAAAACATTGCAACCCTCCTATGAGTTCAATTCTTGAAGGCACAGTTTAATTAAACCTAAACTACTATAGGAAATGCTCCCTGTCAGGATTAGGTTTACTCACCCATATGCTTCACTCTTTCCATTTGCAAATCTGAAACTCCTGCATTTGGTAAAGAGATTGGCTTTATATATAAAGAAACATATATATTGTAAAGGAGTGCAGAGAGCATTAAGAGTCAGGAAAAAGAACTAATAAAACTTAGCTAAACCTTAACAGCAGACCATTCCGGAATAGTAAGAGATTCAATGTCTAAATTTAGAGAGAGACCAGATCAAAGGAAGAGAGAGTGAGAGGCCATCCAAGGGCTATTTGAATCCTAGTTTACTAAATCCCCATGGTTTACAATCCTGATAGCCACCCTGGCAGGGCCCTTGCTTATTTTTATACTGCTTCTCACTTTAGGTCCCTGTATCTTAAACCAGCTAATAGCCTTTGTTAGGGAAAGAGTGAGTGCTGTTCAGGTGCTAATGCTGAGACTGCAGTATCATTCACTCGCACAGCAGGAAGAAACAAACATTCCATGATTGGAATGGTCAAAGGAAAGTGGGGAAATGTAGAATCTAAGCATTAGTAAGATTAGTAAATTAGCATAAGCATAGCCATCTTAGAAACCTAGAAACCATTTTCTGAGAGTGTGACTCAGAGGAAAAAAAAAAAAAAAAACAAACCCTGGGCCTGGGTAAGGCCTTGAAAAACAAGTTAATCATGAGCACCGGGTGGTGGGCAGCTGTGACCCTTGGTCAGGTAACCTTGGTCAGTTAATCTTACATACCAAGCTTATCGTGCAGAACCTCCCTAACCATTGAGGAGTAGTCTTACCCTGCCCTTGCTTTACCCGAGGATATATGTCTTGCAAGAATAATGTATAGTTATAGAAAATTGCTATGAGTTAAGTGCTTTGAAATTGCTATATAAACCCTTGGCTCTGAGTGCTCGGGGTCCTTGTTGAGACCCGCTGCATCGGGCTGACTTGGACCCCAGCTAGCTGGCTGAATAAAGACTTTGCTTGAATTTACATCTCTATGCCTGTGTAGTTTGTTCTCTGGGGAAGCCTCGGAAGCCTGGACCCTAACATATATATATAAATAAACATATATAATCTGTATATTTAAATGTTCATAATGAATATGTATTATATAGAGTATATTTATTATATGTAATTATTATATACGGTTTGAATTTTTCTTTTAATGTTTTATTTTTCATTTGAATTCATTTCAGGTTTTGTTTTCCAGTTAACAAAACAGTACAAAGAATTCCCATATATATTTTATCCAGTTTCAAACGTTTGTAAGTTACTGTGGGTAAAATTGTAACATTTCCAGAATATCTTGCCTGGCTTTAGTGCATTTGCATATCCTCAGGGCTGGAAAGAAGTTCATCTTCATATCAATGGGTAATTACCTGGGCAACCAAGGGTGTGTCTGAATCAGAGAGGTTAAAGGGAGGGGTTTGCTTGCTTGCTTGCTTCCTTCCTCCAGAGCAGAGGAGAGAGAGAACCCTGGAGTGCAGTTTGTAAGCAATAAACATGTTTTAAACTTTATTTCTCCCTTTGACTGATTTTGATTTTTAGAGGTATTTTGCCCTGGAATTTCCTCTCCCCGGACTTACACTGACATAAATACAGTACAATCAAAACCAGTAAATTAGTATTAGTGCACTATTATTATCTAACCTACAGTCCTCACTCAAATCTCATCCCTTGTTTGTGTCCCGTGATGAATTCCATCCAGGAGCACACAGTTCACTTGTCATGTTTCCTTAGGCTCCTTTAATCTTGGAAAATTCCTTTATCTTTTTCATTCACGACCTTAACTCTTTTGAAGACTACTAGCCTATTGTTTTATAAAATCACCCTCAAATTTGGTTTCTCTGTTTCCTCATTAAATTCAGGTTATGGCTCTTTTAGGGAGAATGCAGTGCAGAAAAAAAACAAACATGCAAGAATATTTAGGAAAGCAATGAACAGGGAAGGCTGAGGGGGACTAGCTTTACTAGACATGAAAACGTACTATTGAGACAGGGACTGTGGATGTAGTCAGAGTAGGGTGAGGGCCTCCGAAGGCGGCAGGGAGAGATATTTGCAGTCAGAGCAATGTAACTACATGAAAGGAAACCTCCCTACTAAAACTCTAGGTTAAACATTGAGCTCTAGAATCATTGTTCAGTGAAATCAGTTAATGTTCCCCAGATAAAAAAGAGTAGCACATGTTTTATTATGCTAACCATTTATAATCATGTGTAAGGTTCTCTTTAGCATACTAAAAGGCCCAGGCCTATGTGCTGTCTTTCCTCCTTCAGATCTGATGAAGTGATTCTGCAAACTGGGTAACTAATTTAGCAAGTAAGCCCAGGCATAAACAACACAGTAAAAGGCAGGAAGGATTCCATCTTAAAGATAAGATTGCATTTTAATACCCAAGAAGTTGAGACGTTAGAAATTCTTAACCTACTCTTTAGCAAACAATATCTAGGCGCACCTTGGGGGCTGAGCAGGTGGCCTTGTTTCATATGCTCCCAGACCAAGATGCTGCTATCTCAGAGAGAAATTATCGGAGGAAGTTACTTGTGTTAAGTTAATTCTAAATATTCAGGGACCACTTAATAAGTTCACACCCCTAAGTTTTTCCATGTTCTCGAAAAATCCTCAGCTGCCTATAAAACCCCCTAGACAACGCACCACTATGGACTCTCTTGTCCCCTCCTGGCATGAGCCAGGAGCTCTGTCCTTTCACTTTATCTCTAAATAAAAGCCTGTACCTTGCTCTCCTACCTTGGCTGTTTGTGAAGCTCATTCTTCGGCTCCGCAAACAAGAACCCCGGCATCACTATAAGGCCTCTACAATTAAAACAGTGTGGTATCAGTGCATGGGTAGACAAACAGAGCAGTGGAATAGGAGAGAAAGCCCCAAAATAGACCCTATCTATTTGGAAATTTAGAATATTGATAAAGGTGGCATCTCAAGAAAATGGTACAGAAATGGGCTTTTACAAAAAAGGTGCAGAAACAACTGGTTAACCATGTGGAAAAAGATAAAAGTAGAACCATACCTAACACTTGACATAAAAATAAATTCCAACTGGATTGAAATCTAAATGTAAGAAATGAAACCATACAAGTAATAGCAGAAAACATGAATAACTTCCTCTGTAACCTCACTGTAGGAAAAAGTCTGGGACCCAAAATACAGAACATTAAGAGAAATGACTGATAAATTTAAATACATAGAAATAAACTTTTTTCATGGCCAAGAAACCATCATAAATAAAGTCAAAAGACAATGGACAAACCAGAAGAAAATATGTACAACATGTCTCACAGAGGAATGACTAAAATCCCTCACACCTAAAGGACTCCTCATAATTGAGTGGCAAAAGATCAAAAACTCAATAATGAAGATTGAAAAAAGAAAAGAAAAATGGCACTTACCTGAGAAAAATATGCTCAAATATTCAAAAATTAAAAGCAAATTAAAACAGCACACATACTATTTTTTCACCTAACAGACTGGCAAAAATTAGAAAGTATGACAGCACATTCTGTTAAGGCTGTGCAGAAAGCCTTTCTAGCACAGTATTGGTGGGAATGCAGCCCAAACGGCAGGGGAACTTGGCAATAGCTAGCAATATCCAGCAAAATTATACATGTATTTTTTCACCCAGGAATACCAACTTGAGAAATTTACCATGAAGATACATTTCCAACAATATGAAAAACATATGAACAAGGATGTTCAATGCAGAATTCTTTGTAATTGCAAAAGCTTGAACACAACCTATAAGCCCACCAAGAATTAGAAAGCAACTGCTGATATCTGGGAGCTGATTTGGTACTCTCAGCTAGTCCTGTAGTTCTGTTGAACATAACCAACTGAAGGTCATGCAGCATTGTTTGTCCCCATGAATAGTTTTAGACTGTGGAAACTCCTGAGGTTAGAATTAATTCCAAAGAGAAATAGACAGGGGAGGAGGTTTGCTGATTTTGACGGAGCATAATATAACCTAGAAGTGCTTAGATTAAGTTTTACCTGTGAAGCTACCATGGAGACTCTAAATGGAAGTTATTGCAATTGCAGTCACACCAAGATTTGTGACCTTGGCAAAGCACAACAGATACATGGCTTTCTCCTCTGCCTGTGCACATTCACAGTGTTGCTAGTGTAAGTATTACAGTAGATCTATACAGGACTCACTAATTTAACATGAGCTTTGGTATCCGATAGACCTGAAGTCAAAATCCCATGCTGTTTTTTTTCTTTTTTTGGTATCATTAATCTACAATAACATGAAGAACACTATGTTTACTAGGCTACCCCCTTCACCAAGTCCCCCCAACAAACCCCATTACAGTCACTGTCCATCAGAGTAGTAAGATGCTATGGAATCAATACTTGTCTTCTCTGTGTTGCACAGACCTCCCTGTGCCCCCCCCGCCCACATTATACATCCTAATCATAATGTCCCCTTTCTTTCCCCCACCCATATCCCTCCCTTCCCACCCACCCTCCCCAGTCCCTTTCCCTTTGGTAACTGTTAGTCCATTCTTGGGTTCTGTGATTCTGCTGCTGTTTTGTTCCTTCAGTTTTTCTTTGTTCTTATACTCCACAGATGAGTGAAATCATTTGGTACTTGTCTTTCTCTGCCTGGTTTATTTCACTGAGCATAATACCCTCTAGCTCCATCCATGTTGTTATCCATTCATCTACTGATGGACACTTAGGTTGCTTCCATTTCTTGGCTATTGTAAATAGTGCAGCGATAAACATAGCGGAGAATCTATCTTTTTCAAACTGGGCTGCTGTATTCTTAGGGTAAATTCCTGGGAGTTGAATTCCTGGATCAAATGGTAAGTCTATTTTGAGCTCTTTGAGGAACCTCCATATTGCTTTCCACAATGGTTGAACTAACTAACATTCCCACCAGCAATGTAGGAGGGTTCCCATTTCTCCACAACCTCACCAACATTTGTTGTTGTTTTGTCTTTTGGATGAGTGTGATCCTTACTGGTGTGACTTGATATCTCATTGTGGTTTTAATTTCCGTTTCTCTGATGACTAGCAATGTGGAGCATCTTATCATGTGTCTGTTGGCCATCTGAATTTCTTCTTTGGAGAAGTGTTTGTTCAGCACCTCTGCCCATCTTTTAATTGTATTGTTTACTTTGCATTTGTTGAGGTGTGTGAGCTCTTTATACATTTTGGATGTCAACCCTCTATCAGATCTGTCATTTATGAATATATTCTCCCATACTGTAGGGTGCCTTTTTGTTCTGTTGATGGTGTTCTTTGCTGTACAGAAGCTTTTCAGCTTGATATAGTCCCACTTGTTCATTTTTGCTTTTGTTTCCATTGCCCAGGGAGATATGTTTATGAAGAAGTCGCTCATGTTTATGTCCAAGAGATTTTTGCCTGTTTTTTTATAAGAGTTTTAGGTTTTCATGACTTACATTCAGGTCTTTGATCCATTTCGAATTTACTTTTGTGTATGCGGTTAGAGAATGATCCAGTTTCATTCTCTTACATGCAGCTGTCCAGTTTTGCCAACACAAACTGCTGAAGAGACTGTCATTTCCACATTGTATGTCCATGGCTCCTTTATTGTATATTAATTGACCATATATGTTTGGATTAATGTCTGCAGTCTCTATTCTGTTCCACTGGTCTATGGCTCTTTTCTTGTGCCAGTACCAAATTGTCTTGATTACTGTGGCTTAGGAGTAGAGCTTGACATTGGGGAGCAAGATCCCCCCTACTTTATTCTTCCTTCTCAAGGTTGCTTTGGCTATTTGGGATCTTTGGTGTTTCCATGTGAATTTTAGAACTATTTGTTCCAGTTTGTTGAAGAATGCTGTTGGTAATTTGATATGGATTGCATTGAATCTGTATATTGCTTTGGGCAGGATGGCCATTTTGATGATATTAATTATTCCTAGCCAAGAGCATGGAATGAGTTTCCATTTGTTAGTGACCTCTTCAATTTCTCTTAAGAGTGTCTTATAGTTTTCAATGTATAGGTCTTTCACTTCCTTGGTAAGGTTTTTTCCTAAGTATTTTATTCTTTTTGCTGCTATTGTGAATGGAAGTGTTTTCCTGATTTCTCTTTCTATTAGTTCATTGTCAGTGTGTAGGAAAGCCACAGATTTCTGCGTGTTAATTTCATATCCTGCAACTTTGCTGTATTCCTGTATCAGTTCTAGTAGTTTTGGAGTGGAGTCTCTAGGGTTTTTAATGTACAGTATCATGTCATTTGCAATTAGTGACAGTTAACTTCATCTTTACCAATTTAGATTCCTTGTATTTCTTTGTTTTATCTAACTGCCATGGCTAGGACCTCCAGTACTATGTTGAATAACAGTAGGGAGAGTGGGCATCCCTGTCTTGTTCCCGATCTCAGGGGAAAAGCTTTCAGCTTCTTGCTATTCAGTATGATGTTGGCTGTGGGTTTATCATATAAGGCCTTTATTATGTTGAGGTACTTGCCCTGTATACACATTTTGTTGAGAGTTTTTATCATGAATGGATGTTGAATTTTGTCGAATGCTTTTTCAGCATCTATGTAGGTGATCATGTGGTTTTTGTCTTTCTTTTTGTTTATGTGGTGGATGATGTTGATGGATTTTTGAATGTTGTACCATCCTTGCATTCCTGGGATGAATCCCACTTGGTCATGGTGTATGATCCTTTTGATGTATTTTTGAATTTGGGTTGCTAATATTTTGTTGAGTATTTTTTCATGTACGTTCATCAGGGATATTGGTCTGTCATTTTCTTTTTTGGTGGGGTCTTTGCCTGATTTTGATATTAGGGTGATGTTGGCTTCACAGAATGAGTTTGGGAATATTCCCTCCTCTTCTATTTTTTGGAAAACTTTAAGGAGAATGGGTATTATGTCTTCTCTGTATGTCTGATAAAATTCTGAGGTAAATCCATCTGGCCCGGAGGTTTTGTTCCTGGGTAGTTTTTTATTACTGCTTCAATTTCTTTGCTGGTAATTGGTTTGTTTAGATTTTCTGTTTTTTCCTTGGTCAGTCATGGAAGGTTGTATTTTTCTAGGAAGTTGTCCATTTTTTCTAGGTTTTCCAGCTTTTTAGCATACAGCTTTTCATAGTATTCTCTAATAATTGTTTGTATTTCTGTGTGTTCCATCATGATTTTTCCTTTCTTGTTTCTCATTCTGTTGATGTGCGTTCATTCTCTTTTTCTCTTAGTAAGTCTGACTAGAGGCTTATCTATTTTTTTTATTTTTTCAAGAAGCAGCTCTTGGTTTCATTGATTTTTTTTCTATTGTTTTATTCTTCTCAATTTTATTTATTTCTTCTCTGATCTTTATTATGCCCTCCTTCTGCTAACTTTAGGCCTCATTTGTTCTTCTTTTTCCTATTTCAATAATTGTGACATTAGACTATTCAATTCGGATTGTTCTTCCTTCTTTAAATTTGCCTGAATTGCTATATACTTTCTTCTTAAGACTGCTTTCGCTGTGTCCCTCAGAAGTTGGGACTTTGTGTTGTTCTTGTCATTTGTTTCCATATTTTGCTTGATCTTTATTTTAATTTGGTCTTTGATCCATTGATTACTTAGGAGCATGTTGTTAAGCCTCCATGTGTTTGTGGGTCTTTTTTGCTTTCCTTGTTCAATTTATTTCTAGTTTTATACCTTTGTGGTCTGGGAAGTTGGTTGGTAAAATTTCAATCTGTTTAAATTTACTGAGGCTCTTTCTGTGGCCTAGTATGTGATCTATTCTGGAGAATGTTCCATGTGCACTTGAGAAGAATGTGTATCCTGTTGCTTTTGGATCTAGAGTTCTATAGATGTCTATTAGATCCATCTGTTGTAGTGTTTTGTTCAGTGCCTCTGTGTCCTTACTTATCTTCTGTCTGGTGGATCTATCCTTTGGAGTGAGTGGTGTGTTGAAGTGTCCTAAAATCAATGCATTGCATTCTGTTTCCTCTTTCAATTCTGTTATTATTTATTTCACATATGCTGGTGCTCCTGTATTTGTGTATATATATTTACAATGGTTATATCTTCTTGTTGGACTGAGCCCTTTATCATTATGTAATGTCCTTCTTTATCTCTTGTTACTTTCCTTGTTTTGAAGTCTATTTTGTCTGATACCAGTACTGCAACACCTGCTTTTTTCTCCCTTTTGTTTGCATGGAATATGTTTTTCCATCCCTTGACTTTGAGTCTGTGCATGTCTTTGGGTTTGAGTTGAGTCTCTTGTAAGCAGCATATAGATGGGTCTTGCTTTTTTGTCCATTTTATTCCTCTGTGTCTTTTGATTGGTGCATTCAGTCCTTTCACATTTAGGGTGATTATTGAAAGATAGGTACTTATTGTCATTGCAGGCTTTAGATTCATGGTTACCAAACTTCCAAGGTTAGCTTCTTTTGCATCTGACTGTCTAACTTAAGTCACTTATTGAGCTATTATAAACACTGTCTCGTGATTCTTTCTTTCTCTCCCTTCTGATTCCTCCTCCTCCATTCTTTGTATGTTGGGTGTTTTATTGTGTGCTCTTTTGTGTTTCCTTTACCTGCTTTTGTGGGTAGTTGATTTTATTTTTTGACTTTAGTTAGTATTTGGTTGGTCTGATTTCTTTGCTGTGATTTTATTTTCTCTGGTGACATCTGTTCAGTCTTAGGCGTGCTCCCATCTAGAACAGTCCCTCTAAAATACCCTGTTGAGTTGGTTTGTGGGAGGCAAATTCCCTCAACTTTTGCTTGTCTGGGAATTGTTTAATCCCTCTTTCATATTTAAATGATAATCATGCTGGATACAGTATTCTTGGTTTAAGGCCCTTCTGTTTCATTGCATTAAATATATCATGCCATTCTCTTCTGGCCTGTAAGGTTTCTGTTGAGAAGTCTGATGATAGCTTTATGGGTTTTCCTTTGTAGGTGACCTTTTTCCTCTCTCTAGCTGCCTTTAAAACTCTGTCCTTGTCCTTGATCTTTGTCATTTTAATTATTATGTGTCTTGGTGCTGTACTCCTTGGGTCCCTTCTGTTGGGAGTTCTGTGTACTTCCTTGGTCTAAGCTATTATTTCCTCCTCCACTTTGGGGAAGTTTGCAGCAATTATTTCTTCAATTACACTATCTATCCCTTTTTTTCTCTCTTCTCCTGGTACCCCTATAATGCAGATATTCTTCCTTTTGGATTGATCACACAGTTCTCTTAATATTGTTTCATTCCTGGGGATCCTTTTATCTCTCTCTGTGTCAGCTTCTATAAGTTCCTGTTCTCTGTTTTCTATTCCATCCATGCCCTCCTGCATCTCATCCATTTTGCTTTTAAATCCTTCCAGAGATTGTTTTATTTCTGTAGTCTTCATCCCGACTTTCCATTATCTCTTGTATTTTTCTCTGAAGCTGCATCAGCATGGTTGTGACCTTTATTTTGAATTCTTTTTCAGGAAGATTGGTTAGGTCTATCTCTCCAAGCTCCTTCTCAGAGGCTGTCTCTGTTTTTTTGGTCAGGATCAAATTCTTCTGCCTTTTCATGGAGATAGAGGTAGTTGCGGGGAGCTGGCGTGTGTGTCGGCTGGGAGAATGTCCCTTCTTACTAGTTTGTGGCCTTCCTCTCCTGTGAGAATGTCAACCCCTAGAGGTTTGTGCTGGGTAGCTGTATGCAGACGGGACCTCTTATTCTTTCCTGGCCTCTGTGGGGTAAACTCCGTGGTTGCTGTGCATGTGGCTGGCTTCAGGCTGCTCTTCTGCTATGGCAGAGCCGCGTTGGAGGGGGAACTGGTGGGAAGCTGTTTATCGCCATGAGGGCCCTCCAAGCTGTGCTGCCACCCAACGGCTCAGGGCACCTGGAGTTCCCCGGGATTCCCAGCTCCTGGGCTGAGTGTGCGGGGCACTTCCATCCAGGTGTGGGATCCCTGTCCCTTTAAGTCTTTCAAAGGGCACTCACTTTTCTTTGTCCCATGGGTGCCAGCTACAGGGACCCACTCACAGGTTTTACTGTCCCATTTCCCTAGTGTTCAGCACCCCATGCACTGTGTGTCTGTGCTCCCGGTGCGGATGGCTAGGGCTAGGTATTTAGCAGTCCTGGGCTCCCTCCCCCTTCCCACTCTGACTCCTCTCTTCCCACATGGAGCTGTGGTGAGGGGCGCTCATTTCCCACCAGGCCATGGCTTGTATCTTACCCCCTTCACGAGGCACTGGGTTCTCACAGGTGTAGATGTAGTCTGGCTGCTGTCCTGTGTCCCCTGATCTCTTTTTCAGGAATAGTTGTATTTGTTGTATTTTCAAAAATATATATGGCTTTGGAGGAGATTTCTGCTGCTCTACTCACACCGCCATCTTGGCTCCTTTCACATTCAATTGGTCTGAACTTTTGCAATGACTTTAAAAATTGAATCTGAAACCCATGATTCTTGGCACTTAAAGATAAAAACATTCTTTTTCCAAGAAAAATGAGAGATTGTTACCTGTAAAGTATCATTTTATATTTAGCAGATTCATTTCAACTAAACTTTCCTTCCGTATATTTCAACAGGTTTCATTTATAAGAATACAATAGAAAAGAACTGGTCAGTTTCAGACCTGATATGATCCCACTTCTTCTAAATGTACAAGAGACACTAGAGTTCTTCTAAATATGGTAGAAATTAGACCCAACATAGAACTGTCTTGAAAGACCTTGGTCACGATCTCTGCCAGCCTTTATTGGCAGGTCACACACATATCTGTCTAGACTGCAGAGCTTTGAAGAGTGTCTTGACTGTTTTGCCATGATCTAAGTTCTTCAGGACTGAATAGAAGCTTTATAGAGTTATTTTCTTTCAGAAACTTCCATCTTAGTGCTGATACAGTTCTATGATTCCAGTGGAGGGGAGGTGGTGCAGTTTGGCAACAAGAGGATCTTCCCAAATGTTCAAATCTAATAGGATTGCTGAGTTGGGTGTGTGTTTTCATTATGGCAACCAGGTGCATCCATGTACAGAGTATTTTTCAGGCATGAAAGTGTACCTTGATGTCTATTAAGTTTCTGAAAATAGAAGTCTCAGTGTTGACTTAAAAAGAGAAGAGATAAATTATAGCGTCAATGCACAATTGATGTGTCACATTATCAAAGACAGCTGTTTTCAAAGTGCTATGAAAATGGATTTAATTGAGAAAATGGTTTATGCTATGGCGTTTTGGAACATATTTTTCATTTTAAAAATGTAAAATATATGGCAAATATATCGGTGGGGCCATGTGAACACATCACTTTTTATGCTTTTGTCTTTTTTATTCCTGATATCCAACTATTTAAAAATTCCAGCTATTAAAAAATATTGTAGTCTGTTAGGATTTTAGATGCTGGTAAACTGTTATTCATGACTTTTCCAGTGTTTGATTCTGAACTTGCTGGCTTATCAACTATAACTTTTAAAATCAGATGTATTGCACTAGGAGTTGAATTATTTTTAAGTCATAAAATGAGCTGCCAAAAGCTCTTTTCCTACAGTTTTCTGATAAATGTTTTCAGAAATACCTTTAAAATATCTAATTGGAAAATATTTTACATTTAAAAGTGCTCACTAATAAAATTAGAGACAATATTTTTTCTGCACTCTTGCTACGACTAAAGAAGTTGCTGTAATTTTGGGATTCCATTCTTGTTCACATACCTGGGTTCCTCATGGGAAGGTGTTCTGGTGGCATAGATCCAAAGACACTGAAGTAGCTCTGAAATGCAGCCACTTTCAAATACATTCAGTTGGCAGAGCTCCCAGTGCTCCTTGTAGGATTTTATAATATAAATAGTAGATGCTGTTGGTGCCCACCCTCTCTCCTGGTTCACCTTACGCTTCAGGGGACAGTGTTCCCATATATGGAGGGCTTCCTACCTCAAGATTCTGAGTTCCTTGCCTGGGGACTTTCTTTAGTCACAGGAATTTGCCTGGCTCTCTGAAGGAATTCATGGAAAGGAAATACCTCAGCTTGCCCCTTCTCCATGGGACAACTCTGGAGTGTGTTCTCTATTCCCTTAGAGGCCCCAGTAGGCTTGCATCCCATTTACCCACAATGGTACTTCACATTCTTTCACACACCCTTGATTGATTTTCCTTCTTTTGGTGGCTCATTTTCCTACTGTCTGACTGTGCTTCTCAAAATATTTGACCTCAAGTCTTTGTCTCAGGGTCTCCTTTCTGGGGAGCCCAAAAGAAGATACCACATAGGCTAAGTAATATGACAGAACTGTTAGTCTTATTGGGCGGTAAAAAGTCTTTGTGGCCTCAAAACTACTTGAAAGAATGGGGAGTTAAAAAAAATTACCAAGCCCCAGTAGGAGAGGGTGTATTACTAAGAAATCTGATGGATGAAGAGAAATAGATGAAGCACTACCCATACCCACACACAAACCCACACCCATAGCCCCTACACACACACACCACACACACACCTACACACCCTACATGCACACACACACCCTACACCTCCCCACACACCCACACTGACACACACTACACACCCACACCCCCCACACACCCATACCTTACACACACACACCTTACACACCCACAACCCCCCACACCCCTGCCTCACCCCACACACCCCCTCCCACACACAGATATTGCGAACGAAACGAGTTTTGAACTCAGCATTTAAGGTGAGTTGTTAAACTGCATAATGAATGATAAATATTTATTTGTCATATGTTAGCTTTTTAGATGTTAGTAAACTTTTATTTATGACTTTTCCAGTATTTGATTCTGAACTTGGTGCCTTATTAATTACAATACTTTTAAAATAAAATTTATTGTGCTAGGAGTTGAAATGAGTTGTTTTTAAGTCATAAAATGAGCTGTTGAAAGCTCTTTCCCTACATTTTTCTGATAAACATTTTCAGACATACCTTCATGGATAAAACTTTAAAATATTTAATTGGAAAATATTCTACATTTAGAAGTGTTTACAAATAAAATTAGAGACACAATATTTTTTGTATAATTTTTAAACAGAAATATAAGTATTTATTATTTAGACTAAATAATAAAAGAATAGGAAAGGATGGGAAAGTGGACTGAGAGACATAAAGAATCACTGAAGTCCTACATTTCATGAAGGGCAAATACAAGTTTGCATGTTTATTGTTATTTTAAGATATATTTTAAATGAGGCTGATACTGTTTCAGGATAACAACTGTAGGATCAAAACTGCGCTGTTTTCCTGCTTAACCTTTTAAAAAGGGTAGAAGTGAATGGGAATACATTCACTCATATAAAAACAAGAAATAGACAAGCATAAAAAGTTAGGTGTGGTTTGGGAACATCCACAGTGCACCTCCCTGATGGCACAGAAGCCCCTTCCCCCTCCCACGGTCCATCAGACACTGCTTCCTCCCAGTTTTACTCCTAACTATTGGATCGATCTGCTGCCTCCTCTCTTTCCTCTCTGCTTCTCCACAGCATGTGGACTTTTTTTTTCTGGATTTCCAGCATAGGTTCTTCAATGTTGATTTGTCTACAAATTATAATTCAGTATGCATATCAGGTACCCCATAAATAATAAGCCTTATTGGCTAGAAAAAAACTCCCAAGAAGGGACTTGGGAGCAGTCCCAAGTCTGATGCTTCTAGAAACAGGTGTGTCTATGTACACATTTATGCATGTTACATATAATGTAATCCTCACAATAACTCTATGTTGCAGGCACTGGCTTTCCCTCCACCCAAGGCACCCATTTTGTGCTTAAGGTCTCCCAAAGTGGTCAGTCTGGGATTCTGCCCAGGTCTGACTCCAAGGGCCTCACTCCTTCCAACTCACTTGAGTTGTCTTGATGGGGTGTGCACTGGACTGCACCAGGGTCCCTTGAAACAAAATAACCCAGAAAGGCTTTATCAAGTATAAACAAAACACTGACATTAATGTTAACATTAAAAAAGCATTGTTTAGTCAACAGAATTTGGATTATATATGCAGCATTTAACAAAAATTATGATCAATACTAAAGACGCTGTTTTTAAAACTGTGAATTTTGTTATTTTTTGACAAAGATTTTGACATAAACATTAAGAGTTAAGGAATATTTGACAAAATGTGCTATTTAGAAACTTGAATTTACTATTATCAGTTTATATTAAGTTAAGCTGGCAAGAGTAGGTATAGAATACAAAACAATAAAACAGAATCAATTGACAGGATTTGAGCTTTAGAGACTTCCTACTGTCTGAAATCTTTATAAATTGTGACGTATAAAGAACCAATACATTACAAAAGTAGAAAATTTTGCAGGCTATAAACCCTTTCCACAATATAGCAAAACTGGTAACAACATATATTTCAATGGAATTACAAAACTATGCATTAAAATTGCTCATTTCTATTTCAAGTAATAATTGGCCAGAGTGGGAAATTAGAGACTACAGCAACATAATATTTATTGAATGACAACACTACGTATGAACATCTGCAGTATTTATCAAAGTAATACTAAGAGAAAATTCACATGAAGTGTTTTTTTTACCACCAATAAAGAAAAAAACAAAAGAAGAAAACACTCAATATTCATTTCTTGGAAAGGGGGATTTAAAGAAGTATCAGACAAAAGTAACATAAATAAAAGGAACATTAAATTAGAAAACAGAAACTAAAAATTATAAACCTCACAAAAGACAACTCACTAAAAAAATTGGTCAAGGACAGATAAATATGTACAAACAGTACTATAATTAAAGAGTCTGGCAATGGTATAATTTACTTTATAAAATTATAAGCAAATACTGGTTGTAACTCAAGTACTTTGGGGAAATTTAATAGGTATTTTGGTGTGATTGGTCTCACTCATGACCACCAGAAGGCATAGCACTTTTAAGTTTCTTTCGCCCTCTTCTTTCCTGCAAAGTCCTGGATGAGTTCTAGGCAGTTGACTTCATCGACAGAGTGGGAGCAGCAAGGCTGCTAGAGGCTTAAATGCTCATGTTCCGAAGGGATCAAGGAGATTCTTGGTTGCTCACCCTCCGCTGGAGGGAACATCAGAATGACAGTCCTAGGGACCTTCTGGGAAAAGAAAAAGACATGCAATTTATAGCATGATTGGTAAATTGATATAGTTTCTATGAAAAGAGTAGGGGATTTGAACAGGAAAAAGATGCTAGCTCAAGCTGTGAAAGTCCAGTTGAGGAGCACTGGGCAGGGAGGGACTGTGCTTCTTCTCTCCGTGTTGAAGGGGCTTCAGAAACCCAGAGGGGAGGAATGTTGTCCCTGCCCCAAGAGGGCAAACAATCTCTCCAGAAAAACAGTGCCAACTTAGGAAAGAGGTTCACCAGAGTTCCTTCCCAGCCTAAGGATTTTATCCTTAAATAACTTCCAGGACCATCTTTGGCCCCATGGTGGTAAGTGTACAAATGCAGGAATCACACACCTGGCAGAGATCCATCATTCTGTGACCCTGGGAGACCACTGGGGGTGCTGTGTGTGTCGTGGAGCTGTGAGGGTTAGATCTGGTAGTAATGTTTCACTCTGTGAACAACATGAAGCTGCCTGTGTACATAACGGTGTCACATTACCCAGTGGTCCTAGAACTGCCCTCACTCCCTCAGACATTCCACAGCACTTTGTCAGTGTGTTTTGCAAACCTTGCTCTTTTCTATGCAGCATTAGCAATAGTTACATATGTCTCCTCTTGACTAGGAGAGCAAGAGCTTGATGAAGGGCATCTGTGAACTCCCTTCATTACTGGCAGCAGCATACATGTAGCAAGTAGTCAAAGACTATTTAGGAAATGAATAAATGAACATTTGTTCAATAATCCCCAAATGCTTCCCATCTTTATTTCTAACCTCCAGAGTAGACAAAGCATGCAGATTGGAAAAGAAGTAGTGAAACTGTCGTTAGTTTGACTTTGTGCTGTATGTAGAAAATCCCATGGAATATGGGAATAAGACCACTAGACTAATAGGATTCGGTTAAGGTCACAGGACACAGTCAATAAACAATTAATTGTATTCATATATAATGACAATTAGAAAATGAAATAAAAGCACTTTTTAATAAGAACATCAAAACCACCAAATATCTAGGAAGAAATCTAACAAAATACCTACAAGATCTCGATACAAACATTCTATGACTCCACTAGCATCAAGGACCTGGAATCAAATTCACTGAGACAGAAAGTAGAATGGTGGTTGCCAGCAGCTGCAGGCAAAGTAGGATGGGGAGTTAGTGTTTAGTGGGCACAGAATGTCAGTTTGGGAAGATGGAATAGCTCTGGGGATGGGTGGTGGTGGCTGCACACACAGCAGTGTGAATGTACTTAATGCCACTGAGTTGTATACCTATAAACGGTATGTTCTATGTTATATATATTTTACCACAATAAAAAAGAGTAACAGAATTTTTCATTGACGCTATGTACAGATTGTCATCACAAAAGTTGTGATGACCCGCAACTTCTGTGATGCAGCAGGGAAGGACAGAGCAGAGCTCATGCGTCTCCCTAATGGCACGCTCCCAGATTGTCCCAAAGTCCCACGGGTGCCACAGGCATTGCCACTTGCTCTGTGCAGGCCCTCTCCCAAGTGCTCTCAGAAAGTTGATTTGTGTGCATGATTGGTAAATTGATATAGTTTTTATGAAAAGAGTAGGTTATTTGAACAGGAAAAAGATGCTAGCTCAGGCTGTTAAAGTACAGTTGAGGAGCACTGGGGAGGGAGGGACTGTGCTCTGAGTGGCAGTGGGGTATGTGTTGGGGGCACCGTCACCCTCCTGGGAGAAGCCTTGTTGGGGAGGCTGTGTTAAAGTGCTTGCCCCTGACCCTGAAGCCAGGAAGTCAGCCCCAGGTTTGCAATCTCTGACCACTGGACCCCCTGCCCCCACATGTCCCTTTCTCAGCTCCATCTGCCATGCCACCCCTCATGCTCCACTTTCACCATGGTAGCTCTTCCCTCAGCAGGCAGCATCCGGTCCTGTTTGGGAGGGAGACCCTCCAGGCCTGGCCCAGCTCCTCCAAATGCAGCCGCCAGAGCAGGCTTCCTGGGGCCACCCACTGCCTCTGTTGGAAGCACATGGTGTTTTCTTTTTGCCCAAGGTCAAGCACTCCAACTGCTTATCTTCTTGGGGAACGTGCTCTTTCATATAATCCTCACTTGCTTCCAATGTCCTTTCTTTTTTAAAGCAAAGATGGTTTTAGGATTTTAGGAACAATACAATTTGTAAGAATACAGAAAAATGCAAGGAGGAAAAATTTGTTACTATCAGAGAAAATCACCATGAACATTTCCGTTTCTTGGATGCATTTTAAAGATGCAATGTGGTCATATTAGTGAATAGAAACGGCCCCCCCTCAGTTAAACAGTTATTATTAATTATAACTATGCTTAGGTTGTTGGACACTTAGGAGGTTTCAAATGTGCACTTCAACGCTGGGTACCTTTTAAAGGTTTGTAGGGCTATTTTACATTATTGTGGCCCCTCCTTTGGGAGGTCCTCAGAGCTTCTCCTGCCCACCGAGATTAGGGCACAATCTCTCTCACTTTCTGGGGCTCAGAGGCCACCTCATATAGGATCTCCTCTCCTGCCGTTGGAGGCTCTTCCAATGTGCAGGTGGATGGCAGAGGGAACAGTGATGGGGGACCCCAATGGCGACAACCCACAGTCCTTACAGCACGTTTGTCGCCTACTTGGGCTGCTCGTTGACCCAGACCTGGCGGCCAGCCCGGCACGCTCTGTGTCTGCAGGCTTGAATGGGGCACTGCGCAGCCCACCGGCCCGTCAGTGTCGGGTGGTGTCCCCCGAAGGCCAGCGGCTCTGACGGGCGCACACGACAACCCTGCAGGGGCGGTGGAGCAGCAGGCGCGGTGGTGCATGGTCTCCTTGGGGCGGAATCCTCGGAAAGCTTGGAAGGCTAGATCTTTGTTTATGGTCTGAAGTTCATCGACTTTCCCTGCAAATGGGCCATTCCTACCGGAAGGCAGCAACATTGATTATAATCAGTGGATCCAAGGGAACTTGCTACCCCCCTTTGCAATTTCGTGTGATATATCTCACACTGTGTGACAATCTGGCCACAAGGACGGCCTGCGGGAGGGGCAGGGAGTTGGCGTCCGCAGGTGCAGCCGTGGCACGCACCGTCGTGAGGGTTAGAGCCACAGGCTGCAGGAAGGGCCTTTGTGGCTGGCCAGAGCTTGCCCGCAGGCTTGGGCATCAGAGAAGTGCAGCTCCCACGATCTTCTCAGTTCCAGTCTGGCTTCTTTGTCTTCTATGATTGATAGAGGTAAAGTAACCACTTCCTGGTTAACTCTGCCGAGTTAGTGATTGCTCAACCATTTTAGGTTTAAAACTGTCCGAATCCTCCTCCCCTCGTTCTTGGGTTGATTCTAACCAGGGAGCACAGGGCTTGACACAACTGCACATCTGGCGCTGGGGCCAGAGTGAGCCCTTCTGAGTGCCCCCGGGGGGTGGTCAGGTGGAGGTCCCAGGCCCAGCCGCAGCCAGGTGGGGCCTTTCTCATGACCCTTCACTGTCAGTTCCCAATCCTTTACTGAGAAGAGGAGGATCGGGGCAGGACTCGGGAAGTGTTGGGGTCTCTGAGCAGATACAGTAAATACATCCCCATATGTCCAAGTTCTGAACAAATAGAGGAATATCCCATGAGAGTGGTAGATGGAGGCCAAAGCATGTCTCCAGCGATGTAGTCAGGGCCAGATGCCAGGCTCCCTTCTCAGGTCTGTTATTCTTCCCTTGGCTTATTCCAGGGTCTTCAGATTCCCACTAAAATGTATAATTCGGCTCAGATTGTGGGGGTGGGGTGGGGGCAGGAGGACTTTGTGTCGGTGGCTTGGCAGGCAGCGCAGGACACAGTGCCCACTCCCCGAGGACGGGGTCCCACTTGCGGAGCCACGGGCAGCTGTGTCGGCGGACCTGACTCGTGGGGGCTGCTGGTGGCTGGGTGGTGGGAGACGGGGCTGTGGGAAAGGAAGGGAGGAAGGAGAGCTTGAGCGTTTGTCTCTCGGGTTTCCTGAGATAACTGCTGGTGGGCCCCTGGGGCCTCACCTTCCTAACTCCGGTCAGAGCAGAATCAAACCTCAGCCTGCGTTTTGAGTGCCGTGGGCGTCTTGCTGAGTCCCGCTGGGCTTGAAGAAGGTAGTCTGCACAACATGCCAGGCCCAGAGAGGTCCCACGTTCTGACAGGAGTCGTTGTACGTGGATGAGGAGATGGAAACTGGTTAGAGCTGATTCAGGGACTTGTCAGTTCATGGAGGAAAGGGGGTTGGCTGAGCCATAATACTCAGCCTTTCCCTTGCAGCATCCCTTTCCCAGGGTCCTAGAGAGCTCTAAAGGGCCTCTGGCCCATTGTACTGCTCCCCCCACCGTGTACCCACAAAGACCCATTGTCCCCACACTCAGCGCCAGGCTGCTCCTGTGCAGCTGTCATAACACAGATCCACTGGCCCTTCCTCAGACAGTTTTGTTACCAGATCTGGATCTCACATTTGCACTTTATCTTGCCCCCACTCCAGGCCCCACTACACGGAGCTCTAGGCATCCCAGGTCCCCTGCGTCCTAGCTGACAGGCACCTTGGGCTTCCGGAGTCTTCTCTGTGCCCACACCTGTTTTGCTGTGGGAACTTGACCTGGCTTCTCTCCTTGCCTGAGAGTGCTGGAAATGTCAGACTTGGGGGCAGGGGACACAGATCTCTGCTGTTCCTTTCCTCCTTGTTTCCCTAGTGAATACAGAGGTTTTGCTTTAAATTAGAGACGATGGCCCTTATAGCTTTGTAAATACCCCTTGGTCTCCGTCTCTGACGGTTTTCCTTCTTCCTCTTGACACCGGGGCACTCATCCCTGGGTCCCGAAGCCTAGAGCCATGTTACCAACTCTCTCCCCGTGCTTCCTGGTTTTAGTAGAAGCAGACACTTTCCTCCAGTGTCCTATTCTCACTCCAGCCTCTCCAGCCCAGGATTGTACTTGCTAATTATGTGCAAAGGGTGTTCATTTCCTAGTCACATAACTTCTGTGAGGTCACAACCTCCGGTAGTGAAACTGAGGCAGGAGGAGTTCAGGCGCTGACCCGGGATCATGGAGTCACTGGAAGAGCTTGGCCTCCCTAGGGTTCTCCTGGGCCTCAGCTCAGAGCCCTTTCAGAATCGGAGCTGCTGTGCTCTGCCATGTGGCCGACTGCCCCGCAGAAGGGCTGCCATGCAGAGTGCTTGAACCAGCAGGCGCCAATGACCTCTTTTCTGTCATTCCAGAGTTGGGTGGAAACAAGCTGGTGGGACTCACTTACCTGAGAAAGGCTTTCTGTTTGCAGAACACCTTCAGCGTCTTGCAAAGCACCAGTCCAGCCTGCAACGACGGGCGAGAACAGCACAGCGCCGCCTCCTTCCTCCGCCCTCCTCCCTCCCATCACCCAGTTCCAAAAGTTGTGGAAGAGAGATCTTTTTGTCATTTACACGACATCTTCTGGGACTCCTGTGAGTTAGTTGCTCGCTAACTTAAACTGAACAAATGATAATCGCAAAACCGGAGAAAAATTGCCACTCAAATTCCTGCTTGGCATAGAACTGTGTATTATATCAGTTTCCAGTAGGTGGCAGGAAGGTGTTGTGAAGGGCAGGTGCGGTGATGCGATTTGTGCAGCATCTGTTAGCTGGCAGCGGGCCTACCCTTGGCACCTCTGTTAAAGCTGTCTCCACTGAGCTGGGGCTGGGGCTGGGGGAAGACCTCGCTGGGGGCATGACCTTGAGGCTCCTGCTGCCTGGAGCCCTGGAGGGAGCGGGTGCAGGGTCCTCCCTTCCACCAGAGCCAGCAGGGTGGAACGCAGGCCTGGTCCTTGGGACTGCCCTGGTGGCTCCCAAGGCACACGGTTTAGTCCAGGGTCCTTGAACCGTGGCAGGTGGGCCGAATCCAGCCACTGCCTGGTTTTGTTTGGCCGGCAAGGTAAGAATGGTTTTTACATTTTTTAATGGTTGGGGAAGAAAACTCAAAAGAAAATAATTTTGTGATATGTGAAAATTACACAAAATTTAGATTTCAGTTTCATGAAGGGTGCTTTATGGGAACACAGCCGTGCTTTTTTTGTTTACCTGTGGCGCTACAGCTGCTTCTGCTCTCTAACAGCAGAGCTGAGAAGTCGTGACACACTCTGTGGCGGCAAAGCCTAATATGGCCCTTTACTCGAAACTGTTGCCATTCCCTGGGTTGGTCCTTTGGGACTTCCACTGGCTCCCAATTGTCCTGGTGTTTTCGGGTCTGCAGACATAAGGGGCACATGAGCTTAGGCTGAGATGGAGCAGGAAGCAGTGGGTGGTCTCTGGGACCCCTGGTAGAGGTGGCTGTGGGCTCTCTGTTCCTGGCCGTATGTGGGGGCCCACTGCCTTGGGGGAAGGGTCTTCCCTCCCCTGCGGGAGCTGGCCCCAGGCCTGGCTCCAAAACTCCGGCGTGTGTCTTTGCTCTAGCATCCGTCTGACTGTCCCTGCATCCATGGTGACCCCTGGGCCTCGCAGAATGCTTCCAGCTTTTCACACTCTTTTGCTGAGTTTCTAAGAATATGTAAGGGAAATCCTTCCGGACCCTCCAGACAATAGGGTGATGTTCTTGGTCAAGAGGCTGCTATGCTCCGAAAACCTTGGCCTGCAGCTCCTGGTCCAGCAGTGGTCCAGGGTTCTCCGTGGAAACATCTCCAGCAGACCAGTTTGGTAGAAGTGGTGTCCACAGCCCAGTGGTGACTTCCTGGGCCACATTCTGTCCAAATGATGTGCTTCTGATATCTGACCAATATCCACCATTTGCCAGGAGGTCTGTCTCTACTTTCAAAAAATATCCAAGTTTCAATTTTACAAGGTGGAAAGAGTTACAGGGGATCGCCACACAACACAGTGTGAATGCGTTTAATACCACTGAACTGTACACTTAAAAATGGCTAAGATGGTACATTTTATGTTCTGTGTATTTCACCACAGTAAAAATGAAAAAGGAAAAAAATGCAAAAAAAAAATATGGTGTTTGAAAAGCTGGAAGCATTCTGTGAGGCCCAGGGATCACCGTGGATGCAAGGATAGCCAGGGGGATGCTAGAGCAAAGACACGTGCCAAAATCCAATCACTTACGTCTCCTGTGCTGTCACTTGGTCCAAGCACTGCCACCGTGTTCCTAAGGATTATTGTGAGAACTTACCTGTCTCCCTGCTTCACGCTTCCTTGGCTGTGGTCTGCTGTCACCAGAGCAATTTCAAATATCAGAGAGCTCACCGCCCTCTTCTGTTTAAATTCCTGCCATACCTCTGAGCTCACTGAGAGCAGGAACTCAGTCCTTTAATTGTGAACAAGTCCTTCTACAATCTGGACCCGAATCTCTGACCCATCAGTTTGCCCCTCCCTCATTCCAGTCTGTTTCCTGTGGCCTCCTTGCTGTTCCTCTGTAGCAGCAGGCATGCACCCCTTGAGAACATTTGCACTGACAGCTGCCTCTATCTGGAATATTCCTCCCCCTGGTATTCTTCTAGTCAAATGTCATTTCTCCATGAGGTTGAGCTTGACTCTCCTTAATGTGGCACCTGCCTTCCCACTGTCTTTGTGCTGCCCTGTTTCTTACACTATTATACTTATCCTCTCTGATGTACTGTATGATTTGCTTGTTTATTGTCTGCCATTTATTCTTATGAGGGTTGCAAACTCCATGAGGTCAGGCATGTTTTGTTCATTGATGTACGCCAGGTGTTTAGAATAATATCTGGCACATAGCAGCTGCTCAACACATATTTTTTGAATGAATAAACAAACAAATCCTTGAGAGGCCAGCTTTCCCCAGGACTGAAGACTGTGTTGCAACTATAGGTGCCTCCCCTGCTAATAAACTGTCTCGAAACGGATAGAGGTTGTTGTAACAGGGTTCCTGGCTAGGATCCATGAGGCAGCTTCTTTAAGTGAGGTAGATATTCTTACTATTTTTGTTAAACAGAGGAAGACACCAAGGCAGCCCACGGACTTGAACCCAGGGCTGCTGGCTCTGGAGTCCATGTTGTTAATGCTACGTCATGCCCCTTACCTGCAGTGTGCCACAACCCAAACTCATCTTCTCTCCAGACAAGGTCATTTCCTGCTTATGCCTGATTGGCTTTTTCCTTAGTTGCCCTGCCCCTTTACCCCCACTTTTCTGGGAGGGAGTACATATACTTTTCCCTTTCCAAGGGGGGAACTGAAGCCTAGTTATTTTCAGTAACTTGACCCCAATCACAGTATTAGTAGGTAGTAGAGCTGGCCTGGGACCTGGGCCTTCCCAACTCCACAGCTGAGTCCTTGTCAATAAATAGGGTGAAGATACCGAGTAGTTGCCAGTTAGGTCAACAATAGTAGAGGTGGGTTTATATATACAATATAGAGGAAGAATTTAGAAGTCTCACTGGGGCCCTTGCTGGCAGTCTGCAGCAGTTTCCCACGTTGCCTAAGTGTTACATTTGGCATGCACTCCTGAAAATGAGGAAATATTTCAGTCTTTTTCAATTAAATTCCATGATGCTGTCCCTCTTGCCAGCCTGGTGTTAATTTGCCTCACAATGCTGCACCTTCAGTGGGTTCCCATTTCCTTTAGCACAGACTCCAGAGAAATTCACAATCTGGCACCATATGCCTGAGACTGTTATTTCCCTCCCATGTCCTCTACTCCAGGCTTCGCCTCAGCATGGCCTTGGATTCCTGAGATGAGGCCTCGGTGCTCTGGGTCTCTGAGCCAGGGGGCCGGGTATATCAGCGGGGCACAGCCTTCCCTTCTGTGCTTCTGTGCCCTGGGGTTCTTCTTTTACCTCTTCTCATACTGTAGTGCAGTGGAGGCTGTGATGAGCAGGGAGGGAAAGTCACTCTTTCTAAACAACTGTGGGCCTCTTTGAACTCAGCCAAGATTGCAGAGACTTACACGTAGCAGGCATTCAGCAACAGGAAGCTCCACAACTGGATAATTCCTGCAGTGTGGAGGCACCTCATTGTCTGGTCTATTTGATCTTCACATGGGAATCCCCCTGCAGGTAAGACACAGCTCACATCTCCTTCCAAGTCACCTGCCTGCCAGTCTAAGCATGCCTACCTCCGCTGTCCCTCCTGTGGCAGCACCTTTCCCCTTCCTTGATGTTCAGGCTGGCACAGTGTGCTCCTCCTATAATTATATTTGCCACCTCCCCTCATCTTACTATTTTTGTCATAAGGAGGCTATAAACTAAAATCAGAGAGAAGAAATGCAAAACAGTTCCTTTCAGAATCAAATGGGACTAGACCAGCACTGTCCAGTAGAAATTTAATGTGAGCTAGATTTATACTTGAAAAATTTCTAATAGTAGGTGAGTTTAATTTGAAAAATATATTCTATTTAACTCGATAGGTGCAAAATATTATTTCAACACATATTAATATTAAAATGATCAGAAATATTTTGTTTTCTGATTTGCTGTTCCAGGCCTTAGAAAACTGGTGTGTTTTTATCCTCAGGGCACATTTCAGTTCAGCCTCGCTCTATCCCAAGTGCTCAGCAGCAGCCTCTCATAGCAGGCGGCCACTGTGCTGACATGGCAGGTCTGTGGAGGGTGGAGGCTAAAGGGTGCTAGCTCTAAAGTCACGTGGAGCCGAGTTGGAATCCTGGATCTGCCGCTGCTAGGCTGTCTAGATTAAGACAGTGCCTTCACTTTTATAAGCTTCAGTGTTATCTATAAAAATGGTGATATTAGTTAACCCACAGAGGGCTGTTGTAAAGATAAAATGAGATAATGCACATTCTGGCACATAGTAAACATTTAATAAGTGTTAATTGCTCTTATTATTTTAGCTAGATTTAAAATTTGAACATTTATGTGTAAGACTAGTGATGGTATATTTTCTTGCACCAACTTCATTCCATCAGTGTCCATGGGAGACAAGTTAAGTTACTTTGAGGACTTCAACTGGTGGGCAGACTTAAAGAACACAACCATGAAGCTGGTTTTAAAAATTTGTGTCTTTTTAACATTTTATTATGAAAATATTCAAACAGAAAAGTTGAAGGAATAATGCAATGAACACCTGTATACGTATTGTCCAGAATCTAAAATGAACGTTTTACTCTATTTACTTTATTAGATACCTATCTTTCTATTGTTTTATCCATCCATAAACTCTCTTATTTGATTTTTTGAATTTTTACAATTATTGGGGCCAATGTTCATACTGCAAAAGTTAAAAAACCTGTTAAGATGCATTAATTGTGTGTTTTTGCACATCTTTCAGAGAATTGCCAAAATACTGACAACAAATGTATAAGAGTTTAGATGATTTTTGTAATACAATTAATATTATTGATGTACTGTAATATTTAATAAATAAGACACATACTCTTTTCTAAGACCCGGGGAAATTTTATGACTATTACTACAAAAATAAGCAAACATGCATACTATCCTTTCTGGAGGCAGTAACTGCAAAAAAGGGAGTCCATCCAAACTGATCTACTTTGAAAATTAAAACAAAACCAAAGAAACTAAACCACGGTTCTAAACAATGCTTGATTATAGGGAATATCAATTAGGAAGTGCAGACTATTTAGAAATGAATACTACCTGCAGCGTGACATATTATATCTCCATGCAACTCAGAAGAGGGTTCCTGCTTTTAAATGTATTTTAGGAAGAAGTCATTAAACAGTAAAGAAAGCTCAAATTAATGAAGATTGACAAGGGAAAAAAGATGATTCTTTGAAAGTATTAAAATAGATGAACTTCTTGACAGTAATCAAGAGAAAAAGAGAAGACAATATCAGGACTGCATAATGAGAAACAGTGTGGTTCATGAAAGGTAAGGTATTTTAAAAAGAAGAAATTCTTTACAAATATTTTTGAACAATATAAATGAGAAGAACAAATTCTGGGAAACTATAGATTTCTAAACTTGATTCAAGAAGGGTCCAAAAAGCTCCCATAAATATGGAAGAAATTGAAAAGGTGTTACAAAATACTATGAAAATAGTCACTATCTTTCAAGGAACTGATACTTTCTATTATTTAAACTGTTCCAGAACACAGCAAAAGATGAAACAGTCCTCATTTCTTTGTAAACTGTGAACATAACCCTGGTCCCACATTGGAAAAAAGAAGAGCATGAAAAGTAAAATGTATAGGGTAGCCTCATTCATAAACAAAGGTGCAAAATCTTAGTTGAAATGTTAACAAATCAGTGTTCATAAAGAGTAGTAGGTACTGACCAAGAATGGTTTGTCCCAGCCATGCAAGGATAGTTCAACAAAAGGAAATTTGTTAACATTATTTGCAACGTTACTAAGGTAGAAACAAACTAACCCCCTGATCTTCTGAATAGATGCCAGAAAATACATTTGAGGAGTTGTAAAACTCTTACTTGAGGATGTCCACTGGGTACAGTGCTTGAAAGGGTAAACAGATGCCACTAAACAGTTGTCACAATGGCCCTTCATTGTCCCCAAGTGGGTAAATGTCTATTGGATTAAATTAATGTGTTCTTTAACCCCTGATTCTGCCTAAGTCAGTTAAGAAACACCTCCCTCCATGGATATGCAATGGGGAAATGACAGCCTCTTCAACAGCTAGTGTTGGCAAAACTGGACAGTAACATGTAAGAGAATGAAACTGGATCACTGTCTAACCCCATACACAAAAGTGAACTCAAAGTGGATCAAAGACCTGAATGTAAGTCATGAAACCCTAAAACTCTTAGAAAAAAACATAGGCAAAAATCTCTTGGACATAAACATGGGCAACTTTTTCATGAACATATCTCCCTGGGCAAGGAAAACAAAAGCAAAAGTGAACAAGTGGGACTCTATTAAACTAAAAAGCTTCTGTACAGCAAAGGACACCATCCTTTGGTGTGGAACAAAAAGGCATCCCACAGTATGGGAGAATATATTCATAAATGACATATCCGATAAGGGGTTGACATCCAAATTATATAAAGTGCTCATGTACCTAAACAAACAAAAAGCAAATAATCCAATTAAAAAATGGACAGAGGATCTGAACAAACACTTCTCCAAAGAAGAAATTCAGATGGCCAACAGGCACATGAAAAGATGTTCCACATCGCTAATCATCAGAGAGATGCAAATTAAAACCACAAAGACATATCACCTCACAGCAGTTAGGATGGCCAACATCCAAAAGACAAACAACAGTAAATATTGGCAAGGATGTGGAGAAAGGGGAACTCTCCTACACTGCTGGTGGGAATATAAATTAGTTCAACCATTGTGGAAAGTAGTATGGAGGTTCCTCTAAAAACTAAAAATGGAAATATCAATTTGACCCAGGAATTCCACTCCTAGGAATTTACCCTAAGTATGCAGGAGCCCAGTTTGAAAAAGACATATGCACCCCTATGTTTATCGCAGCACTATTTACAATACTCAAGAAATGGAAGCAACCTAAGTGTCCATCAGTAGATGAATGGATAAAGAAGATGTGGTACATATACACAATGGAATATTATTCAGCCATAAGAAGAAATCAAATCCTACCATCACAACAACATGGATGGAGCTAGAGGGTATTATGCTCAGTGAAATAAGCCAGGTGGAGATAGACAAGTATCAAATGATTTCACTCATCTGTGGAGTATAAGAGCAAAGCAAAAACTGAAGGACCAAAACAGCAGTAGACTCACAGAACCCAAGAATGGACTAATAGTTACCAAAGGGAAAGGGTCTGGGGAGGATGGATGGGAAGAAGGGATAAGGGGGAGAAAGGAGCATTACGATTAGCATGTAAAATGTGGTGGGGAGAACATGGGGAAGGCAGTATAACACAGAGAAGACAAGTAGTGATTCTATAGCATCTTACTATGCTGATGGACAGTGACTGTAATGGGCTATGTGGTGGGGACTTGATAACAGGGGGAGTCTAGTAACCATAATGTTGTTCATGTAATTGTACATTAATGATAGCAAAATAGAAAATAATTTTTAAAAATTAGGTATTCTGTGTACTTGGATTGATAATATAGCATTTTACTGTGAAACACACATGAAGAAAAAAAAAGAAACATCTCCCTGTCTTCAGCTCTGTTTATTTACATCTTGGAGAACATTTATATTGTTTTTGTCAATTTTAACCCCCAAAATGCAGGACCTACAGCTATTTTACCCCTCCAGGATAGAAATGGAGTTACAGGCTCTGAGATTCCAGGAGGTTCATGCTTCTGTGCTAATGGCACAGAGTCTTCAGGCAAAGTTAAGACAGTGCTCATTCCAAATGGGAGACTGTGAGCAGTGTCCCAAACTGTGCAACACACATGGTCATGCTTTGACCTTTCTCGTGATGTGGAGTAACTGGAGGATTTATACAAATCGTGTTTTAATTGTAGCATAAGTTATTAATTTAAACCAGACAAATGCCCTTGGGGATTCTTCATTTTGTGGAGGGGTTTTTATAAACTTCCATGATTTTTCACCAAATTCTCCCATGTTGACTTTTGCTGAGACATTGCAATATTTTATAGTTTAGACTTTTTCACCTTTGGAAATAAACCAGACTTGGAAAAAAAAATCTTTTGTGAGAATTTTGGATGCATTTAGAAAGCTGTGAAATCAGGAATGCTAATTTAAGGAAGTGCAATAGACGGAGTGCAGCCTGGGCCTGGGTCAGTCAGCACTGGGCCTCCTGATGTGGGCCGGGGCTCAGGTGCCCGGAGGCCGTGGTCTTCTGGACCACTTGTCCATGATGAGCCCAATGGGATGAACAATCGACCTTGGTTTTCATGGTACACAGCACAGAAACATTTGGCAGAAAGGGACCCCATGAGAATTCAGTTAATTTCTCTGAATTTTTAATTAGATCAGTAAATAGTTTCTTACAGAACAGCGCACCAACTGACTTCAGGCAGAACTGGCCCACTTGCACATGGCAAATTTATCTCAAAGGATCAAAGGATGTGTGTCATGGACACAGTTAATCAACTATTTGGTGTTTGCATCCTGAAAAACTCCCTCAGGGGCAGAGCACACACAGTGGTTAACTATGCTGCCTCTACTGTTGCCCACATTATCTCTTGAACTTCTCCCTTTTTCTATTTCCTACCCCCTGGGATGAAGCTGAGCACCCACCCCAGTTCTTGCTGTGGATGGGATACAGAAATCTTTATTGGAATAGCAGGGTCTCCTCTGGGCAAGAATGAAGGTGCATGTCATCTGGGACAAAGACAGAAGCTCAGAGCTTCATGACATTGCAGAGTCCCTGTGCCAACCAGTTCTGGAACTGTCTTAACTCTTGGACCTCCACTTACATGTATTAGTTGTTTCGAGCAGAGCTGAGTTGGGCTTTCTCTTATGTGCACTGTTAAAGCTCCTAAGTAAGAAACAGTGAGAATTATTCTCCGTAGTTTTCTGAATGTATGACTCCTACTTCCCTTTCTATGGACTCTTTCCTCACGTACAGCCTTAAAGTAAAAAATCTCCCAAGCTAGCCATTTCTTCCTTTAAATTGTTTCTTTTTAATGGTGTTTTTAAGCCCTGGATCATGGAGTAGATAGCCAATATTTACTGTGCATTTGCTACTTGTTGGGCACTTTCAGAAGCATTTTTTTTGTGCATTTCATACAGTAAAACAGAATGCATTTAGAAGGGGTAAGTTTGCCTTTTCCCCAAGAGAATATTTCAATTATTCCTAGTGTGGGTGGGTAGTTAAACTCTATGTATGTATTTATTAACTAACACCTACTCTAACCTTCTATTCAAATGGCTCTATAGTGCTCTGAGGCCAAGGCTGTCAGTCCCCAATTTTAAAGACTGAGGTAGAGACAGGTGCCTGAGGCCACACATTGATGACAGGGCTGGACCCAAGTGCAGTCCCTGGGACTGTGCACTTTACCTCCTCCGTGCGGGTTTGACAGGACATGACTGGGCTATTGCTGCATCTTTATCCAGATATCATGGGCAGGCTAAGCAGAGAGGTGAGTTTTATGATAAATATTTGAACTAACATTATCTCTTTGTAATTGAAAACACGATTAATTGTTATAAGTGCCCCTAAAGCACTATTCGGCAATCAAGAGCAAAAGTAATGTGAATGCTTCTGAACCAAAGACTGATTACATAGTATTTAGATTCTTTATATCTTCACTTTTATGTACTTGACCTGTATAAAATGTGTATTAAATATATAATAAAATGTATATTAAAGTAGATATGTTAAAAACCTCTCAGAACACTGGTTTATTTTAGTTTGCCCTTATAATTCCTGTAGGAATAATTTTATGTGTTGACTTAGAATGTTATTTGGGCCTGGAACGTTAGTAAGGGTTAAGTGTCCTTTTTGAAAAATTGTCAAAAATTTTTTTATTAGAAATATTTTGAGTTGAAATATAGTTGACAGTGATTTAACAATTGTATACATTACAAAATGCTCACCACTGTAAGTGTAGTTACCATCTATCACCATCTGAAGTTATTATAACACTATTGACTATATCCCCTATGCTGTGCTTTCATCCCCAATACTTATTTTATAACTGGAAGTTTGTACCTCTTTACCCCTACTTCATCTGTCCTTTTAACCTATGGCAACCACCAGTTTGTTCTCTGTATTTGTGAGTTTATTTCTGTTTTTTCATTTCATTTTTTTGGATTCCACATATACATAAAATCATATGATATTGTCTTTCTTATTTCACTTAGCATAATACCCTCTAGGTCCATCCACGTTGTTGTGAATGGCAAGATTTCATTCTATTTTGTGGCTGAGTAATATTGCATTGTATATTACACATCTTTATCCATTCATCTGTTGATGGACACATCACAATATGACCATCTTTGTGCCTTTGTATGTCTTTCCTGCCCCTAGAATTCTATGTTGTGTTTATTGGGTAAACATTAAAAAACTATTGAAGATTTGTAATTACACCTTTAGTAACAGACCGAGAACAAAGGTATGACATGGCTTCTTTAAAAGATTGTTTCTTCCTTGTTTATTCTTTATTTGCCCCAACAAACAAACAAGCAAACAAACATGGAGACCAGTGGAGGACCAAGGAAGGGCAGTTACTATCTGTCAACATAGGAAGATGTTACGGAATCACAGGCTATAAACTTCATGCTGTAATGCCATCCCCATGATCAATGTATGTTATGACTGAGAATTTTTGTGCCCCTTTATCCCCTTCACCCTCTCCATCCACCCATCCCAACCCCTCTCCTATGGTAACCACCAATCATTTCTCAGTGTCTCTGAGTCTACTGCTATTCTGTTCCATTTGTTTTGTTCTGTTTTTACACTCCACAAGTAAGTGAAATCATATGGTGTTTGCCTTTCTCTGTCTGGCTTATTTCACTTAGCATAATACCCTCTGGGTCCATCCATGCTGTTGCAAATGGTAGATTTCTTTCCTTCTTATGGCTGAATAATATTCCATTGTGTATAGGTACTATGCCTTCTTTATCTATTCATCTATTGATGGACACTTTGGTTGCTTCCATGCCTTTGCTATTGTAAATAATGTGGCAATAAACATAGGGTACATAGATCTTTTTGAATCAAGGATTTTGTTTTCTTTGGGTAAATTCCTAGAAGTGGAATTACTGGGTCATTTGGTATTTCCATTTTTATTTTTCTTGAGGAACTTCCATACTGTTTTCCACAGTGGCTGTACAATTTACATTCCCACCATCAGTGTAGGAAGGTTCACCATCTGTTCTAGACATTTAACAAATACTCTTTCACATAAATGAGCTTATCTTAAAACCTATACTTATATATTGACTAGGGAAATAGTTATCTACTTTACAATTTGGATTTTCCATACGCCAAATTTCAGACTATTCCTGACCCAAAGGGACAATCTAGGCAAAGTATAGTGAATAGACATGGAGGTAAAATGAGTTTCATATTTCCCCAAAAACCACTGTTCTCCACAGTTTTGTATTAATATAATGGCCTCAGCTTTCTTTTGGTTGGTTTGCACTGGTCCTTTCTTTGACTTACAGGTTTCTGAGATTTCACTTTAGGGATCTCTTTTACAGTTGGGCTTGAATTTTTTGGGCCCAAGTATTGTTGACTCTGTGGTTCAAAATGATTTTTCTTGGTATGATCTTTTTAGTTGCTGTTTTTGTTTAAATCCATGGTAACATAGTTGAATTACTGTTGGGAGTAGCCATTTCACATAACATTAAAAAATATTGGCCAAATCTGTTTGGCATAGCACTTTACAACAGTAGGATTAAATTCTCTTTAACGAATGTTTTAATTGCTGAGAAATGAAAGGAACCTGGGAGGGCGTCTGGAGGAGTCTCGGCTGGTGTCCCTGTGCCTGTTACCAGGTGCTCTCAGTGCCGTGAGGAGCTCTGGGGGGCAGGAGGATACCAGGAACCAGTCCTGCCAATTCGGCATGTGGCTTCTGCAGGTTCCTGACTGTCCACCTCTCCCCTCATGCCTGTTGGACATGGCGGGACTCACTGTGTCTCTATCCCCAGAGTCCAGTCAGGATGAATTGCATGGGCCCTTGGTGAGGGAGCAAGGAGCCTGGGACGGGACTTCCGCTCCCTTCCCAGGACGTGTCTGCCTACACAACTGGTCGGTCTCCCATGCAGAATTGCTTCAGTGCTCATGTATGCAGTTCAAAATAAGTTGTCACTTGATTCAAAGTTGTTATGCTTTATTTTGAAAATTAACATGCGACAAGTGTGACTTCCCTGGGGTGTGCGCAGTTCTATGAGACTGAACACATGTACACACTGTCCACGATCAGGACCCAGCACCTTCCCTCACTCCAGAAACTCCCTGGGCTGTTCTGTCCCTTAGCCTCAGCCCCTGGCACCTACTGAACTGCTCTCTGTCACTATAATTGGGTGATTTTGAGAATGTCGTATAAACGGAATCAGGGTACATAACCTTTGGGACTGGCTTCTTTGCCTCAGCATAATGTCTTTCAGATTCATCCAAGCTGTTGTGTGTATGATAATGTGTCTTTTTGCTGAGTGGTATTCCATGCATGGTATGGGGACACCACAGTTTGCTTATCCATTCAACCACTGAAGGAAACTAGGTTTATTTTCAGCTGTTGGTGGCTATGAATGGAGCTGCTATGACCACACATATAGGTCAAGTTATTTTTAAAAAGCTCCTTTTTATGAGATTTCTTTTAAAGAGGTTTCTTTTTGAGTATCATTGCTTCCTGTGGAGATTTAAAAATGTTCCTGTAAATTCTTTGACATTCTTCTCATTAAAGGTAGTATCTATGCCTCTTTCCTCCAAATCTGCGTGGGCTGCCATGAACAGTAGTACATCGCAGAGGTGGTGCTACGTAACTTTGGGACTAGGTCGGAAGAGACACGCGGTTTCTGCCTTGTTCACCAGAACACCTGCCCTTGGAAGCCTGACACCATCTGAGAAGTCGGCTCCTCTGAGTCACCGTGCTGGAGAGGGTAGGGCTGGGCTTGCTGGCAGCTGCAGCTGAGCCGACCTCCAACCTCCTCTATGTTGCTGGACACGAGTGAAACCAGCTTGGTCCCTCCTGAAGAGTCACCTGCCAGCTGAGTACCGCCAAGTGACCTCTGGAAAGCCACGAGGAGCAGGAAACCCCCCAGCAAACTGCCACATTTCCTGAGCAAAGAAACTGGGAGATATAATACCATGGCTGTTGTTTTACCCAGGAAGTTTGGGTTTGTGGGGTGAGCCTCTGTGGATAGCTGGAATGCTCCCCAGTGTGTTACGCTTCACAGGAACACGGACTGTGTTCGCTGACATGCCTAAACCTTTTGCTGCAGTGGTGATCAATAAGCATCACTTTTAGTTTTTAAGACTGATTTCCATGTTGTGCTTGGCAAGGCACCTTAATAATGCTGTGTGATGGTGATGATAAGGACGTGGAATTACTTTAACAGTTACCTTGGTGATAAGAAAATTATCCAAAAGCTATCAAATGCCCTCTTTTTACTAATGGATTCACCACCTGCTGAAGCTGGAAAGGGGGTTAAAAGGCCATGTATTGCATTCATGAATCAATCAGGCAGGCTGTGAGGTCTGAATGTAGGAAGCTCTGGCAGGAGTGAGGATTTGGAATCCAATGTCTGATTTCCAGTTCCAAGGGGATCAATCCAGGCCTCTGTTCACGTGAACAAAGTGTGGATGGGCCGCAAAGCACCACTGGGTGGCTCTGTGAGCCAACTGTGCATAAGCAGGGGTCTAGCCAGGCAAGCAAAGGACCTGACTCAAATAGCTGGCACAGAAAACAAGTGTCTTTACACAGTTCTGCTCTGTGATCTCAGAAGACATTCAGGCCTAGCGCTTTGGTTAAACCCAAGTGTAAGTGTGTTATGGAAAAGGAGCAATAGGAGAACAAGAGTGTGCTTCTGGAAAAAAGACTCCACAAGGCCCAAATTAAAACAAAATCACTAGAGTGACAAGTGACCCTAAACTGAGGTGGAGAAGGAGTAGAACTTGAGGAATCCTCACAGATCAGAGCAAAAGTAAAAGTGCTGGAGATTATGGGGAAGAAGATATAAAGGAGAAAGATGGAGGGCTATGAGGAGTTTCTTTGTGTTTTCCATTTCTTCTTATTTTAGTTGTGGTAAAATAGACATAACATAAAATGTACCATCCTGACCATTTGTAAGTGTGAAGTTCTGTGGCATCAAGTACATTCACACTGATGTGCAGCCAGCACCACCATCCACCCCTAGAGCTCTTTGCATCTTCCCAAACTGAAGTTCTGGGCCCCTTAAACATCAACTCCCCTCTGCCATCTCTGGCACCCACCATATTGCTCTCTCTGCTTCTATGCAGTGGCTGCTTGAGGTAACTTCAGGTACCTCGTACACTGAAATTATATGGTATTTGTTCTTCATGAGTCGAACACCCTATTTCACAAGTATAATGATCTCAGGGTTCATCTGTCTTGTAGCATAAGTCAGAATTTTCATCCTTTCCAAGGCCGAATAATATTCCATTATAGACAGACACATTTTCCTTTTCCATTCACCAGTGGATGAACACTTGGGTTGTTTCCACCTTTGGCTATTGTGCATAATGATGCTGTGAACATGTGTGGACACGTATTTCTTGGAGACTCCCACTCTCAGTTCTGTTGGGTATATGCCCAGAAGTGGAATTGATGGATTATAAGAGAGTTCTATTTGTGGAGCAACCACGATACCATTTTCCACAACAGTTGCACCACTTCTGTTTCTACCAACAGTGCATAAGGGTTCCAAACTGTCCACGCTCTTGTCAACACTTGCTATTTCTTGTTTCTGTTTGTTTGTTTTTTTGTTTGGTAGTAGCCATCCTAGTGAGTGTGAAGTGTGGTAGAGGTTTCTTTTCAAGCTACATAAATGTTACTGTATTGATTTTACCGTAATGATCTGATCGAGGGGGAATTGGAGGAGGCAGAGAGGAGCTGCTGGGTGATTGAATAGACAGAAGTGTCAGAGTCTAATCCTGGGTGGAGAGCATCCTGGCTAAGAACTCAGAGGCAGGAGGAGAGGCAGAGCAGATGGGCACATATGCAGTTGGGGGGATTGCTCTTCCGAATACTTGGTCTTCTCAGGGAAATAAAGGCCACTGTCCTAGAGGGAGCATTTGGGGAAGGTGCTGGAAAGTTAACGAGAGAGTAGAGGGTATCAATAGTTGCTAAGGCGAGTGGAAATGTGAGGTCTGGGGCTGCAGGGGTATTTACTTTCAGGCAGCCCTGGGAAACCCCTGAAGATGCTTGTGGTCACTAATTTGAGATGCCACCTGTCCTTCCCAGGCACATTCAGCTGCTTGGGTGCAGGCAGTGAGGAGAAGAGAGTAGGATTAACCATGTGAATGCACAGAACTGAGAGAGGGACAAGGTCCTTGAGGGCATATTTAAGGCAGGGCTTCAGTTACAGGTCATGGAATTCAGGCTGGGGACCAGGACAAGCGGGCGACAGTGGTAAGGTGCAAGACTGAAGCACCCAGTGAGGGCAGGACTGTCAGAGTCAGGGCACAGAGGGCACCATGGGTGTCAGGAGAGGAATGGAAGTGGTTGGTGAGCATGTCCTGGCTGACCCGAGCTCCTAGGGTGACTCCTGTGATCAGGACAAAGTCCACGAATCAGCCCCCGGCCCCAACCCAGTCCCTGGCCCCAGGAGTGAGTGTGTGTGCAGGGATGGTGGTTCTGGAGCCCACCTGCCCTTGGTTGACATTGGTGTGCGGGCTGTCTGGGGTGCTCCACCTCCCCTTAAATCTCTGCAGAGAGCCTGCCAGTAGGCACGACTGCTACTGCCCGTCATTTTTGACTCCTTTGCACCAAGTCTTGTCAGGGGAGGGGAATAAGAACTGGAAGCAAGGCCTTGTGCCCAGCACAGCTCCTCATCTCCTCATGCGCTGGCCTCTAGCACAGAATGCCCGCTCCCACGTCCACCCGCCTGCTGAACTCTTGCATTTTCCCCTGACTCAGGGCAGGATACATGGTTCACCTCATGGATGCACAGGGACACTGGAAACGCTAGGCCCAGGTGCCCAACCCGCTCTGACCTTAGAAGGAAACAGATATCTCTCTGCAGCAAGTCCAGGACCTCTGGAGAGCTGGGGTTGCATTTACTAATGATCATCACAATGGGGAGCACTCTTTGTGCCCAGGTGGCCAGCATCCACCTTGGCCCAAGTGGCTTTTGTCCACCACCATGTCCACCTGCCTCCTCCGACAATGGGCCACATGCTCACTCCTGCTGGAGCCAGCCACAGATATTGGGAATGTGTTTCTTCAATGGAGACTGAGAAGCTGACCATGCCTCTCAGCAGGAGAGCTTCTCTGGGTAATAAACCCTGGTGGGGAAACTGGCTGCTGGGGGATGGCTTGCTCTGGTAGGCGGTGGCTTCCAGATGCTGGTAAGGTGGTCAGGAGGAGTGGAGGGTGGGGGTTCCCTCTCCATGTCCTTGCTGCTGCCTTAGTGGAGGGGGACCTCTGACTGCTTGGATCTGTCCCCAGGTCCCAGAGGGGGTGCAGTGGGATAACATCTCTTTTTGACACCATGTGCTGTCTGCTAGCCCCTACTCCTTGGGACAGAAGCCTGGCTGGTGGTCTTGGAGTAGTGAAAGGAGAAGGAAGCACTCACATGATTAAAAAAGAAACATTTTTTTATTGTGGTAAAGTACACATAACAGAAAATGTACCTTTTAAATCATTTTTATTATACAGTTCAGTGGTATAAAGTGCATTCATATTATTGCAACCATCACACCCTCCCTCTCCACAGTTCTGTTTACCTTTCAAAACTGAAACTCTGTACCCATTAAATAAAAACATTCCATTCTTCCCTCCCCCCAGCCCCTGGAAACCACCATTGTACTTTCTGTGTCTATGGATTTGACCAAACTCGTATGTTGAAACCTAATCCCCAACATGATGGTATTTGGAATGGGAGCCTTTGGGAGGTGATCAGGTCATGAGGGTGGAGCCCTTATGAATGGGATTCATGCCTTTATGAAAGAAACCCCAGAGAGCCCCCTGGTCCCTTCTGCCATGTGAGGACACAATGCACCAGGAAGTAGGCTCTCACCAGACACTGAATCTGCTGCCATCTTCATGTTGGGCTTACCAGCCTCCAGAACTGTGAGATATAAATTTCTGTTGTTTATAAACTGCCCAGTCTGTGCTATTTTTGTTATAGCAGCCTACCGGAATGAAGACCTGTAGGCACCTTGTTTCAGTGAAGTCATACCATACTTGTCCCTTTGTGACTGGCTTACTTCTCTTAGCATAAGTCTTTAAGGTTCATCCCTATTGTGGCATGTAAGAATTCCCTCCCTTTTTAAGGCTGAATGGTATGCCATTGTATGGATATACCACCTATTGTTTATCCCTTCAACCACCAATGGACATTTGGGTTGTTTCTACCTTTTGGCTGTTGTGAACAGTGCTGCTGTGAAAATACGAGGACCCATATCTGTTTGGATCCCTGCCTTCAATTCTTAGGGGTGTATATACACAGAAGTAGAATTGCTGGATCCTATGGTAATTCTGTGTTTAATATTTTGAGGAACCACCATTCAGTTTTGCATAGAAGTTGCATGATGTTTTGGAAGTGGCATATATTCGACATACTTTTTAAGGTAATATTTTTGACCAAATGGTTGTCCTAACCATGGTGAAGAGCTGCCAGACCCTGGGAAGGTGGCCGGACAATGGCATTCTTTTTCTTTCTTTCTTCATGTCCCTGCCAGGCCTGTGCCTTTGATGTCAGCTTGGCTTCTATAAGGAACTGAGGAGAGGCCCTGGTGTGGCACTCTGGGGCCTGGCGTGCCCTTTCCTTAGTGCCCACTCACTCTTTTTTCCTAAAAGAAACATAATTTCTATGTGGGTCTCCCTCCCTCTCTATATAGCTGTCACAGTAAGTTGAATGTTTCTCGTTTTGCTTTGGGGGAAAGCAGCGGGATCTCAGGAGGATGCAGAAGAAATGGCTGTAGACCAGCTGCTCAGCAAGAAGAAAGGGCCATGGACTGCTAGGATTTTGGAGGTGTTGAGCCTCTCAGAGTTCTGGGCCCTATTTTACAGATAAAGGGGCAAATACTGCTGCAAGGAGGAGAATATGAAAGAAGACAGTTCCAAGGAAACAACATGCAAAGACGTGCTTACCAGTCCCAGAGGAGGACAGCATCAGTCATCCTGGGTTCCTGGCCTGGGGCTACTCGTGGCATTGTGTGGACACTGCGTGGGCACTGTTCATGTGGACAGTTCACATTTTCCTCCATGCATCATGGATGATCCTATAGGTTTGTTTGCCTGTGTTGACTGAGGCAAACTGGGAAGTTTGTCTATTTAGTATTTATCTGCTGTGTGTTGAAAAGAGAGGTGGGGGCACAAGATTAGGAAACCTTTAAGCAAGGCTTTAAGAGAGCTAGCTTGACATTCAAAATCGAACACTTAGATGCCTGGTAATATGAAAGTCTTGCCAGTTCTCATTACAACACACATTGCAACATGCCTCTCTGCTCGTAAATGTCTTTTCAAGGTCACGTCAGCCCGGCCTGATGCCTCTGTCACTTGACCTTCTGCCAATGCCCAGCTGTGAATCAGTGGAGCCAGCTGCCCTCTGCCTCTTGCTCACCTGCAGGTAAGGTCTGGCCCAGGAGCCAGGGGAGGTACAGGATCAGTTCAAGGACCAGTGTGTGGTCTTTACACTCCACTGCGCACGGGCCTGTGCCTGGCAGCCTCTGCTTTCTCACAGAAGCCCATGCCACCCATCCACACTCTCCTCCAACCTGTCCCTGCCTCACCCTTCATCCCAGTGCCTCCGTGCACCTCCTACCTTGTGTAGAAGAGGGTTCTTGCAGTTTTCTTCCAGACCCATAGGTGCCCTTGCCGGCTGCTCCTTCTGTTCTCAGGTCTCTGAAGCAACGGTGCCGCCCTCTTACCCAGGGATGTTCCTTCATCCTGGATCTTGATGCCTCATCTCCTTTCTCTTAGATACTTTGTTTCTTTCCTGTATTGAACCCCTGACTTTCCTGAGCTCTCAAGTTTCCTTCTTTGACCCCTTCCCACAGACTGTGAGCATGTACAAGTTCAAAACACCAGCAGCAGCAAAATGGGGGAAGAGAGCAAAAATGCTCTTGCTCTGCAGCCCGACTGAGAGCAGTCTCAGCTTCGCAGGCAAGCTTCTGGCAAGAGAACCTGGCATATGCTGCTCCTCTCCCATTTCCCCTTTCGTCACTCAGTGCAGCGTTTACCCCCCCAAACTCCACGGGAACCGGGCGGCATCCAAGCCCCAATTACCAAGATGCCTGGGAGATTTCAATGGTCTCCTCACCTGTTCTTCTTCGAGCCTCTGAAGGCATGGCCTTCCCCTTTGGCCCCAACAATCCTGTGGCTCCCAGCATGGTGGAGAGAGCACGCACTTTGCAGTAAATGGCAATCTTAGCTCTGCCACATATTGGCTCTGTGGTTTTGTCACTGAACGGCTCTGACAGTCACGTTTCTCATCTTTGAAAAGGTGAGAGTAGCAACAATGGACAGTCTTTGGGATGACTGATAAGGCACAGAGAGAAAGCACTTGGCACACAGAAAGGTGTGTACCTCACGCATATCTTTGTTCTATAAACTGTAGGAACTAGGTGCCCCATGAGGCTCTGCTCCCTGTTAATTTGCCAGATGCCCTTTTTGAGTACCTCACACCCCTTGGTGTTCTCCTACCATGTACCTGTTTCCTGACCCCAGGGGGGCCAACCTGGCTTGCCTACTGGATCGTGGCCCTGAATGGTCCTGTACTCACAGTCAGGACTGAACTCCTTTCCTCCCCGACATCTCCTCTTCCCTGTTCCTAGTCTCAGTCAGAAACACCACCTTTGGCTCCAGCTCCTCACCCTTTGCACTGGGGTCCCTTCACTCCTATTACGGCACATCTTTGGAACTCACTCTCCTTTAATAGGCCTGGGATTACTCTCCTTTCCTTATTTATATTGTTACTTCCTTAGTTTAATTCTTCAAGAACTTGGCATTTGCGTGAGGCACTTCCTCTCTCTGAACTGCCTTTCTCTTTTCCTCTGCCCATCAGATTCCCACCGGTCCCCGGCTCAGTGTCACTTCCTGGACTCGCTGGTCACCCCCTATGCTGGGTGCCCCCCTTGTCTCCCATCACAGGCCAGCTGTGACAGTCTGTTCTCCGGCAGCTGGACCCAAGCTGCTCAGGCCGCCACCGCCTCTGCTCCCCATGCATGTGGAGAATCCCCAAAGGTGCAAGGAGTGAGTTAAATGTTCAGAAAAATACACCTGTGAGTAGCGCATTTATCTCAAACAATATTCATATGATAAAAATTAAATTCAGGAAGGAAAAGGCAGCCTCTGTGGACCCTGGCCTGTGATGTTAACAGGCATGATGACACATGATGTCAAGCTGAGCTGGAGGCTCTGCTGATGAGTTTCTGGGGCCTCCAGTGATGCACTTGTGTGAACAGGCTGAGTGAATGACACTGGAGCCCGATTCTTCCTGCCAGGAGGGTCCCGTGCAGCCAGCGGCCCTGCAGGCGGGGTGCGCAGTGAATGGTGAAGCTCCCTGACGTGGCAGGGAAGCAGGTCCCTGGCCCCGGAGAGCCCACGATAGAAACTCCAGGGCCCCTTGTCAAGGTTGTCAAGGCCATTTCTGTCTTGAGTCTCCTTCTGCTGTGTGTACCTCCCCTGGCCAAGCTCCCCACACCACCTGATTCTCTTCCAACCCCTGGCTGCTCTGGCCTCCATGCTCCTGAGACCTCTTTTCTCCAGCATGCTTTCAACCTGTGGGATTCTTTCTGCCAGCTGAATGGCTGATGCAGACGTTGGTTTTGAAACAGTCAGCACTCTGACTGCAGAGCTCTGACACACAGAGGGGCTGGGGGGATGCAGCACACATGGCTGATCCTGACCTGGGACTGACACTCCTGGGCCCCTTGGACTTGCCCTTTGCCCCCTCCTCTCACAGCTCCCCTTGGCCATTCAGCCACACTCTGGATTGTAGTCTTGGGGCCCTTGGCTCCTCTGTAGTGATTTCAATGGTCAAAAAGCACTGGCAGGAGGATTGTTATAAATAGATGGTGCATTAAATACCCTGTGGATAGTCCCATTGAATGACCTCATTCCTTAAAGGAAATAATTTGACCACAGTATGAGGTTGTGGTTACTGCTAAATGACAGTGGAGTCCCAGGGACACCAGCATGGCAGCAAGTGTTTGTGAAGAACTCCCAGGGATTAAAATCCAAGCAGGAAGCACAGAGAAGGAAGCAAGGAGAAGGTTAGCCAAAGGTTTGCTATAGGTAAAGGCATGGTCCTGCCTTTGCTATAGGTAAAGACATGGTCCTGCCACAGCAGAATCACCCAGTCTGCTCCTTGGACAGGGGTAAAACCAGACTGGGCTTTGGCTCTAAAGCCCACAGGCTTAGAGTAGGTAGCTTTCCATGCAGCCAGGGCACGCACAGCATCCTGTCTTCCTTGCCTTGGGTTTAGCAGCTTTTCTTTCTTCTGGGTTTACAGGTTCTTTTGCTGAGAATATAATGCAATAAAGAAGAACTACAGATTACAGTCTCCATTTTCTTCCTGCCACTGGGACTTCCCAGCAGGGTAAGAAGACTGTTCCCTTTCTCTCTTGAGCGATTTCTTGGGGACACCTAGGCTCCTTCTGTTCTGTTACTGGCACTGTGTTGGTAGAGATTTTGACTCTTTGCACTCTATCTGCCGGCCTAAGAGAAAACCCGATGCTGCCCATTTAGCCTCACCTTTGCAGCTTAATGGCTTCAGCCACACCCTCGATATCCCCAGTCTTACTCAATTTGATCCACTTTCCATGTCACCACTGGCATGTCCTCAATGGGACATGTACATGAGGGTGTCACTCTTTGGCTCTTGTCCTTTGCTGGTTCTTTGCCTATGAAATGGCCTTCAGATTTCTGAGTGTGCAGCTCAGGGACCCACCCCACCTCCTTACACACCACCTACACTTCAGTCTCTACGACTGAGAATGTCCTTATTTTCCACCCCACCACATCCTCTGTAAAATGCTCTGACCTCTCAGACTGCCCTGTCACAGAATTATTTATGGGTGTGCCTTAGCTCTTCCAGCAGTGAGTGGCCTCCTGCATTTTATTAATTTTTAATTTCCCCATGGGAGCTACCATGGGGCTGTGTGTGTGTGAGTGTGTATGTGTGTGTGTGTGAACGTCAGTGTATATGAGTGTGTGAATGTGAGAGTGTGAGTGTGTGTGTATGGTCGTTATTGATTTTCTAGGCTCGTTTTGAAGAAAATTGATTCTGCCTCATCAAGTTATTTCAGGTAAATAGAAAGGATCTCAGCGTGCTTTGCTATAATCCAGCATCATTTTCAAAAGAGAAATAGTGTCATTCATACTCACTCTTGCCATTTATGATAAAGGCAAGGAATCCTATGAAGCTTGATGATAATTGATTTGAGGAAAGCAATCTATTACAGTGATTACATTACATTAAGCTGAGAACACTTAGTTTTGATTTATTTTGAATTAGACATCTGGAAATACAGATGTACACAAAAATTCATGCTTATTCTGTACTGTGGAGGGGGGATGTCATCCATTATGTCACTGACCTATTATCATTTAGTTTAAAAACATGTCTGGTAGAAAGCATCTTCTTCTGAAATAGAAAGTGAGAAATGTTCCCACAGAGCAAAGTCCTTTAGGCCGAGTGGGTGGCAGGGCTTGCTTGCCATGTGAGTGAGTGCCCACGTCTGCCAGACAGGCCCCCCAAGCATGAGGCAGGCCCCGAGGATGCAGTGGGACTCAGCTGCCCCCCAGAGGGGCTGGCTGTCACTGGGCAGGAGAAACAGTCGCTGCCTACATCAGTGCCCCTGGGAGCTGACCTTCTCTGAGCATCTGCCCTTTTGCCTTCTTGGCATTAGCTTCTCCTGTCAAGGAATTTCCCCAGTGCCTGCAACCCCGGTTTCTGCACAGTGCGCACAGCTGCTGCTGAGAGGTTACACTGTCCACGGGAAATGTGATAATGAGATTTGAGTTTAATTGAGCTGGTCTTATGGACGTGATTTGTCTGTGTTGATCTGCACTCAACTCAAGCTGGTTACCCCATGTCCATGTCTGTACTCCATGCTATGTTTTCCCTGACTGACCCTCTCCCTGGAGTGGGAGGGGGAGAGTGCCAGCAGATGACAGGGCTTGTGTCCTCCACACCAGGGAGTCTAGGGGGAGGATAGCATCACCCTCCAGTCGCAAGACAAAGCCTCAGAGCAGGACTCTGGTCAGCCAGCTGGGCCCGCTCTGCCATCCCTGGTTCCAGAGCTGGGAAGGGGGTCCAGTCATGGCCATGTGCCCACACGGCCCTTCCTCAAGGCATGCAGGTGTTCTTACCAACCAGAAAGAGAGTAGGTCCTTGGGGCAGAGAAAGATAGCACACGTACACCACACCAGCAACATCCTACAAAATGTGTTCATGTCTGAGAATCATGATATCAAAACTTTAAATGAACACTTTGTAAAATTACTGTTAAGTGAGGGGCACTGGAGGTCACCAAGCAGCGTCTTGTCTCTCCACCTGGACAGGCTGGGCCACCACATGTCCCTCTGCATGTGTTAATGGTGGCTGCTTTTCAGAAATGGGTCAGGCTGGGCCCCTCCGTGGGGACCCCAAGACAGTGTTCTGTACTGTGGAAATGCCAGAATGGGGTGAGGAAGGAAAGGAGGGACTGCACGGCCTTATTTTCTCTGGTGTTCCACAACCTCTCCAGGCACCATGACATCACCATTTCATGCCAGAGGATTACGTGTTTCTGCTTTGCCCAGAGATATCTCTGTGGGGTCTGCTGGGACTCTGACTGCCTTCTGCCACACCCCCCACCTGACTCACAGGCCAGCCAGGCCTCGTACATGAGATGGCACTGAAGTCAATGGAGCAGCCCTGGCTTATTTACTTCTGAGGGTTGTGTGGGTGTACTGGATTTGTGCTGTGTCTAGGTGAGCAAAGATATGTGTTCGTGCATCTCAGTGCCGTGATGTGATTGCACGCAGTTCTCCGTGCATTTTTGTGCATCTGCATTTGTGTCTCTTGTGCTCATGTGCACAGGTAAGAAGACATGTGAGCTGGATGGGTGTCTGTGTTTAGGCTGATCATGGGTATATCTGAGTGGCCAGGGCAACAACGTTCCTTTCCTTACATTTGGTGGTTTTGTCCTTGAGGTGCTCACTTTATGAAGCTGCCAGCTGCCCCCTCTCCCGCATCCAAGCAGAAGGCAATCTGGCCCAGCTGTCTTGCTGGAATGCTCCAGCTTTTCCTGAGCAAGCTTTATTCCGATTATTTTTAAAGCTTTTGGAAGACCTTGTGAGAGAGGTGCTGGGAGTTCATTGCAGACTATGCTTAATGGCAGAATTCCAGAGGGACATGGAGAGCTGGGTTTCATTGGCAAACTCTTTTCTCTTCTCCATCTTTAAAGTAAACAAGGCTTCATTTTCTACATTAATGTGTCCTGCGTCCCTTCCGTTTTTAATAATCTTACAAATGTACCCATGGGCTCCCAGCCGATGTGCATGGAGCCCTGTCTGGGGACACATGTGTTCCTGGCCCTGTGTGGGAGAGGGGCTCAGCAGAGCCTTGAGGACCCCGCTCTGTGCAATTCCATGGGTCCCCACAGAATCCCCGGCCTCCCCCTACTAATGTCAGAACATAGCCTACTAAGGGCACCCCATCAGCTGGAGAAGCTTCTGCTATGCTTGGTGGCAGCTCCTTCCTCCAAATAGCCACTTTGGTCTAACACAATCCACTTTGGTCTAAATATGTATGGCACCCCTGCTTAGTTCCAGGTGTTTTTTTTTTTTCTGTGTGTGTGTGTGTGTATGTGAATGAAGGCTGAGACCCCTGCCTCTCCTTGAGAGTGTTGATGTGTCAATGATACTGGCCCAACCTCAGTTCTTCAGGCTGTGATATGGACATCCTGTGTCTGTGGGTCCTGCTGCACCCTGGAGCTGATGGTGGCAGCTTTCCTAATCTGCTTTGGTCATGGGCAAGGAAGCCTGCCCTGGCTTCGGCAGGTCCGTGTGTAGCCAGCCCCTGGTGATTCCTGTGCTGTCAGGGTGTGGAGCCGCCTGCAGTGCCTGCTCCCTGCCTCAGTGCAGCCAGCCTCCCATGTGGCCTCAGGCCCCCAGCATGCCCTGCTGGCTGTTGCAGGCTTGCCACGTTTCTCTGAGTGAACAGAAAGAATTTTGAGTTGTGCACTGTTGTGCCTAGCAATGTATATGGAACACACAGCCAGGGAGGTGCTTGTTTCCCACCACTTTCATAGGATCACTACTTGAAGGAGAAATTGCTTATGGTTAGCAATTTCAGGAAAATGGTTCCCTCACTATTTCCAGGATTCCAGGAACCAGTGAGGGCTTCGATATATCTGTTTCTCCAAAGCCTATCTTCCAGCCTTCCCCTTCTTCATCTTTCTCCCTCTCTCCTCCTCTTTTTCTCTCCCATATCATAAAATGTGAAAGCTGCTCCCTGTGTCACAAGGCCAGCTCACAGTTAGCTGGAGGGCTCACAAATCTCTCCGGTATCAGGCCTGCACAGCTGTAAGAGCCCAGGTGTCAGGAGCAGAGCCAGGTCTGGGGACTGTCACAGCCCTCCAGGGGCTGGTACTCTCCAAGGGGCAGAGGATGTGTGCACAAATGCCATAAGGAGAGCGTGGTGAGTGCTGGAAATCTGGAGTCTGGGGGGATTCCTCCTGGCTGAGGCTCAGACACAGCTCTGCAGAAGACAGAATGCAGGCTGCCCTTAGGCTGCGTGAGATCCAGACAACCTGGGGAAGAGGAAGACAGCCACGGTTGGTGCACCGCATGGCAGGAGCACAGGGCTGAGCAGCTCCAATGTGTGACCTGCTCCACGTCCCCAGCACTGAAGGGGCCAGCAGGAGCTAGAATGGAAAAACAGGCTCAGCCACATCTAGGAGGATATGAAGACAAGAAGCAGGGGTTTTTATGTTGTTACTGAAATATCTTGAATAAGGAGGGATGTAGGCTGCACTTCATGCAATGGGAAAAATAATACACTTCACAGTAACTGGACGTTGGCAAGGACAGGGTCATGAGCACCCCAGTGGAACACTGCCGCATGCTTGCCAAGCCTCAGGTAAGCCCAGGTGTATTCTCAATTGGTTGACTTATTTAGTATTAGAGTGACTATTCTTACTAATACCAATAACAGGGACATTATTTAATCCTCTTTGTCTCTACGAACAATTTTTTTAATGCTATATTTATACTTCTTTCCTTACATTTATCCCCATAACAAAAGTACTTCTGATAGGTAGGACAATTCCATGGTTTTAAAAAACTAGGAGGAGAGGCTTTTTTCCCTTTCTTTTATTACGGGTTTGAACTTCTGTCTTGGAGCTCCCGCAGCCTCTCACACTGTAGGAGGTTTGGAGGTTTATGTGACGTAGGTGTGTGCCTGCTCTGGGCTGGGCAGCTTGGGGGAGTGGAATGTGAAGTACAAAAGGTGTGTGTTTGCAGGTGAGTCCACCCCACCTCCCCACCTGTCCACATCTTCACTGTTCATCTGCTTTTGAGCTGGGGATTGTCAGAGCCCCCAAAAGTCTCTTCTGCTGCTTCAGGCATGATAGTTAACCTCCCCCTTCATGTGTATATGGAATGTGCTGTAGAATAGCTAGTTGCTGTTGGAAATGGCCCAGGAAAGAATTATTCTTTCCTGAAAGCACATGCAGAATCCCTCTGTTCTGACTCCTGCAGGCGGTGGGGTGCAGGCAGGTTGGGGAACCCTCTGAGCTCTGATACACTGTCACAGGAGAGCTGGCTGCATGCTGGTGGAATGTTTTCTCAGATTCCCATCTTTCCAGGAGTAGGACAGCAGGTGGGGGCAGTGTTCCCGCCAGGGACTCATTCTCCAGGGCAGAGGAGGGAGGGTGCGAGGGGCGGCTGCTGCTGGAGTGGTGGGCGCCCAGGTGCCCAGCTGGCATCCTGGTTTTTCTGCCCTTTCTCAGTGATCCTTGCTTGTTTCCACTAATGACCCAGGTATGGGAAAAGGACAGACCTGTTCAAGCTTTCTCTGGACTGCTGCCCTCAGCCCTACCAGGCAGAGGAAGGTAGACATCTTCAGCAATCCTGCCTCTGTCCTGGCCACAGCTGTCCCTGGATGCTGCCCTGGGCTGTCACTGGCTTGCTCTTGCTCAGTAAATGTGTCTGGGGGCAGGCTGACCTGGGTTGTGGGCCTCCAGAAGCCACGCTGGGTGAGGACCAGGGGCCCCGAGAGGAGTCTGGGAGTTCCCACGGACCCAGTCTGAAGTCTCAAGGGGGAAGGAGGAAGAGGCCTACAGGGAATGCAGACAGCGGCTGTGAAAGGCCTCAGGGCAGCCAGGCATGCATTCTGACTGAGGTTGGGAGCCAGGTCTCTGCACTGCGGAGCTGCCCCTGGGACAGAGCCTCACACGTGACTGAGGAGCATATCAGGGGCACTCCCAGCATAGCCCTCACCTCGGTTCTCCTGGAGGAAGATGCAAACCTCAGGATTCCCAGCAGCCAGCAGGAGCTCTGTGGAGACCCGGCCCCTGAGTCCACAGCAACGTCAGACACTGACTCCCCATCTGGTGCTTTCTGATGACCTTTGAGTGCCCCTCCTGTCCTGTGACCTGTTATATCCCAGCACCTTGACCTACATCCCAGCCTGGTCCCAGATGAGCTTCTGCTTCCCAGCTCCTCAGCCAACTCACCTCGTTTGTGCTCTCCTTACTGAGAACCTACTGTGCGTCAGCTGCTGGACTCCAAGCCTGGCTGTGACCTGAGGCAATTTTAGCCCCGACTAATCTCTCTTCCAACTTGTCCTTAAAATACACATGAAAGCACAGAAAATGACCAAAACCACACAAACAGTCCACAGGAACACTGTCAACAATTGTTAGCCTTGTTCCATTATCACCAGCAACAATGAGACAGATTCAGGAGCACAATTGATGACACTTTCATTGTTAGTGACTCAGTTGGCCAGAGGTAGGTGAGAAGAGGCCCTCTACTCCCAAAGGTCAAAAGAAATTCTCAAATGAGTGGAGTATTGAATGGGACCCTCCCCTCCTCCTCTGCCCCAACCCTTTATGATCTAGGGCCTTGTGGGCCAGGCACAACGAATCCTGACAGGTGTGCCCCAAAGGCACAGCGCTGCTGTCAGGGCTGAGGGAGGAAGAGCACTGCGTTGCCTTCTGTGTGTTGTATCTGACAGAGGAACTTTACGCCCCCTGCCCCACATATTTATGAGAGCAGAAAGTGTCCCTCGGTGTGCCAGCCGAGTGAGTACCTGACACCAAGCATGGACACTGGGATGGGTGTGAACCGACTTTTCTTTCTGGCTTTGGCTCTGCAGGGGGCCTTCCCAGGGGACCAGGGGCCACAGGGTGTGCCCAGGGGGTGAAATTGGGCTGTAAGTCTTCCTGCGGCAAGATGTTTATGCAGGATGAATATGCAGAAGACTGGACCATGGCAGAACCCATGAAAAAGATCCAACCACATTTGAAAATACAAGGTTTGCCAAATTTACTTTCAGGAGGAAATAAAAAATAATTTAAAGAACACTAGTTTATGTTCTCAGTGAGCTTTAAGAACATGTGAGATCATTAGAAGAGATCAGGATGATGAAAAAGCAATAGGCTCTGAGAAGGATTTTGAGGGAAAGGATGACACAGAAATTGGGAACAGATTTTAAAAAACTTACTAGTGGCACAGAGCTAACATTTATTGGAGACAGTAAAGGAAAGCACAAACTGGCTGAAAAAGTGCTACAATGTTGAGGGGAACCATTAATTGCTCTCCTAGAATTCATTGAAGACAAAGGGATCAAAAAACTAAGAAGAAATATACAGGCACACCTCGGATATACTGCAGGTTTGGTTCCAGACCATTGCAATGAAGTGAGATAAACAAATTTTTTGGTTTCCTAGTATGCATAAAAGTTATGTTATTTGTTAAGTGTGCAATAACAATATGTCTACTAAAACAAGGTACATACCACAGTTAAAAAAGTAGTTTATTGGCCGTATATGACAACCCACAGCCAACATCATACTTAACAGTGAGAAGCTGAAAGCTTTTCTTCAAAGATCAGGAACAAGAGAGGGAAGCCCACTTTCCCCAATGTTATTCAAGATAGTACTGGAGGTCCTAGTCATGGCAATCAGACAAAACAAAGAAATACAAAGCATCCACATTGGTAAAGAAGAAGTCAAACTGTCACCATTTACAAATGACATGATACTGTACATAAAAAACCCTAAAGACTCCACTCCCAAACTACTAGAACTAATATCTGAATTTAGCTAAGTTGCAGAATACAAAATTAATGCACAGAAATCTGTGGCTTTCCTATACACTAATGATGAACTAATAGAAAAGGAAATCAGGAAAAGAGTTCCATTCACAATTGCATCAAAAAGAATAAAATACCTAGGAATAAACCTAACCAAGGAAGTGAAAGACCTATACCCTGAAAACTACAAGACACTCATAAGAGAAATTAAAGAGGACACCAACAAATGGAAACTCATTCCATGCTCTTGGCTAGGAAGAATTAATATTGTCAAAATGGCCATCCTGCCTAAAGCAATCTACAGATTCAGTGCAATCCCTATCAAAATACCAACAGCATTCTTCAATGAACTGGAACAAATAGTTCTAAAATTCATATGGAACCACAAAAGACCCTGAATAGCCAAAGCATTCCTGACACGGAAGAATAAAGCAAGGGGGATCTTGCTTCCTAACTTCATGTCCTACTACAAAGCCACAGTAATCAAGACAATTTGGTACTGGCACACAAACAGACCCACAGATCAGTGGAACAGAATAGAGAGTCCAGACATTAACCCAAACATGTATGGTGAATTAATACATAATAAAGGAGCCATGGACATACAATGGGGAAATGACAGCTTAAACAGCTGGTGTTGGCAAAACTGGACAGCTACATGTAAGAAAATGAAACTGGATCACTGTCTAACCCCATACACAAAAGTAAATTTGAAATGGATCATTGACCTGAATGTAAATCATGAAACCATAAAACTCTTGGAAAAAAACATAGGCAAAAATCTCTTGGGCATAAACATGAGCAACTTCTTTATGAACATCAAGGGAAACAAAAGCAAAAATGAACAAGTGGGACTATATCAAGCTGAAAAGCTTCTGTACAGCAAAGGACACCATCAATAGAACAAAAAGGCATCCTACAGTATGGAAGAATATATTCATAAATGACAGATCCGATAGAGGGTTGACATCCAAAATATATAAAGAGCTCACACACCTCAACAAACACAAAGCAAATAATCCAATTAAAAAATGAGCAGAGGAGCTGAATTGACAGTTCTTCAAAGAAGAAATTCAGATGGCCAACAGACATGTGAAAAGATACTCAACATCACTAATCATCAAAGAAATGTAAATTAAAACCACAAAGAGATATCACCTCACATCAGTAAGGATTGCCACTATTCAAAACACAAACAAAAAAAAAATGTTGGTGAGGTTGTGGAGATAGGGAAACCCTCCTACGCTGCTGGTGTGGATGTAAATTAGTTCAACCACTGTGGAAAGCAGCATGGAGGTTCCTCAAAATGCTCAAAATTGACATACTGTTTGAGCCAGGAATTCCATTCCAAGAATTTACCCTAAGAATGTATCCACCCAGTTTGAAAAAGACATACGCACCCCTATGTTTATTGCAGCACTATTTACAATAGCCAAGAAATGGAAGTAACCTAAGTGTCCATCAGTAGATGAATGGATAAAGAAGATGTGGTACATATACACAATGGAATATTATTCAGCCATAAGAAGAAAACAAATCCTACCATTTGCAACAATGTGGATGGAGCTAGAGGGTATTATGCTCAGTGAAATAAGCCAAGCGGAGAAAGACAAATACCAAATGATTTCACTCATCTGTGGAGTATAAGAACCAAGAAAAAAACTGAAGGAACAAAACAGCAGCAGACTCACAGAACCCAAGAATGGACTAACAGTTACCAAAGGGAAAGGGACTGGGGAGGATGGGTGGGAAGAGAGGGATAAGGGGAAAAAAATGGGGGCATTACTATTAGCAGAAATAATGTAGGGGGGCACACAGGGAGGCTGTAAAACACAGAGAAGACAAGTAGTGATTCTATAGCTTCTTACAATGCTGATGGGCAGTGACTGTAATGGGGTATATGGGGGGGCTTGGTGATGGGGGGAGTCTAGTAAACATAATGTTCCTCATGTAATTGTAGATTAATAATACCAAAAAAAATGCTTTATTTGCCAAAAATTGCTAACCATCTCCAGAGATTTCAGCAAGTGGTAATCACTGTTTACAGATCATCACACCAAATACAATAATAATGAAAAAGTGTGAAATATTGTAAGAATTGCCAAAATGTGACACAGGGACACAAAGTGAGCAAATGCTTTTAGAAAAATGATGCCTAGATACTTGGCTCGAAGCAGGATTTCCACAGGCCTTCAATTTGTGAAAAACACAGTACCTGAGAAGCACAATAAAGTTGGCTATGCCAGTAATAGTTACAGAGTCTAATAAAAGGATAATCAATCTTTGAACAATACAGCTATCATGAGGGAGAAATAAAAGTAAATGTAAAGAGGCAATAACCAAAGCATGTTTGAAAACTTCTCTTGGCTGGGAAACATGTTTTGGTTTGTATACTACTTAAATACTGATATTTAGGGCAAATTTGTCAAAAAAAAACCCCAATCAGACATTATATCCTAGTAATTTAATCAGCGATTTAGAAATGGGTATAAAAGCATTCAATCTGAGAGTAAATGTAACTCTGAAAGGAACAGAATGCCAATCACGATAATGTTAGACCTTCCATAGCAGTACGTTTTGGAAGACAATGAAGCAACTCCTAAGTTTTCACAGAAATAATGTTCATTGCCCCCAATTTGACTTTTGTAATTTAAAACGATGAAAGCACTTTTCACATGCAAGGGGTCTGAAAATATATGCTAAGCGTATATTATTATAACTGGGGTGGAGAGATCAATTGATAAGTGTCTGCATGATGCCAACTTGCATGAAAAGCCAGAGATCAGAACCAAGGCTAAAAACACACAGTGAAGAGGTACAAACTTCCAATTATAAAACAAGTAAGTCACGGGAATGAAAGTACAGCATAGGGAATACAGTCAATAATGTTGTATTGACTTTTTGTGACACATGGTAAGTACACTTACTGAGGTGAGTACTTTGTAATGGATATAATTGTTGAATTGCCACAGGATTTTTTCAGTTAGAATGTACTTGTCTTCTAGTAGTAGAGACCAAACATCATAATGTCTAGGATCAGAAAGAAGGGTGTTTTTCCTCTCGTATGTGAAGAGTAAGATGTGCATCCAGGGACAGCATGGTGGCCACAGAGATCAGGGACAGAGACATCTTCTAAGTTTTGCTACCCTTAGCCTGCAGCTTCATCCTCAAGGTCAACTCAGAGTCTGTGATGGCTGCTAGAACTCCAGCCATCACATTTTGAAAGAGGAAGGACAAGAAAGCTGGAAAGGCTCATGCTACCTGTCAGTCTCCCTCTTAACCTGCTTTCCTGGGAAGTTCCACTCACAACTTCCACTTACATCTCTTTGGCCCCCTCTGTCTCAAGGGAGGCTGTATTGCAGTTTTTCTGACTTTTAATATCCTCAGCTACAAAAATAGCCTCAGCTTCACCCCTTTGTGGTCTCTTATTCATGCATGCACCCATGGCACCAGGGCTGAGGGTGCTGCTGAATGTGTTGGGCCTGGTGATAGGAGCATGCACACGACAGGCTGGGTGCAAAGTGCTCTGTGGCTAGCCCTTCACCTAATGCTCTCCATGGCACTGGGCTGCTTTGGGTCCATTTGCTGCACAAAGACAGTGGGCCAGCAGTGTGGGCCTGGAGATGGGCCCACCCCAGTGCCATCAACATGGTGAGCCCCATGGGCCCATTCATTGAAGCCCGCAGACTTGCTGATGACTTGACAGCTCTGCACAGGGTGCAGGAAGTGTCTGAACAATAACTCTCTGCACACCCGAGGTCTGGGCACGCACATGGAGGTTTCCCCTGCATTCTGGAATGTTTAGTATGACTGACCTTACCAGTGATTTAAGAAATACCTTAAAAATAGTTTTTACCGAGAGATAAAATATGGCCTGATTCATGCACGTACAATGACCATTGTACTTGTTGATAACTTTAGCTATAGTTGTTTGAAATCAGTATTATATTCACTCAGAATACTTAATAGTTTCCCCAGTGAGCACCCTGCTTCAGAGAATTTCCTCTGGTGGTACAAGAAAAGCACTCATGTCTTACCCTTAAGAGGTGATGGATAAAGTTATCTTGATTATGAAGAAATTATTTGCCCAGTGAAAAAAGTCTGCTGAGTCCATTGTGTAGATACCCACATTTTTTGGAGTCTGACCTCCCTTGGCTCTGGCCCAGATCACTGCCCCCTTGCTCTGGAATGCCTCCTTATGTGGCCAATGGGAGGATCCCTCCCCACCTGCCCAGCCGGTTCTGGTCTGGGCATCCACCTCCCTAACTCTACTCGACACAGAGAAGGCACCTGATTCACGGTGTTTCAGTTTGCTTCTCATTAATTGGCATTTCTGTTTAAGCATACCAAATGTCCTCAGTTTTTATGCTAAATTCGTAACATAATTTATGGATGCACATCTTCCTCTTTACATTTCTTTCCAGATCAGACAGGTGGCAGCAGCCTCTCCTGCCAGCTCTGTCCTGCGTGTGGCACTGACCGAGTCCCTTGCCTGTCCGATGGGCAGTCTACGGGCACCAGGCCAAGATGCCGTTGCCCTTGGCTCAGAATGAACCTAGAGAGTGGGAACGAGGAAGGGCTGGCGATGCGGGAGGCCACAAAGTGCCAGCCCTCAAAGGAAGGCTAAGTCAGGGTCACCTGGCTGTCATGGGCTCGTTAGAAATTGTGGGTGATAGAGCAAGGCAGGAGCAGACCCCAGACTCTAACTCCTCCAGTCAGTGGCTTGTGACCTTGAGCAGGTCATCAGCCCTCTCTAAGTCACTTTCTTTATTTTTCAATTTTTAGAGCAGTTTTAGGTTCAGCAAAATTGAAAGGAAGGTACAGAGATTCCTCATCATATGCCCTCTTCCCCCACACATGCATCCCTTCCCCACTATCACCTTCCCCCACCAGCGGGGACATTTCTTACAACTGATGAACCTAACTGACACATGTCATCACTTGAAGCCCATAGTGTACGTCAGGGTCACTCTTCCTGGTGTGCTTTCTCTGGGTTTGGACAAATGGATAATGATGTGTATCCACCACTGTAGTGTCACAGAGTGTCTTTACTGCCCTAACATCCTCTGTGCCCTGTCTATTCATCCTTCCCTCTTTCCCAACCCCTGGCCACCACTGAACTTTTACCATCCTGGGAGTTTTGCCTTTTCCAGAATGACATGTAGTTGGAATCACACAGTATGTAGCCTTTTCAGATGGGCTTCTTTCACTTAGTAATTTGCACTGAAGTCTCCTCCATGTCTTTACATGGCTTGATAGCTTATTTCTTTTCAGCACTGAATAGTATTTCATCATCTGCAAGTACCACAGTTTAGTTGTCCTTTTACCCCCCAAGGACATCTGGTTGCTTCCAGGTTTTGGTGATTGTGAATCAAGCTGCTGTAAAGGTCCATGTGCAGGTTGTCAGTGTCACGTTCTTCCTCAGCAGCAATGTGGGGACGTGGGAAGCCTTAAAACAGGGAAGACACAGACAGCCCCCAGCACCCTGCCTGGTGTCCCGCGTGCTCCTGGCCTATTCCCTAAGACCACTAGTATCGCCTCCTCTCCTGCACTAGTGACAAGCACACTGATGAAGACACAGGACAGTCTTTAGGTTTCACTTACTGGAAAGGGAAGGGAGGTTAACGGAACATGACTCTCCAAAGAAAAAGAACATCATGAAATGCCCACATCACCCTGGGAAGGAGCATGCCCCCCACGAACTGCACAATTTGTACTTTCAGGGATTTGTGGGGGCTTGAAAGAAGGCACACAGGCCATACACAGATTTAATTCATGGACCTAACAGAGAGGACAAAGGGTGTCCACCACTGGGCACCTGCCTGCCACTGTGACTCCTGGAGGTTAGAAGCATGAGTCTTACAGTCAAAGAAAAAGTGACAGTTAAAAGGGACATCACTGCATGGAAAAGGGCTGGAGGGAGCTCCAAAACTCAGTGCTGGGGGAAGCCTGGACAGCAACAACACTCACCCTATGCAGAAACCCCTGTGCATCTGTGAGGAATGCAGCCTGGCGGGGAAGGCCTGGGCTTCCTGGCTCTGCTGTGTGGCTCTGGGGAAGTTATTTAACCTCTCTGATCCTCAGCTGGGAGATGGCACTATGACACTTATCTCTCAGGGTGCAGGGGGTTAAATTAAGTAATATTTATGCAGTACTTCAGGAGTGGGTGGCCAGCGTAGGTATTGGTTGTTTTGACAGCCGGCCACCTGGAAAGGCAGAATGGTCCCAAGTGTTGCTTGCAACCATCAACCAAGGCGACCCATTCCACTGTCACATGTGCCCTTCATCTAAGCTGAAATCCGTCTCCTGGTAGCCGAGCTGAAATCAGTTCTCCTGTGCACATAGAATGAATTTAGAACATGCTAACTTCTGCTGTGTGAACTATTTCGAGATGTGTGGGAGTGACGACATCTTCTTTGTGCCCTGACCATGCCCTCTCCTGGCTAGGGTGTCCTCAGTGACTCCAAGTGCCCCTGGGTGGGAGGAGATGGTATATAACTTATCAGGCCTGAGATCAAGAACTGGAATTTGACACATGAAATCACAATGATTTATTCAAAGCAACAGGTTGATAATGGCAATTCTATCTTATTATTATGGAGGATTTACAGAAACATTTTCTCTACATATGTTATCTCATTAGATTCTCATTTGAGCCTATGAATTAAGCATGGGAATTATCATCATTCCATTTGGAAAAATTAAGGAAGTGATGTTCAGAGCAGCGATTTACCTGCCTGAAAGTAGAAGGGGATAGGGCTGGTGCTTCTCTACTCCCAGTCCAGCTGTCAGGCTGTATCATGCACGTGTCATAGGGCATGGGGTTATCACCCTGCTCTGGGAAAGCATGAAAAGCACACACTGGTTCTGTCTACAGCATGAAGAGTGTGTTTGTAGGCTGGAGAGACATAGCAAATATGGCAGACAGTTCTTAAGATCATTTTCAAAGCTAGAAATCCACATGCTCAAGTTGCCATGGAAGCTTGAGAATGCCAGCTTTACACAGAAGCCTGACTGGTCCATGTGGGGAATGGTGGTTATCAGATAGGGTCAAGCTGGACAGAGTTGTATCTTGAACAGGGCTTAACAATTGAGACATATGACATATGATGACAGGCTGGTGGGTGGAGGGAAAGGGGTGGGGCACTTGGGAGGAACTGGGATGAAGACAGTCAGTTGCCTTCCAGCAAGCATGAGTGAACTGGGGGCAGGGTTATGCAGAGGCCAGAGAGTCACACAGCCCCCTTCTAAAGTATGTTGGCAAGAGGCCCTATTAAGAACCCAAGAATGAGCAAACACACATAAGCAGCATCACGAAGGGCCACACAGCAGGGCCTGAGCTGCCGCCAAATGCCAAATGTGCTCAGCTAACTGAACACGTGGAGGGAAACGTGCAGGTCTTGTCTCCAACCCACCAAGGACCTTGAACACAATCAGATCCAAAGTCAGTAAACCGATGCCCTCACGGTGGGACCAGGAGAGAAAGTGAGCTGGAAGCAGGATGTGGTAATTCTGGAAGGAACAAGGCTGATCGTGGCAGAAGTTTCAGTGGGCACAGAAAAGAAAACCAAAATCAGAGAAGGATGCTGGGGCTGGGGTGTGGAAATGAGGAAAGAAATGAAAGGGGAAGTGTGACTTCATGAGCTCTGGGAAGAGCACACATAACTGAACTGAGGGGCTGATGGGATGGGTTTGGAAAGAAAGAAGAATCTTAAGTTGAGAATGTCTGAAGTGGTTCCTGAATCATCACTTTTGAATTAAAATTTTATATGTAAGATTAAGTTCTGTTGAGCTATTGCTGACAGGATATGTCACATCTCTGTTCATCTTGTTTGCTGCTCCAAGGGTTTGTAAGGATAACAGAATTCAAAGTAAGTTGCCATTTCCCCCCAGGAGGGAAGCCTGGAACTAATTAGGAAGACTTTTCTCTGGTTGCTCCAAGTTGTAGTTAAGAGAGAGGAAATGAGCTATGAAAAAAGGTGTGTGCTTGCTATGGGCTGGAATCTCAGTGGCTTAACTGGGTCTTTAGAGGCAAAGCTCCATGGGCAGGAGGTAGAGGGGACAGCATAGTGGACAGCAGACCAAGGAGGACAAAAAAGTGGCAGAGAGGGCCTGAGGCCTCAGCCATGGGGTTGAAAGGTGAAGCGATGACTTATCTAAGGTAGATGGGAAGTTACCAGCCCCAAGATACCAACGCGAGGCCCACTTGTACAGGGATGTGAATGACAGACAGGCTTTTGATTACTACCCAAAGTATAAGAGGTGGGAAACATTAGAGGCACTGTAACCAAGAGAAGTCTTGATGAAAGTTGCTTTAAGAAAGATCACTCTATGACTGTATGATCAGGTTCTTCAGAGAAAAAGAACCAATAGGATCACAGGAGACTCATTATAGGAATTGGCTCATGTGGGTATGGAGGCCAAGAAGTCTACACCCTATCTGCTGTCTGCAAGCTGGAGACCCAGGGGAGCCAGCACGAATCACCCAGAGACTGAAGCCAGAGAACTGGCGGTGGGGCTGATGATGTAAGTCCCCATCTGAACTTGAGAAGGGGGGCACCGGTGTCCCAGGGCAGGGACGTCCCAGCTCAAGCACAGTGAATGTTCCCTCCCTCCACCTTTCTGCTCCGGACTGGATGGTGCCGACCCACATGGGGGAGGGCCATCTGCTTTACTCAGTTCACCAGTTCAAGTACTAGTCTCCATGGAAACACCCTCCCAGACACACCCAGAATTGTATTTTACCAGCTAACTGTCCTCAGTCCAGGCAAGATGGCACCATCACAAACTGGCTATGTCAGCTCCTCTCTCCTATGCTTTTTTTTTTTTTGGTATCATTAATCTACAGTTACATGAGGAACATTATGTTTACTAAACTCCCCCCATCACCAAGTTCCCCGCCACAAACCCCATTACAGTCACTGTCCATCAGCGTAGGAAGATGCTGTAGAATCACTACTTGCCTCCTCTGTGTTGCACAGCCCTCCCCTTGCCTCTCCCCACATTATACATGCTAATCATAATGTCCCCTTTCTTTCTTTCCCCCTTTATCCCTCCCTTCCCACCCATCCTCCCCAGTCCCTCTTCCTTTGGTAACTGTCAGTCCATTCTTGGGATCTGTGAGTCTGCTGCTGTTTTGTTCCTTCAGTTTTTCCTTTGTTCTTACACTCCACATATGAGTGAAATCATTTGATGCTTGTCTTTCCTTGCCTGGCTTATTTCACTGAGCATAATACCCTCTAGCTCCATCCATGTTGTTGCAAATGGTAGGATTTGTTTTCTTCTTATGGTTGAATAATATTCCATTGTGTATATGTACCACATCTTCTTTATCCATTCATCTACTGATGGACACTTAGGTTGCTGCCATTTCTTGGCTATTGTAAATAGTGCTGCAATAAACATAGGGGTGCATATGTCTTTTTCAAACTGGGCTACTGCATTCTTAGGGTAAATTCCTGGGAGTGGAATTCCTGGGTCGAATGATATTTCTATTTTGAGTTTTTTGAGGAACCTCCATACTGCTTTCCACAATGGTTGAACTAATTTACATTCCCACCAGCAGTGTAGGAGGTTCCCCCTTTCACCACATCCTTGCTAACATTTGTTTTGTTTGTCTTTTGGATGGTGGCCATCCTAACTGGTGTGAGGTGATATCTCATTGTGGTTTTAATTTGCATTTCCCTGATGACTAGCGATGTGGAGCATCTTTTCATGTCTGTTGGTCATCTGAATTTTTTCTTTGGAGTAGTGTCTGTTCAGCTCCTCTGTCCATTTTTTTTTTTTGAGAGGGCATCTCTCATATGTATTGATCAAATGGTTGTTAACAACAATAAAATTCAGTATAGGAGGGTCAATGCTCAATGTACAATCATTAATCTATCTCAAGCCTAATTCTCATCAGTCTCCAATCTTCTGAAGCATAACGAACAAGTTCTTACATGGTGAACGAATTCTTACATAGTGAATAAATTCTTACATGGTAATCAGTACAAGGACATTCATCACAGAAAATTTCGGTTTTGATCACGCATTATGAACTATAAACAATCAGGTCAAATATGAATATTCGTTTGATTTTTATACTTGATTTATATGTTGATCCCACATTTCTCCCTTTATTATTATTATCATTTTTATTTTTAATAAAATGCTGAAGTGGTAGGTAGATGCAAGATAAAGGTACCTCTGCCCATTTTTTAATTGGATTATTTACTTTGTGTTTGTTGAGGTATGTGAGCTCTTTATATATTTTGGATGCCAAGATCTTCTGACAAGATGGCTTGAATGCTTTTTCTCTGGGAGAATCTTACTCTACAGCGAATTTCTCCCAGTGAACTGTAAAACATGTACATGAAAGCTGATCCCTCAATAGTAGGTCACATCTCTCCTTGGGTTTGGAAAGATATTTTGAAAATGATAATGTTACCTTCCAACATAAAGGCAGAGATTGAAGGAAGATTTTCCCCACAACAGGAATATTTAAAACTGATGGAAAAAAAGGTGTATTTTACCAACTGAGCCTGCATTTTTTAATCCTCCAAATCATACACAGTTGAAGATGGAAAGGACCTTAGAAACTGAAGTCAAATAATTACATAAAGGTGCTTTGTAACCTGTAACACATTTTGCAAGAGTAAATGTTGATGATAATGAAGTTCACCCTCTTCCTGTATCTGGAGCTTTATTATTCCCATGATCCCTTAACTGGGGCTCAGACATGGGAAAATATATCCTCTCCAGTGTCAAGCAGATAATAACTGGACATTACAGATTGTTGCTTGAGGACATTTCAACAAGTCATAAAAACCTAGTAATTGCAGGTCAGTCAAAAATGAAAACAAAAGCATTTAGTTTCTTTTGTATAAAAATATTTTTCATCTGTACCAGAGATGGATCCCAGGGAGCTACTTTTTGGTGGGACACTAAAGATAAGTCTGTCAGTCTGAACCTCCAAGTCTAAAACGTGTTCATGGAGGGAATTCAGGCTCATGTACGCAGCCCAAACTGAGGAGCAGAGGGGCACCCTCTCTTTAAGGCTCTTCAGTGACAACATCTGGAACACACAGAGTAGACTCACATCTTACATGGCTGATGGTGAGGTTCTAAAATCAGTGCAAAGGTAAAGATCCTACAAAATTAAAATTGCCTCTGAGAATCCTTCATATTTGCAAAAGCTCTAAGACAGATCATACATTATTTTTGTCTCTGGCAATCTGGGTGAGACATCCCTTTTCTTAAGATGTTGGAAGTCAAGGTCTTTCTTGAACCGACCAAGGTAGCATAAATACATTATATATTGTGTTCCCTCTGAGCTTGATTGGTTGATAGGTTGAGGAATTGAATGTGATCAGATTTTGCTGTAGTGCACAAGTTACATTGGCCACAAATTGACTCACGGTGAAAGGACTGACTTGTAACTAAGTGAATTTGAGCAGAGGTTATAATAACAAATATGTAGTGGTGTTAAATAAAAATGATGTTCTTTGGCAATGTGTCTAACCTGTGAAGTGACATTGTGAAGAATGGCCACAAAATGCCCCAGTCAACCTTCAGGATGCTTGTCTGAGCCAGGATCTGGGGTTAGAAAAACACTGGGGGTTGGTGTGGGGTTTTATCAAGTGACGGCCACCAGCAATTCCTCCCATCTGTATTTGTGCATTCTACTTCTCCTGTCCACAGGTGGAATCTATTTCCTCTCCCCTTGGATATGAGCTGCCCTTAAGAGTTGAAGAGGCCAGTAGAATAAGACAGAGGTGGTTTGTGCCAGGGCCAGGCCCAGCCATGTACAGCCGGACAGCTTCTGCTTTAGATCCCTAGAGCCCTGAGCCATACAGCGAGGCCAGTTATGCTGCTGGGGAGAGAGGTCAGCCAGCCCCAGCTCTGCAGCCTCCTCAGCAGAGGACCTGTTGTGTTAGGGAAGCTGTCTTGGTCATTCCAGCCCCCATCCGAGCTCGAGGATGAATAGGCAGAATGAATCCCCCTGATTCCATATGGAGCAGAAGAACCACTTACTCAAGCCCTTCCTAAAATACAGAATCATAAGCAAATAAATACTTAGCATTGTTTTAAACACTAAGTTCTGAGTGCTCTGATAAACAGCAGGAGAAAGCTGAGACAGTGCGCCAGGAGATTTCTTCCCATAGATTCATTTCATGGGCTGTTCCCTGATCCTTTTACTTCCTGCACACAGACTCTTCTGCTTTTATGTCTTCTAATGCCACCCAGACTCTTGGTGAAGAAGAGCCAAACAAAACAAAACATCACAGACTTCCTCGGGGGTAGACCCTGCCTAATCCTTCCTTGCACCCAAGTAGACTGTGGGCTGGAGCTGCTGGCTCCAGTGCCTGATGTGGCTCTCCGCTCTGTAGGAGCGGACAGCAGTGGGGCTCAAATAAAAGTAACGGTCTGGGAAAAAAAAGTGAAATGGCCATCTGTAAACAGGAAGGGTGACTTATCCACAGTAAGCTTAATTCCGTGAAACACAGTTGCTGGATGTATGATGATTATTTAGTAAGACATGTCACTTGAGTTGGACAGAAAAACACAAAACGCTATAAAATTGGTGTGTCACTTAAAATACACAAATGTAGCACTTACAGACCAAACAGATATTTTTTGACAGAAAACACCTTCTCAAACCTTGGCAGGGCAAAACAATGTGCTAAAAAATGTTTATTGTGTTAGTTGAAAACTCAGTCAAATTCAGTAATGCTGTCACCTAAGAAACACCAAAGCCCGGATTTTAACCTCACTGAAATACTGATGCCATAACATGAAGGCAGATGAAATAAAAGATCTTTATTACTTTCAGAACCCTGGAATAACCTTCTACCTGTAGACTACAGAAAAAAATGTTTTCCTACTGTCATTCCTCCCCGCCCCATCCCTGTCTTCTACAAGAGGCAGCCCTACTTTTTGTTGACAGGGGCCTGGTGGAAATTTTTTTTAATTAATTAATTTCTTTTTTTTACTTTTTAAAAATTAAGATATCATTGATATACAATCTTATGTTCAAGTTTCACATGAGCAACATTGTGGTTATTAAATTCCCCCCTATTATCAAGTCCTCACCACATACCCCATTATAGTCACTGTCCATCAGCAGGTCTGGTGGAAATTTTATAAGATTTTTCAGTGAGGCATCAGTTGTTTTTAATACTTGAAAGAAATCGAAGGGAAGGATTCAATTACTCATGTGAAAAATGAACCTTCTACTGAAGGTTTGGCCACTGCTGGTATGCTTGTTTTAAAACTGAATTATAGGTGCAATACATTTGGCAGACACGGGGGCATTAATTTTTCTCAAACCGTTCAAGACTAGGAGGACAGAACAGGAGGGAGCAGAGAGAAAATAAGATAATAAGAGTTTCACGTTGATTTATTCACCTTTGTGCAAAGTAATGGGAACAGGCGGGGGCCTGTTCCAGGAGCCTGAAGGAGAGATAGAGAGACTCATGGAGGGAAGGATCACAGGCAGCCTGCCAAACAGAAAGTCATATTGTTGTTCTTAGATGATATAAGATTGCTTTATTTCTCTAGCTGCTTTGTAAAAATACATATACATAAAATATGCCACACGGTGCAGCTGGAGTGAGCAGAGGCCACACTGTTTATCCAGGGAACAGTTGTATTCCCAGCCTGCCTGTCTGTTAGCTCATTCCTTTAATAAATATAAACGAGCTCTGTGCATGGCAGAGCCCAGGCTCTGGTTCTGGGCTATCTGAGTCTGGTAGCGCCAGAGAGATGGGCTCGCAGCCTCCCTGGGGCAGGTGGATGGGTTCTTGAGGCACAAAGTCGATGCACCCAGAGGTCTGTGGTTGTGACCTATCTCACAGACCTGAGGTCGGATTGCTTAATGTAGATGGTAGGAGGTCCTGGGCCAGGAATCTGTGGAGTCCTCCCTCAGCCAGTAACCAGCTCCATGCAGGATCAGATTCATCACTTGTGGTGCTCAGTGCAAAATGCAAATGTAGGGCTTTTTGTTTAAAAAATGGAGAATGTTTGGACTGCAACAGCAGAGCATGAAACAAAGGGTGCAGCTCTTCTAAGCAGGAGCCCAGAGAGGCTGCCCAGGCTTCATGCCCAAAACCCCATTCTGGCTCCAGGACTTGGTGACAAGAAGCCTCTCCTTTGGAGTCCTCAGCTTCCACATGTTGAAATCAACTGAATTGGACATAATCAGCAGCTTTTGTGTTGGGTAGTGGAGAGGGGCATTGGTGGAATCATCAATGTCTCTCTATTAGGAAAATCAAGTCTTAAGTCTGAAGAAACTCTCTCCATCCTGTTCTTGAAACCATGGTATCTTTGCAGAGAGGTTCAAGGACCCTCTTGGGTACCCAGAAGTGGGGAGCAGAAGCTTGCGGCCACTGTCTCATAGAGAAAAAAAGAACCTATGCTAAAAAAGAAAATGTATTTTCTCATACTTAGGAAATAAAATCAAGTCCCTACAGTTGCATTAAAAGTTGATCTTTGCCTTTCTTCTAAAACAAGTTAAGGCTCTTTTTGTCACCAAACAGACATTTTGAAAAGTAGCAAAAGCTCATTTCTCTTGGATCTGACTTTGCAAGCAACATGGGCAAGTTTATCTCTTTCAAAAGAGAACTTGAGACCCAAATACTTTCTTCAAAGCTTGGTCTCTGAAGTTGAACTTCTGGGAGATGACAGATGAGAATGGGATGAAATATGACTTTTCTTGCCTTAACCATAACAGAATCACTCAACGTGAGCACACAGATTCGGCTTGTGAGTGCTGAGAGACATCACTCGGGGTCCAGCAGCTGCAAAATGACTAACACTGTGGTTCTCTGGGGCAGTTAGGGAAAGTTCTAGAGTTGCCAGAAAAACATGCTGATATTTCAGTTTCTAGTCTTGGTGAGAGCTATGATTCTGCAGACATGCTGTTTTTCCACTTTTCATGCCCGAGAGGATGAACGGTGAGTCCTCAAAGCCACTCATGAGGAGAGGGAGAACAATCTCATGGCAACTTGCTATTTTGTATGAATGCTATGTTTCTGACCTATAGATGTTGTACTTTATTTTGTAAGAAGGGAGAACCTAAGGGGAAGAGCAGAAGTCCTGTAATGTATTTGGCCTGCTTTTCCAGGTTTGTAACTTCTCTTTTCTAGTCATCCATTTCATAAATGCAGTTGTCTTGTGTTATTTACAGATTTGTGTTCATGAATTCACCTGCTTGCTAAAATTTATTTGCAACCCCAAAATTAATACTTGCACCACTTTCAAGGTCTTTTTTGGATGCGCACAGACATACACAAAGTTTGAGTCATGTGCACGTGTGTGTTTGCATGTGAAGTCAAACAGAGCAGCTCTCTGCCTTCCTGATTCAGCTCTTATAGGGCAAACAAGTGTTCTTTTTGCAGCCTATTTAGTGTCATGTTTTTCTCGTGCTTTTTGTTGGTGATACTACTGTTGGAAGTGGCCCCCACATGTAGTGCTGAAGTGCTGTCTAGAACCCCTCAGTGCAGGAAAGCTGTGACATGCCCTATGGAGAAAACACGTGTTGGATAAGGTTTCTTCAGGCGTGAGTTACTGTAAGGTTGGCAATGAGCTCAGTGTTAATGAATCAACAGTATGTAGTAACTAAGGGGTCTTTAGACAGAAATATATAAAACAAAATCATGCATTGATTGGTGGATACAAATGTTTTGACCAGAGGCTCATGGGGAACTAATCTTATGTTTCCACTAGGACAAAAGTTCCATATTAGCGATTTCAGTATTCACGGAGACGTAGTAGAAATAAGTACCTAGAATAAAGAGGATGGACTGCATGTGTTGAGATCCCATCCTGTTCAAGTGTTTGGAAGCAAACAAAAGGCAAGAGACTGTATCCCATATCCCATCCTCAAGGACTGTGTTTAATGGCAGTCATGACCAGCCTTGAATACTACTTATTCCAAGTGCCTTAAACACAGTACCTTCCTTAAATCACCCTGGCATAAGTTGGGCACTGACTCAAGTTGGCAAGTCTGCCAGTGGCACCCCCAAGATTTGGCCCAATGATGTTCTGACTCCCCAGATCATGCATTCACCCTCCCAGACTCTTCTCTCTGTCTAGTCAAGGTGAAGGCAACTTGCACTCTGTCACTATTGGATTGAGAAAAAGAGGGTACCAAAACAGATTATTGCTGCTTGGTTTCCTCAAAAATACCACGTCCATCCTAATTTCTTCCTTTAGCCTGCTTTGAGATATCTGTAAAAATGTTCATAGGGAAGCTCTTCTAGAATGTACAACCCTTAATATGTCTTTTTTCTTCTGCTATGTTGCATTAAATATAAGACAGGAATTTTAGACAAACAAGAACTTTATATTCTGAACTCTGATCATCCATCACAAGAAATGCCATTTTATGTTTTTCTGGTTATTGTTGTCTTGTTTGATCAATTTATAGATCATATCTAAAGCTTTAGGTAGTTGTTTCCATGAAAATAACATATTTTAACCCCATGCCATCAGATTCTTACTCTTATTATTTATTGTTTTGACTTAACCCATTTGCAATGAATGTAACCATCCTCAAATGACAGATTAAGAGGGCTTTCCTATTACCTTTAAAAAACTAAGTTTAATAATTTTTCAAATTATGAGATTTCTCATATTTTATTTTCTTCTTGTCTTTCCTTTAAAGATCTGGGAACTCTTACATTAGGGTCTGTGCTGCAGACCTGTCCATTCCTAAAAGGACTTAGAACAATGACATTTGTTTTCTGTTCCTTCAAGGCTGGTGTAAGGAGAAAATGAAATAATTGTAAAAATCACGTTAGACAGTACCTAGATTGTAGTTGGTCTCATTAAATATTACTTCCTTTCCTTCTCCCCATATTAGGCAGTTTACTTCTGCTTAGCAGTTGAGGTCATTTATAAGGAGAGTGTGTAGATGTGAAAGCTCCTGTGGCAGATTTTACTATGTATCATAGCTTTACGTGTGTAGAATTGTCTACAGTTTGTGGAGCACCTTCCCTGCCCCTGAACATGTTTCATTCAATTTAATCCTTACGGCATCCCTGGAAGCAACGTGTTAGACTTCCGCCATGTTCGTTATATGAGTCAAAGCATGCATTACATCATATTGCTTACTAACGGCACACATTTCTTGAAAATATTCAAAACCACCCAGATTATAAATCCACCAGAACCTGACTCCAGCATGCTGCTTTTTGATGCTCTTCTTCTGCCCAGACATCTCTCATTTCGCACTTTTGTCTGAGGAAGACAGAGAAAGCTTGGCTTTCCCACGCTGGGTATCCTGTCAACAGATGCTGAAGAAGTGCTCCTGGTTTTCGCCTTGTCCCGCCACTAAGTAGGAGACTCTACCCATGGTCCTCTGTGATACATGACAAACAGGCCTTTTGCAAATGCAACTGTAGATGAATTTGTGTGCAGTGGGCACTGTTGAGGGCGTGGAAGATCTCTCTGTGTTCAGGAGACCACGTTAAGTCTGGGTCCAGCGGGCCCAGCTCCAGGAGTGACAGCAATTGCCAGAGAAGCCACACACCGGTGAGCTGCATCTGTGGCTCCGCCGCCTCGGAGTGGGCTGTTTCAACTCATCTGGCTGCTGCTGCTTGCAAAGACGCTTGATTTTCAACTCTAATTGCGGCCGCTAATTCAGGCCTGGCCTTCTGATCATTCATCTTTTAAGAGTTCAGCTTCTGAATCCCATTTGGTTCCCTGTCCCCTTGCTTTCCTACCACCTCCCCTTGATGTGGGCAGAATAGTTAACTCAAACAATTAGTAAATGCTGAATCATTGAGTCAGTTGAATGAAGCGAGTGTCTGTGTGAGGTATACAACTTCCTGAGTGGGTTTAATGGAAGCCTAAAGAGATTTTTCACAGATTCATGGGTTTTCAAAGGAGAAATTTGCATATTAATAAGAAGCTGTTCAGACTGATTTGCTTAATGTGTTTGAAGTAAGCATAATTAAATGTCAAGGGAGATATATCATGAAGTAATGAAGCTGAAGCCAATTTATCAAAAATAAGGCCTAGGGAGAGACATTTCAAATAATGAACAGTTCTCTAACCTTCCTTTTTAAGGTGATTTGCTTAGTCTGGGCCAAGATTTACATGTTTTTTGAGACTCATTCAAACAAAGATTCTGAAATGGAGTGGGGGGTGGGGAAGGAGAATGGACATTTTTCCTATTCGAGTTTATAACATGCAAGGGGGTCTTTCCTGCCTGAAACACTTTTTAAAGGGACAAAACCGATGTAGTTTTTCTCTCACAGATACTGGGCTGTAGTTAGCATCGGCAGCCTGCTCCGCCCACACTCGTACAGCGGCCGTTTGCAATCTCCTGTTCTCATGAGAGGACATGTCCTATGTGAGGGTGGCTAGTTACTCAGGAATTGCAGCTATAACAAAAATTGATTGGCATTGAAAATCCCAACCCTGGGTTCTGGATTTTGAGCTGTTTACAGTGAGCATGTCTAAGGAGTGGGCCATTCTTTGAACCAACTCAGTCCATGGTTTGTTTTGAATTCACTTAGGAAAGAAATGATAAAATCACGCAGCCATTTTTTAGGCTTTATTCCCTAAGTGTTTGATGAAATTAACCAAGAAATTCAGGCTCTTCCAAATGATGGTTTCATGAGGTCACAGGTCAAATGACAAAAATGACAATAACAGTAATAACAAGATAGCTCACATACACCATCTCTGCTCCCGACAAAAGCCAGAGAAGGCAGGCATTATTACCTCCATTTTTCCAGATGACTCACTCAAGTGCAGGGAGGTTAAGCAACTTGTCCAAAGTTACTCAGGGGTTAAGGAGTAAGGAGGAGTGGATAGATTCTCCTGAATTCTGGATGACACTCAAGAGACCTCAGCTAGAGTTGCTTGAGTGGATCAAATGGACACATTCAGTAGGGTTTGATTCTGCTCATCAGAATGTGAAAGCTGATGGATTCCTTCCTGGGCAGACTAGAGTGAGCAGGACCCTTGCTGAAGGTGAGATCTTCCTCAAGGAGGGCTTAGGGGAAGAGATGAGGACTTTGTCAATGGGGTAAAACTGCTAGGTGGAAGAGACTAACAAAATGAAAAGTCACATTTATATAACTGAGAGATTAAAACGTGTTTCTACTTGGAATGACTGTGCATTGTGCTAACTGTGGCCACTGGGAGCATTAAGCAGAGAAAAACCACAATTTAGGGATATAAGCTTTTTGAAACATCACTTAAATTTTGGGTGGCAGCTGGGTTCTCCACATTCCACAAAGCAACCTGATCTTGAGAACCATTGAGAATAATGTGCCTTGTCCTATATCTGAACAGACTGTGTTACATAGGGGTTTTACAAGTTATTAATGTGACCCCTGCCTTTGTAAGAACACTGCCTCTGAAATCTGCCTGTCTTGGACTCAGTTTCCAACACTCCTCCTTAACTCCTTAACCCCTGAGTAACTTTGGGCAAGTTGCTTAACCTCCCTACCCTTGAGTGACTGATCTGGAAAAGTGGAGGTAATAATGCCTGCCTTCTTTGGCTTTTGTTGGGAGCAGAGATGGTGCATGTGAACTATCTTGTTATTATTATTATTGTCATTTTTGTCATTTGACCCGTGACCTCATGAAGCCATCCTTTGGACCCATCATTTGTGAACATCCTTTACACTCAGAGTGATGTGAGACACTGGACCCGCCATTTCCTCTGACTTTCAAAACTAAAAATAAGATCTGTATTTTAGGTGGGGCAGTATGTATCTGACCAGGAGAATTCCTTGGGAACTTTGCATTGTATCTGTTCAGAGCAGTGAAAAACAGGGCATTTCTGTCCCTGTGATCAAGCCCCTGGTCATGTCCCCTCTGCTAATGACAGATTTACCTTCCACTGTGTGTAATGTGTGTGCACGTGTGTGTGTATGTGTGTAGATAGATTTACAGTTATGGTTTCAGGTGTAGGCACCACTAGCACTCAGTCTTGTGAAAAGTAGAACCCTGTTGCCAACATTTACCATATAATAGAATCTGTGCTGCTAGAATGAGGGTGGGTGGGTGTCTAGAACCCAGCTGCTTAGCCCACCCTATCATTTTGTAGGGTGTTTTTAAACATTCAGCCTGTAGCTCTTTGGCTTGCATTTTTTCTAGCTGTGTTGGATAGGTTTGCATCATTGTTTTAGTGATGTACAATTTTTATCATATACCTGGAAGTTCAAATGAATATAAAAATATTGCACTGTGGTCACAGATGTCCCTTCATTTTGCAGAATAGGAAATTCTTTTAATAGATATGGGATTCAAGGTTGTTCAGCAACTCAGCAAACCATAGACCTGGAATTTCTTCAAAGTGTGCTTCCATTTGGGAGCTTCTCTCCTGCCACAGAAACAGTCAATTGAATATCCCTTGGCCCCACCATTCGCTGGACTCCTCAGAACATGACTGGCTGGAAGGACCATCTGCATACCTAGCTGGGGATAAAACCCATTTAACTTTATCCTTCAGTCCAGAGGCAGCAAGTTCAAAAATAGGAGATGAATTTTTTGAAAGGAGTTCTTTTGCGTAGTACTGTCACACTTGGATAAGAAATGCTTCTCAAGTCCTCAAAGCCAAGCCTCAAACTGTCTTCCCTTTAATGTTTCTTCTGCAGTGTTTCTGGGTGTTAGGAAAGTAGGTATATTTTGTGCTCAGATATGACTGGGAAATGAATTCAACAAACTCACACGGATTTTTTTTTTACAGTGGACTTTTAAGAGTTTTGTTTCTAAGGTTTACTGTGACAGGTCAAATGGGATCTGTCATAGGCAGTGGTTCTGAAAAGTATTTGTCACAAAAACCTACAGGCTTTTGTGCTCCTTGGAACACAGTTTGGGAAATGCTGTTTTTTAAAAAATTAAAGCAAATCTTGATTTACAAAGTGAAAACTTTGTTAGGATAGATGAACTTAGTTATTAGAATTTGATAATGGTCTTAAGGAAGTTATTTTAGGATCCCATACCCAGGTCCTCTTCTTAAATAAATAGACAGTGGTAGGAACACTAACTGCCTATTTCTTTCCTGAAAACATGGGCCTAGAGACTGAATTTTATGTGATGGATTGGCATTATGATATGATTAATTGTGCTGTACCATGGGACAAGCAATTTGTTTTCTCCCTAACAAACAGCAGGTGTTACTTGTTCAAGAAAACCACCTACATCAAAGTAAAATATCTCTTATTTTTAGGGCTGTCAAAGCTACTATGCTATGGATTTTTCCATATTTCATTGCTTTGGGTTGCTTGTTATTCCTCCAGGGTTACCGTTTTCCCCTATCAGAGTCCACAAACCACTAGGACTGTCTATGCAGGGCACTGTGGCAGCTGTGTGTCTTGGGTCCCGTACTTTGCAGCTCTGTCTCCTCAGTCCACCCTCCTCCCACCCACCACATACCCCCACACTCCATTCCCATGCACCTCCCATGGTCCTGCATCCTGTGTCTTTGTATTACTGAGCCTTTCCACACATGTCCATCCGTCTGCTTCAAATGCCTATTTTCTTCTTTTGTACCCATTAATCCCCACTCATTGTTCAAAGGTAAACTCAAATGCCACTTTCGTCATGACTTTGCTCTCCCCAGTGGCTTCAGTGGTTGGACTCATCACTGGATCCCACTTGGTGTACAACTCATTGTCAGTCATCTTCGCTTCTCCAGGAGGCCGATCCTGAGGAGTCAAGGAATGCAAATGATGCCATGAGGTCAGTGCAGACCTGACCATCTCCGCCAGCCCCTGGGAGACCTGGAGCAGGTTGCTCACTGGAGGAGCCCCGCTTGGGCAGACAGGGCCACATGCCTACGCTGCCACCTTGTTCAGTCATTGACCAAGAGCCTCCGAGAGCCACCTGTTTGCTTGATGGCTCACATGGGCCCTAAGGACTGCAGCAGTGGGAGCCTGTCAGTGACCACACTTCACATAGCCAGGTTCCAAGTCCTGTGAAAGGGATCAGAGCGGCTCTTCTCTGTGTCTTTCATCTTTACACTGCCTGTCAGAGATTTTATTCCTTGACCCACATCCACAGAATGTAGACCCAAAAGTGGCTTTAGAGATCAGATAGCTGAGCTTCCTCATTTTCCAGACAAGGAAATGGAGACATTGCTGCCCACACTGAACTGATTTCCTTCATTGTACGATCCACATTGCGTTGAATTCCAGGCCAAATTCTAGCAGATCAAACCAACCATTCCCATTTCTATCCCTTCTTCCGATGACATCCAGGAATCCATTTGTCCAGCCACCCCCAGAGGCACTGCATTTTCCTGGGGACCAAGAGGAATGAGTGTTGATGGATTTCAGGTCAGAAAATGGGGAAATTATTAGTGCTATCTGCACAAACCGGAGCCATTCAATTTCACATTTAAAAAATAAAACATCGTTGACCCTTTAAATGTGAGGCTTTTGCGGCTGGAAGTCCCCAACTACAGGGAATGAAGAGGAACTAACCCCACAAAGCCAGGTCTGCCCAGCAGTAGCTGGGGGTCCACCAACAGATTTTTGTTAGTAGAAGGAGGAAAATCAATGAGCAGAATGGAGTCCGTCTCAGCAGTGTTTTCCATTCTCAGTCACTCTTCCTGGAAGCTGCTGGGCACCAAGGCTGTGTTAGATGCACTCCCCAGGATTGTGTTTGCAGCCCTGGGTGCCTCCTGAGGGATCTCTGTTGGTGGGGGTGCCACTCCAGCCTCCCCCAGGGTCTGGCCCACTAGATCGGTGACTGATAATGCCTTAATTGCCAAACCTAGAGCAGGTGACGTCTGTCTTCTTGGACCTGAGGGCTCTTGATTACTCAACTCCCTAAAAGGAAACACTTTCCACATCAATAATTAAACAGAGCAATTAGAGGAAATTTAAAAAGTATAATTAGAATCAACTCTGTGTCCCTTGAGCATTCTCTCTCTCTTTTCTTTTTCATGCCCCATTCCCTCCCTCCTCTTCCCTCAAAGCATCATTTTGTGGACACAGGAGGCCTCTATTTCATTGTTTTTAAAGCCCAGGCAGAAAAGGGAAAAAATCCATTGGCAGGGATGAACTTGAGAAGTAGAAGGTAAGGGCAGACCCAGGCTGCCTGGTTTCTGTTCTTCGGGCTTGCCATTTCCTCGTGGTAGCCGGCCTCTGCGTTTGGGGCTTTAGGAGTGGAGACGGGCCGGCTTTTCGGGACTGGCCCACATGGTGTTCAGGGAGCCTCTGGGAATGAGGCCCAACCTGGAAAAGTGAAGTGTCCATCAGAAGCACAGAGGGTGGCAGCCCAGAGGGGCACCTCTAGAAAATAACCTGTGCTGGTCAACTTTCCCTTCACTCTAATCTGTCCAGTGTCCTCAGGTGAAGAGAATCTGTTTTCTCAACTTGAGGAAGTGAAAATCTATCACAAGCCAACCAGATAATGTGAAAATATGAAAATTAAAGCAACAAGGAGAAAACAATAGCAGTGAAGGAGCAGGTCACCATCCACAGACCAGAAGACCCCTAGAGCTCTCTGGGACACAATGCGGGGGAATTTAGATTGTGCCAAAGGCAGCAGGGAGTGACAGACAGGCCTGGGAAGGAAGCAGAAGGGGCCCCTGGAAACGCCTCTGCTGAGGCAGCAGGCCCTGTGGGAGGCTGTGCGGCAGGGCAGGGGCCCAGGGTGCATCCTGAGTCTCCCCAAGGCAGATGCCAGTGCCAGGACTGAACAAGCAGCCTGCTCAGCGGCAGCTGGCAAGTTGGGGCCTGGGGCACTGACCCCACCCTTTCAGGGCAGGTGGGGACCCAACACAGCTAATTTCAGGTCTCCTCCGTGGCCTCTGCCTGTGTGTGCATGCCCTACCTCCTCCTGGTGGACTATTTGTTTTGCTTTTAATTTGACAAAGTAAATCCCAGCCATTAGGTAACTTCGCTTTTCCCTTCTTCTGTCCCTGATGGATTTCAACAGGAACTCAGAAACAAAAAAGCCATTTCATCCTTAAAGATGGACAAACACAGATTCATCTCTGGAGCCCTGTAAGGTCAGCAGGCAGAAACATGATCAAACATGTCTCAGTCACTTAAAAGAATACAAGCAGATGGAAGAATCGGAGCAAATAGCCTCTCTTCCTGCCCTCCATGATACAGAGCTTCTGCATGGAATAGGAGAAAACTTGAGAAAAATCTCTCATGATTTTTAGTCTTGAATTGAAAAGGTTAAGTGAATGTCATGCAAAAATAATGAAAAAGGCCTACATGTATCCTGATTCCAAGGAGAAAAGTGTAGTCAAAGAATGAAGGTGGGAAAACAAAGCAAAGCAAAGCCCTCCAATCATCAGGATGATGAAAACAGGTTCCTCAAAAGTTCGCATTAGATGTGGTCCTCAAAATGTTATATTTCAGAAAGCAGGAGCCAAATATGACAATCTTGAGGAAGAAAAGGTTTGTAATATAAGAATTTTTAACCATCCCAATGATCTCAAATGCTTAAGCAAGTTAAGGCCTCCCAATAAAAATGAATGAAGGGAAATTACATTGTAAAAAAGGGTATTAATAATCTGTGATGGTTGTTCTTTGTTTACAGGAGTCATGCTAAAACCATATGAAATAATGTTTACAAATATGAGAATGGTCAAAACTGAATTACCAGGTGCACACTTACACACACATGCACACACACATACACACACACACTCACACACACATGCAAAGAGACAAAAAGAAATGAAAGAAAGCCAGGTGGAGTGACAAAATACACACCAATGTAAAATTCAAGATTGAACTTTGAATGAAACAAAAAGATCTATCTTTAATAATCAGGAGTATACCCTCTAGCTTAATTTTCATGAGCTTTTGTGTGCCAAGTGAAATACCATTCAGCATTAAAATATATAAAGTGAAAGCTGTTAGAAATGCAGAGATTTTTTTATGTCTTTGTTTTTGTCTTCACTTTTTATTTTGAAATAATTACAGATTTACAGGATTGCAAATAAATGGACAAAAAGTTCCCGTGTACCCTTCAGCAGCTTTCTTCAATAATAACTACAATAACTATAGTACAATATAAAGCCAGGAAATTGACATTGATATAATTTATAGAACAAGCAGAGATTATGATATCACAATTCTACCAGAATATTCTAATACATCCATTTAATATTTTGTCAGAGCAACTGGGAAAATATGAATAAACATATGGAACTCTCAAAAATATATTTAATTTTGATTTAACAAGTAGATATCAGAAGGCTACCTAGGAGACACACAGAAAGTAGGCAGTCTTTTCAAAAGTCTGTGGCACATTTATAAAAATGTTCATATACTTTCTTTTTTGGCCACCAAAAAAGCATAAGTTTCCTGAGAGTTTAAATTCTATTAAATTCACACTTTGACTATAAATTAAAATTAATAATGAAAGGAAAAATACGATGGATAAAACTAGTATAAGGTTAAGAATTATATTCTTGAAAATCCTTGAATTAAAGATGAAATCAAAGGTGCAGTTAAAGATCATTTAGGTAAGAGCCAAATGATAAACTAAATACTTGTCATGCTTACATAATCAGGGATGTCAGTAGACTGAATTCATGTCCTTATATATTTTAATGTCAAGCTAGAAAGGAATGAAAATGAGTAAAGTCAACTTTCAAATCCAAAAACTAGAAAAGGAGCAAAATATAATATTATAACAAAAATATAATAGAATGAGAATAGATGTGGCAAAAAAATATCAAAGAAATTAGAAAACGTACACTGTCTAACTCTATAATAGTGAATTTAAAATATAGTTGAAATAAATTAGTATCTATTGAAAGATGCAAATCACCAAAACTGCCAGTAGGAAATAAAGGGAACATCAGTTATTGAAAGATGATCTGAATTAAATTAAAACAACCAAACGAAAGCAGATGAAACTTACTGGGAGAAAACAGAGATTTCTCCAGGTAAAACCAGCTCTCATCTATTACCTAAAGTATTAAAAAATCCTGCCTCACCACAGAGAGCATATATTCTAAGGAAACCATTTTTACCAAGGGCATATTTGACACTATGGATCAGGACCACTTTTTAAAAGGTTTTCCTTCATTCCCTGGTTTTCCATTGACACCCCTCTCCTTTGCTGGCTTGTCTTCCTAATTTACTCCAGGTAGACCCCATATGTCCAGGCTTTGTCCTACCAATTATTAGGTCCTTTGTCTCAACTGATTGTTTCTTCTCAAAATAACTGAGCTGACCACATTCTTTATCTTTTCTTTATTATTTCACCCACTTTCTGCCCAACTACATGGCCAGATCTTCAAATCATTTTTCTTCTAGAAAAGAACTGTGTGAGAAGGAAAGGACAAAAACTTCGCTTGCTTTTGGCTTGCTTCTGGAGTCGTAGGTGCTGGACCCTTGAGATTCAGCTCCTCCTCTCTCCTTTATGAGCCCTCCTGGCTTAGTATACTACTCACTTTTGACCACGCCTCCTGCCTCTGGGTCTTATCTTGACCCATTCTGGTTCATTCCCAACCACTCAGCATTTCTAACTTGGTTCCGATGCTGCTGCCGCTTGAGAACTTGCCCTTTCACTGCCTGGTAAGCTCCATTTTTGTGTTCTATAGCTAATATGACCAAAACTAAGAGCAACATCTTTATGCTCACCGTTTTTTGTGATCTGTGAAGCTAGACTTGAAACAGCTTTAGTATTGTTAACGTCATTTTACCTCCGTCATGGATTGCCTCCTGGGACAGATGATAAACCCTAGACAACAGAGTCTGGCTTCTCATGTTTTCCTTAAGGACTTAGTCAAGACTCATCTGGTCTTTAATCTGTTGGATGACACATAGCATTCTGTTTTGATACTTTTGTATATCAAAGGTAAAGATAAATCAACACAGTTCTCTTAATAAGGCAGAAGACAAAGTGCCATTAATTGTTGAAAGAAAACCATATTATATTAAAAAACAGCCCAAAATTATTGAGAAAAAATAATTTCCAGGTGGGAAATTAATACCCATATCTTAGCCATACACAGATAAATAATTGTTTTCCAGAGTCAAAATACTCTTATCAATATTTTTCAAACATATTTTTACCATGATCCACATTGTTAATATGCATACATACATACTATACATACAAACAAACAAGCACGAAATGCATATTCATGAAATCATTGAAGGGGTATCTTACCGCGACCCTCCTTACCCAGAAGGACTCAGGAGACACGGGCCCACGCAAGAGATTTTATTTGAAAGAGAAAGTGGCTGCCCCTGAGTCCTTCTGGGTAAGGAGGGTCACGGAGAGATACCCTTTCAATCATGAAAGAACACTTTCTCCCATCTCAGGTGGCACTGTCTGATAGTTTCCATCCTATTGTATTTTATTTCCTCCTATTCTTTTCTTTTTGGTATAATTAATCCACAATTGCATGAACAACATTGTGGTTACTAGACTCCCCCCATCAAGTCCCCACCACATACCCCATTACAGTCACTGTCCATCAGCATAGTAAGATGCTATAGAATTACTACTTGTCTCCTCTGTGTTGTACGGCCCTCCCCGTGCCCGCTCCACATTATGTCTCCTAATCATAATGTCCCTTTTTCCCCATTCCTTCTATTCTTTTTAATGCAAGTGGCAGTCTTTTAAAGCAGGGATTATCAACAGGAGGTGATTTTGTCCCTAGAGGGCATTTGTCAATGTCTGGAGACATTTTTGGTTGGGGGTTGGGGAGAATGCTACTGGCTTCTAGTAGGCAGATTCCAGGGGTGCTGCTCAATATTACAACACGAGGGGCAGCCCCACAACAAACGCCTCTCCAGCCTGAGATGTCAGTTGAGTTGAGCTTGGAAAACCCTGAAGCCTCTAAAGGGTTGTGACCACAGACCTAAAACACTTCTATTCTAGGGTTATCAAGAAGGGGCAAACATTGCCTATAATTACACACCAAGGTTATTTCAAAAAGAATGCTAAGAACAATTTTTGTCTTTATGGGGACCACACAAAGTAGATGCATTTCTCCTTATTATAGGGCTTGGTGCATTCTTTCTTCAAGTTTATGTCAACCTTTGAGACTTAGGTCTCTGAGGCCATTCAGGGCACTTTGAGGTTAGAGAGCTAATGAATGCTTCTCTCAGTGTCCATGAAAGCTGATTGAGCACCCAGGGCGATTAGCAGTGTTGGGTCAGAACTAATGAGCTTCGGGTGCCAGCAGCTGGCACTGGAACTTAGTGGGGCATTAAGACCCATCAGCACTCAACTTCTTTCTGACCTGCTTGGGCCTCTGTTACTTCAACACCCAATAGGGAGAAAAGTGCTGAAATGGCAGTCTATTCCCCATCAGGCTAATTACTTCTTTTCCCAAGATCAACACTGTATTTTTGAAAGGGCTGAGACATCTGAAAGCAGAGAACATCCTGCCTTCTGGGGCAGGGAAGCTAAGGCCATTTTTGTGCCCCTCAAAAGAAATAGGCGATTAGTAAAGACACTGGAGGCAGAACCCTAAGTGGAAGGACTTCTACTGTGGTTTGTAGACCAACCCCGCCAGGCAGCAGAAAGCTTGGAGGCATGGGTTTGGGAAAGGTGCCACCGCAGCCCCCTGCAGCTGTGTAGACAGAGAGCATGGCAGGGGACTAGGAATGTGTCACAGAATTACATGTAAATGTTAGAGAGTCTGAAAAAAAGCATAGGAAGTTGTTTTTGGTGGGAAGATTTGAGGTTTCCTAAGCAGGCTCTTATCAAACTCAGCCTACAGGGATGTGCTAGTTTTTCTATGAGTAAGCTACATATTTTATTTCTCCAAATGGAAATATTTTGCATATTCTTCAACATTCTCAGCTGTAATCAATATGGATTAGTTCTACAGACATATGCTGGTTGGGAAATATTTTAAAGGTTACTCTGGCCTGGGTAGGGTCCTAGAGTTTTGTTCTTATTTGACTTGTATAATGTTGGACAAATTATTTTACATCCTCCACCAGGCTTTTGTTCTACTTCAACATGTGGTTGGACTGGTATGACCTCTAAAGGTGTATTTCCCATTGAACATGCTATGCATTTAGGAGAATTGGATAATAATGGAACTGTCCAAAGTACAGCACATCCTCTATATCTCCACTCAAGCAGGCATAAGAAAATAAAAACATACTGGGGAAAGGGAAGTTAACAATAAGTCAAAACTTTTTGGTTCAAAGAGATATGGAGAGTGCCAATAGCAATAGCATATTACTCTTTGCTGATCCTTTAGCAGGTTTCTTCTTATTTTGAAGGCAGAAGTAAAAGGATGGTGGCAAATAACTAAATTATATTATATTTTTATAACAAGGGAACTTTGATTATTTCTATCAAATAGATAAAGAAACAGACACAGGGAAGTTAAGACACTTATGAGTCAAGTAGTTATTAGGAAATGGAACCAGATACTTCCAGTCCCCAAATGTAATCCATTGTCATGCTGTTTTCCCATATTACTACCTCTAAGTTCTGTGCTTCACACCAGGGGATGATCCTCTGATATTTTGGACTTCTGTAGCTATTTTAACTGCCTTGCAAGCAGTTAATAGTATTTACTGAAGCTAATGTGGGAGAAAAATCCAATCAAATTACTAGTAGTTTATCATTTCTTTCTCTTTTCTAGACTTGGTAAAGGTTACACCATAACCCTAACTTCTCTCCTACAGTTGGCATGAAAGACTGAAAATAACTGTGCACATCAATATCCAGTTATTTATTAAACATCTCACTTATTTTAATCATCTGAGAGCCCAAACTAGCTCAACCTCAAGGCACTTATGAGTTGATAAGGGACTTGGCTGATACTGTGGCTAAAAATAAACGCATCTTCACTGTCATCATCAGAGCCATGGTAAACAAGAGTATTTGCTCATTGGTGCAGCACTTTGCATAGCTTTAAGAGTTTCTCATCATGGCTTCTCCCATGTGTAGTAGATTTAATCATTATCTCAATTACCAGACTCCAGGAGGAGCCACTGCATCTTTACAAAAGAAAAATGGGCTAAAATAGAGGGTAAGTGGCTCATTCACTGATGTTCCAATTATCAGTGTTGCAGACAAGAACAAAGATTGACCATTCTAAGACTTTATCAAACACAGTCCATGTAGACTTCGGCTTAAGGCCACCAGCAGCTGCCAGGATTAGGACCTATTTTCTTACCTGCTCTACTTTGGCATTTTAAGAACAAGTTAAGGAAAGAAAATGAATCAAATCAGAAGTAGCAGTTCTATTTCTTAGAGAGTACAGACAAACAGTATTTGTAAATACAAGTTGACCAACAATTCCATTCTGTAGAGGTAACCACTCTAAGTAGCTTGGTGGACATCTGTCTAGATATTTGGTGAGTCTGTATTACATACAAATAGAGCATGTTAGTTATTTATGGCTGAAATAATGTTTCAAAATATTGCCACAAACCTCAGAGGCATACAGTTATTTGTTTGACAAGGCTGTAGGGTTCTGCTGGTCCAGGCATTTTTTATATTTCAGCCAGTCTTGTTTATGTGTCTGTGGTCAGCTATGGATCAACCTGACGGCTCTCCTGATCTTGTCTGGGTCTGCTCACATATATGGGGAAAGTAGCTGGCTGAAGGCTGACCTAGGGTGGTCTTTGCTGCGATAATCTGAGTAACTCAACTTTATTGCATTTGTCTTCTATCCTCCATAAGGCTCATGCAGACATGCCCCCACAGCGATGGCCAGGAACAAGAGCATGAGTGGAATATGTTTTCAAGCTGCGGCTTGAAATAACTAACGTCCATTGGCCAAAGCAAGTCACGTGGCTGAAGTCAATATCCAGGAATGGGAAAGTAGGTTCCAGTCATGATGAAAAGCTGCAAATCTATGGCAAAGGGCAAGGATAGAAAGAGTGATTAAGAATTGGAGGCATGAACACACTCAAGTCTACCAAGCACTGACACATTCTAAAACATAAGCAGTGGTTTTTTTTTATTGCTTGTGTTTTTAACACATGAGATTATATCCTATCATTTTATGACTTATACTGTATTGAAGACCTGAATTTGAAAGAGATGTAAGTCAATCTTTATAATATTGCAATACGTTCCATTATACAGATATAACCAAAGTTTTTAATCCAGACCCCTACTGATGGACATTTAAGGTGTTTCCTGTTTTCGAAGCTTTTTAAAGGAGGGCTTCAGTGGACACCTGCTTGCATGAATGTTTGTGTATACATACTGGTGTTTCTGTAAACTGAACCTGTCGACATAGGACTGTGGCATCCCTCATACTTTATCCTCCAGCAAGACTGAACCACTGGTAGTTCCCTGGACATGCCACAATCTCCCTCACTCCTCAAACTCCATTTTTCCTAGACTCCTCCTTCTTATCCCACTTGATTCTGAATTAACTACAGTGAAACCCATGATAAAGTGTATCTACATGTAACATGATTGGTTATTGGCTTCCAGCTTCTGTGTGAGCCTCATGCTACAGCATCTCAAGTTTACACTGCATGTAATCAAACTGTTTTGGGGCCACTATAGCCCTGCCCTCATCATGGCTCGGGCCTGCACCCAAGCACCACCGTATTTTCAAAGCTCTCTCTAAAGTACTCAGGCAGGTCAGGTACTCCTTTTCCATAATAACCCACTCCCACTATTGTAATTCTGCCACTGAAATGCATTGGCTGTTACATTCTTCTACCAAGATGTTAAGCTCTTTGAGAGTAGGGACGTTGTCTTTTCATCCTCATAGTTAGTTCCATTTTCTTAAGGTGCTTGGCCAAAATAAACACTCAGTAAATGTTTGCTAAATAAAAATCTTATGCCTAGGGTCAAGCTTAAAGGTAGCCAAATAATAATTCAATAAATATTTATTAATTCACTGATAAATATTTATTGAATATGTGCAGTGAATCAGATATGTTTGAGGTGAGAGGATGGGGAGAATGTGCATGTGCCTTATTGAAATAGAATGGTGTTTTTAGACAGTCTGGTGATATTTCAGACTTTTCCCTCCAAAAAAAGTGTATAAATGCTCATAGACCCATTTTTACCTCTGCTTACAGTGGGTTCACTATTTCCTGATACTCAGAATTGAAGCTTTGGTTAAGAACCTATGCCTTCAATCAACAAAAACATGGTCCTATGTCAGGCTTAGCTATACAGAGGACAGATTTTGGGGACTTGAGGTTAGACTGTCCATTATGACCCACCCATCATAGTCCTTCATTCTTATCTCATGTACAAGTGACCAGAACATGGATTCTGTCATAGTTTTGTCTTTATCTATATTTTTGTTATCTTGCTTTTCCCTAAAATATTTTAATTTTAGAGCCTCACATTATTTTAGGCTGCTGATAATAAGACATGTGTAAATGAAAAATCTACCATAAGTATGTCTCATGACACATTTGACATTACTTAGCCATAATTCTATGTAAACACATAAGTCTGTTTGATTTAGTGGAAGAAAGAAAGTTTCAAAATAAGCAAAAAAAAATCACTGGGTAAGAAATATGATTTCTGCATCTTAAAGAACATTTTAAGGTGTATCTAGATTAAATGAAGCATTAATATTCCTTTCAAAGTAGTAGCAAAAACAGAGACTGTTTAGGAGTCATATCAACAAGAAGTATGCACAACATGCCTAGAAAATACGTTCTGAGAATTTGCTCTAAGGCAAAGAGTTCTTAGATATGGTGCTAACAGCGTAATACACGGAAAAACACTCCAAATCCTGCATCCAACAAAGGACTTTGGAGTCCCTCATACTTTAATATATTATTAGACTGCTGGAGGATAGACTACATAAATAACTTCTGAAAAGTTCAACAGTAATAACCAACCCAGTTAAAAAAGGGGCAATTCCCATTAACAAACATTTCAACAAAGAGGCAATTAAGCAAATGAAAATAGCTTCACAATCATTAGCCATTAGAAAAATATAAATTAAAACCACTATGAGATACTACTATATATCCAATAGAAAGGCTAAAAAAAAATAATCCTGACAATAGCAACTGCTGATAGGGATTGGAGCAAATGGAACCCTCCTACCTCACTGTGGGAATGCAAGTGGCACTGCAACTATTTACAACTGTTTGGCAGCTTTACCTATAAAGTTGAACATATATTTATCAAATGACTCATAAATCCCACTCCCTGCTATTTAACCAAGAGAAAAACTTAACTCTTGCACACAAATCTGTACCATGTATTTATAGGAGTTCCATTCCTTGTCAAAAACTGGAACCAACCTGTGATACAATGAGTTATAAGAAATACATATTTGGTCATTCATATGACCAAAAATATATTTCCCAGGTATATTTGGTCTTCCTCCACAGTTCCTGAAGACACTGCAGATTCTTAAAGGTGAAACAGGTGTTTTGTCATGTTAACAGAGACTTTTGGACCCCCACACAAGGGCGGGGGCTGGAGGCTGAATCAGCTAATGGTCAATAATTTACTCAGTCATGACCATGCAATGAAGCCCTCACAAAACCCATGAGAAGAGCTCTCTCTGCCTGCTCTGCTCGGTTGGATCCTGCTTCTTGGTCAGAGAAAACTTCTGTGTTTGGGGAACCAGAACACCTCCATGTGCCACTGAGCCAGGCCTCAAGGTCCACGAAGATAGCAGCTCCTTTATTTGGGACTTTGCCTTTTGTATCTCTTCATCTGCCTATTAACTTATCTTTCACAGTATCCTTTATTAAACTGGTAAACCTAAATGTTTTCCTGAGTTCTGTGAGCCACTCTAGAAAAGTAATCGAACCTAAGAGGGGTCGTGGGAACCTCCAGTCTGTAGCCAGTAGGTCAGAAGCACAGGTAACTGCCTGGGCTTGTGACCAGCATCTGGAGTGGAGGGTGGAGGGCAGTCCTGTATGACGGAGCCCTTAACCTGAGAATCTGGTGCTGTCCTGGGCAGAGAGCATCAGAACTGAGTTGAGTTCTCAGACACCTGCTGGTGTTCAAGTATTGCTTGGTATAAGTATGTGTGGGAAGACCCCCTCCCACATACATATACACACTGGAATCAGGTCCAGGTACCTGAATGAAGTTACACTAATATTAGTTCTGTGTATAATATTGTTACTCTTATACATATACATAGGTAAGAAATATACCATAGCATTTGGTGTTGGAAGAGTGGGAATCACACAACCTAACTGTCCTCCAACATGTATGACTAAAGAAATCAGTACATGAACTCAATGGAGTACTACTCAGCAATGAAAAGGAGCAAACTATTGCTGTGTGCAACAGCTTGAAAGGATCTTAAAGATATAATGTAACTGAAATAAATCTGTGTCAAAGATTATATATTATATGATTCCATTTATATGATATTATCAAGGAGACAAAAATATAGTGATAGAGAACAGATCAATGTTTGTCAGGGGTTAAGGGTAAAGGGAAGGTAGGACTACTAAATAATGGCATGGTATTGGAGTCCTGGAACTGTTTTGTATTCTGATTGTGGTTGTGGTTACACAAATCTGGATACATGTTGCATTTCATGTAATTGTGTTCTAAAAAACTCAGTTTTAATATGTTAATTTAAATATAAATACAAGCTTTACTGAGGAATATAAAGGAAGATCTGTACAAACTAAAACCATATCATCTTCCTAGATTGACAGGTTCAAAAAAACATTATTTCTTCCCAAATCAGTTCTTACTTTTTTTATTTAAGAAAATTTTTTTATTGACTTATCATTGATATGCAATCTTACATTAGTTTCTAGTATACAACACAGACTTCAACAGTTACCCATAATATTAAATCCTCAACCCCACTAGTGCAGTTAATATCTGCCAACACTGGAAGATGTTACAGAATCACTGACTGTATTTTCCATGCTGTACTACTATCCCCATAACCAACAACCATTATGATTGAGACTTTTTGTGCCTTTTTATCCCACTCAACCTCTCTATTGACCCACTCCAACCCCTCCCCCATGGTAACCACCAGTCCCTTCTCAGTGTCCGTAAGTCTACTGCTGTTTTCTTCCTTCAGTTTTGCTTTGTATTATGTCCCAAAAATAAGTGAAATCATATGGTATTTGTCTTTGTCTGCCTGGCTTATTTCACTGAACATAATACCCTCTAGTTCCATCCGTGTTGTTGCAAATGGCAGGATTTCTTTTTTTATGACAGAATAATATTCCATTGTGTATGTCCCATATCTTCTTTATCCATTTATCTAAGGAAATCCCAGTGAAAGTGAGAAGAGAAAGAGGACTTGATGAACCTATTTTATAATTCTTCAGCCCATTTGGAGGAAAATGCGTTCGATAAAAAACATTCAAGAATAGATATAGACAGGCAGTTTCACAGATTTGAGACCTATCATAAAATTATGATAATTAAAATAGTGCTCTACTAGTGCCAAATTCAACACAGAACAGAATATAAAAAGTTAATAAGCAAAATGAAACTTTCATAGTAATTTAGTATATGAAGTAAGTGACATATCAGTATTGGATAAAAAGACAGTTATCTATCATTAAAAAACTATTCAGAATTCAACCTCAGTAATAATTTAAAATTAATTCCAAAATAAGTAAAATTAAAATCAAAGTTGGATATTTATTTAATATTAAATTAAGAAAGATCTTACCTAGAAAACATCTAAAGCAAAAGTCATAAAGAAAAAGTCTAACTGATTTAAAAACATTAAGAAAAACAAAAAGGACAGAGAAATGATAAGCCAGAATATTTTCTACATAAAAGAAAAGGTAAAAATATAATTAATATAAAGAAATGCTTAAATACTAAGAAAAAAGACAGCCAAGTAGAAATAACAGGCAAAAAAAAAAAAAAAATACATAACCAGGAAATGTGTTTAAAATCATATTCCTAATAAATGTCTGGATATAAATAAATGCTTGCTAGTTTAAAATGTAAGTATTAAAATATTTAAAAATCATTTCCCTATGTTTATTGGCAGTAATTGTGCAATATCACAATACACAATATTAATGAGTACATGAGAAAAAATACACCGAATATACTGATATAGGACTAAGATATTTAAAATAATATATTAAGTTTCAAAGACAACATTTACATTCCTTCATAGAAGGCAAATTTGCAATATGGTTCAACTACGTTTAAAATATACATGCTTTCCTTTCTACATCAAGAATATACACATGTGAATGAAAATGTCTAACTTTGATCACAACCTAGATATCCAACAATGAGGGATTCACTAAACAATTTGTCAATTCATTTAATGGAATATAGTACAGTCACTTAAAATGAAGTTGATATGTATTTAACACCAAGAATCATGTTTCCCATTTATTCCTAAGTGCAAAAGGCTATGTAGAATGGTGTATGTACAAAACAATCTCATTTTATCAATAAGTTATAAAGAGCTGCATAGAAGAGTGTGGATGGACATATTTTAAAATACTGCATCTGAGTGATGGGTTGATGATTTTAATTTTTAGAATTTTATGTTTCTCCATCTTTTCCAATTTCCCACAAGGAAATTTTTTACTTGGGCAATTTTTAAATTTCTTAAATATTTAATTTAAAAAGCCCTCCATTTGGAAGGCAATGATGTTCTCCACAGTCCCCCCCTTGAGCCTGTGATGTTTTGTTTTCCTTGCAGAAAGAAGAGGGACTCTTTCCTGTTCAGTCACACAGATGTGGCGAGAGCAACTCTGTGACATCTCCATGGCGGCAAGACCCCCTCATCCATGTGAATTGCTTCATTTGGAGAGTTCGATTCCTGAGGGCCCTCAGGCTTGATTTGGAACAGAGCCTCACCTGCCTGCCTTCTTCTTCTTCATAATGACTTCACTGAGCCCTGGTGCATTCTCCTCAGGCCCACCCTTAACCCTGTCAGGTCCCTGGGCAAGAGTACAAATGGAGGCCCCTTGTCCCATATGTCTAAACATTTAAAAAGTGATAAATCAAACTAATAAACTGTTAAATATAATATATTCTATTCTCCTTTTTTGATAGATATTCCTTCACAACAATAAAACAGAAAAATGTTTAAATTGATTGTTTTTATATGTCTGAACATTTTGGCAAAATACCAAAGATGACTAGATTTAATCATTATCACTCAGCTGGATATTCTGTTGATGGGGCAGCAATGTTTGGGTGAGTAATAAAATGAAGACATACACAAATCATGAGCTATTACACAGTTACCCAGCACAATTTGTTTTGCAAGCTTAATTTCAGCAATATACTAATTATGTTACAGTCAAAAGTTTTATATTCATTTTGCTCTATTGACAATAACGATCTAAAGCAGGGGTTGACAAATATTTTCTGAAAAGGTCAAGATAATAAATATTTTAGACTTTGTAGGCCGTATGGTCTCTGTCACAACTGTTTGAAAGCAGCTATAGACAATACACAGCAAACAGGCACGACTATGTTTCCATAAAACTTATAAAAATACATAGATTTGACTTGTGGACCACAGTTTGGTGACCCTTTACCTGAAATATTTTTAGACAGCAAATGTACAGATTTGGACATATCCTGATCTAGACTGTAAATTGAAGTAAACGTAAAAATGAGAATTGTTTTCTTATGTTTTTATATTTTTCTTCTAAAGTATTTCAAATTACCTATCAAAACCCAAAAACAAAACAAACATCATAACAAATATTATAACAAAATATCATAATATCAAAATAAATATAACAAAAACATAACAAATATTATAACAAATATCAGAATTTGAAATCAATATTAAAGTTGACTTTTTGTTAATTCTTAAAAATTATCCTTAAATCTAATGAAACACTTTCATGAAATCAGGACTACTCTCAACTGTAGCTTTCAATGTCCAACTAGTTGCCAGTGAAAAGAATTCAGTATCATGCTTCACCTGTTTCACTTAGACTTACGTATCTACAAGTTTTTCTGTGGCATCATTTGTTCAATAAAAGAAAATATCTCTCTACCTCCATGTGCACCTGTTGTGTGTACCATGCTAATGTATGAGTATCCCCAGGCCCAGGAATTGGAATAAGAAGCAAAAGAAAGAAATGAGCACTCAGTCATACTAGCAAGTGGTACTTTATATCGAGAAGCTGTTCCATGCTGTCTGATGAAGCACTTACTCAGTTTTGTATCTTTTCTCTCAGCTATTTCCCTCACTCGAGACTTCCCCAAGCTGAAAGCAATATTCATCTCCAATGTTGGCCACAACACAAACCCATGTATGGTTCCAGCATTCAGAGCTTTTGTTTTGAAGACACGGGAAGAGGTTTGGAGAAGCTTCTCCCTGGGACCCAAGCAGCGTTAGTCCTGAGAGTAGAACTGTAAGGTTGTTGTGAGGTCGCCCTGTGCCAGTGCTTGAATGACAGCTTCTTTAATAAACCTGCGTATGTGATATGTGGACTTGTTAAATTATGGGACTTTCAGCTGGGGCACTTCATATCTAAGGGCGCTGCGGAAACTGTCACCCATGTCCCTATCTGAGCAATGGTGTCGTCCTTCAGAGTGGCATGCTTTACAGCTACGCTGACGGACTGTGTTACACGGACCCTCCTTGACAGCTTTCCTGGGATTTGTTTTGTCTGCATGCCTCACTGCATGATGATGTCATTATTTTGGAGGTTTGTTTTATATTCTGAGTGAGATTATTTTAGAATTTCTGTTAGTGAGACAGAATGTGTATCATTTCTGCTGTTTAGAAAGAATATCCAGGCAGTCCCATCCCCAGACCATGCAAAATCATACATAGCTTCATGTCACATTTTCTGTATTAATCTTAAAAGACATATTGAAGTAGCACCTACTCTGTGTCCAGAACTTAACAAATGAAAGAAAAAAAAAATCAAGGATACCAAAACAAATTTTAAAAACCCCTTTGCCAAAATACAGCAAAGGACCTTTCTAAAATTTCAGGTTTTACCTCAGCATGTCTGTCTCTCAGCTTCTCCACTCTCGTTAGGTTGTTGATTTCCAGGCCGGGAAAGCACGCTTCTTATCTGCAACAGCACATATGCAAAGACCTGATAAGTCCCGGCTATGAGGGCCCACGAGCTGATAGGATAGCACAGCCCTCACACTGACCATTTATAAAACTCCTGTCAGGACCGAAGAAGAGCACGCATGGGAGGTTTGTGGTGGAAGTCACTGCACGCTGGTGCCTCCCCTTGGCCCGAGCCCTGCCCACTTGGATTAGAAATTCCATCTTCCCCTTCTAGATCGTTGATCTTAACAACATAGTTAAAAGGACCAGATGGAATGAAGAAAAAACAATTCTTCTCCCTTAATGGGGCTTTCTTGCTTCAGAAGCCCTACAAGGGAATTTCCCCTTCATGGATGCACTTGGTGTTTCAGGGATTTGAAAATTCTGGGTGGCTGAGCCCTGGGCGTATTATAATTCTAGAATAAGGGAAGAATGTTATGTCCAAGAAAGAACCGTGAGCCAAGGGCAGAAGCCCAGAATCTACGCCAAGCTCTGGGTCCATTTGGCTGCAGGATTTCTCAGCCCTGAAGGGGCTGCCTTTAGGGGATTTCTAGGATTTCTCCCTGTTCCAACATTCAGTGGTGCTTAGAGCACAGTCCTCCTGCTTTCCCTTCTCCACGCACATTCTTCTCTTGTTCTCTCCTGCCTTCTTGATCTCTTCAGAACCTCTCTGTCTCTGTCATCACCAAGTGTCTATCTCTCCCTCCCTCCCTCCCTCTGTTTCTCTTTTTCACACACAGACACACAGACACACACACACATTCACACTTCTAAGGGTTTGTAAATATTCATCCGGCTTTAGATCCTGACTCATTTAATTATAGTTTGTCTCTGCTATTTAGAGTCAGCCTTTATAACTCGATTTAGAATCATTCTTTAAGGTGTATTTCTCTTCTGATTTTAGATGCCGTCTGTTCCTTACACCCTGACTCCTTCACTCTGGAGCTTTGTATTTTACACTGTTGTTCAATGGAAAAGAAACTTCAAGTTTGTTTTTCTCAAATTTACTGAGATGCTACACTTTTTTGAATCTTTGCATATCTGAAAATGCTCTCTTGATACTATTTTAAATGGAATAAAACTGAACTCAGTATAAAGGTGCTTTTCTCTTTAATCTTTTATGACCTTTGGACTTTCAGAAATAATGCCAACCCACCCCTCTCCCAACTTCATTTGTCAGCACCCTAGTTACTGTGTTATTTTGCTTGCCTTTTCCATATGAGTGCATATGAAATACATTCTTTATTCTCAAACTCTAAAAATGTTGCTAATATATTTTCCAAGTGTGGATCTTTACCAGGACCAGAACCAGTAGTACACAGGATGTAAATTTGAGGAGATGCTTACCTGCAGGGTAGTACAAGGGTCGAGTTCTGCAAACAAAGATAGAAGAACTACTGTCATTAGTTAGCTTGATGCATAAAGAATGTCTTCTGTCCAGAGATACCTGCTGTGGGGAGGCATAACATGTTCTTACCTCTTCCCTGGTGGTTCCTTAGGCCCTGATTATCCTATGGATTCTGACATTATTTTTAGGCTGTCTGTGAATTTTAGTTTTTTAATGTTGTTGGGGTTTTTCTCCTGGATATTCTTTGATATTTTGATAGGACATTGGGAGAAACATCAGTTCCCAAGAGCCAGACACTGTTTTAAATAAGAGTTTGGGATAATGTGTACAGGGTAAGAAATGATATTTTAAATCTCAGGAGTATATGAGTTCCCCAATGAAGTAAACTTAGAAGGAAAAGAGCGGAGGGTAAAGCAGTGAGCCTTGTAAGATCTTGGTCTGTTTTTGCATTTCCTGAGAGTCACTGAATGAGATCCTGTGTGGGAATGCTTGGGGCACTCCACAGCCCTCCACAGACTTGACGGACTATTGCTTGAAATTTACGTTCCCAGAAAACTCTTGCCCCATCCCTGTCAATACTGTTCTCCTCTCTGACCTGGATACCATTGCATTTTTTGCCCTTTCATAAGGTTCCTCCAATTTATCAAGCAAGAACCCTGGCCTTTTCTCTCCTCCCCCAGCACTCCCAGGAGCGTTACGCTGCTTTCTTGAAGCAAGCATTTAGTCTTTGTCATAAAGCCTGGTGTGAGTAAGGGCCATCTCTTTCTCTTTCTTTATACGGTGGTTCAGAGTTTTAGGATTCTGCTCTCAACAGCCCTGGGAAGCGTACCAGCCCTTAAGTTTGAGGCTTGACGTACCTTGACAACGGACGGTTTGCTTATTAGGATTGTACGTCCACATGCAGTCAGTGTGGGAGCAGGTTCGAAAACATGTCTTCCTCTCCCACAGAAGCCAACTCAAAACAATGAAAGGGAGTTTTCTTTCTAGCCAGATTTATTTATGCCTCAAAGTGAATTACCTTTACATTACAGCTCAGGGACTTTCTCTTGCAGCATTTCCTTCTCTTACTGAAGAAAGTCTTTGAAAAACATGCCTCATCTTTTAATTGCTTGCAAGGTTCCAGGCACAATGATTTGCACTCTGAGGTGAATAGGGAAGTGGTACATTTAACTCTCATATGTTTTGACAGAACATAAAAGACGGCCAATGACATCATCACAAAGAGTTCTGCTCATGTTGCCTGGGGGTCTGGGAAGGTTGTTAGGACCCATGCTTCAAGCTGAAGAGACCTGGATTTTCATTCTGTCCCTTTCACACACAACTGTGTGTTTTTGGACATGTCACATTACCTCTCTGAGCCTATTTCCTCATCTGGGAAATTACGCTGATAATGCTAGTCTTCCACTTTGGTTGTGAGATATATGAAAGAATCCATCAGATCCTGGCCTGTGGTAAATGCTTAATAAACGTTCGTTTGCCTTTGTCTTCATCGTGTTCTTCCTGAGACACCTGAACTTGAATTATTCCTTATCCACAAACTTCATCTTCTCACAGTCACACCTTATTTTGGTGTTCCCAGCACAGAGGAAGTGTGGGACAAAGATGGGTCTCCTTAGTCACGGCTTTAAAAAAAGAACTGTACAGCAAAAAAGAAAAATAGGTAAAAGGCTTCAGCAGCCCTTATCCATTTGTATGGAACTTACTATATATATGTATATATACACACGTATAAATAAAATGAACTCGGACTTCCTGGTCTTTCTGCTGCTTCCAAGTGCTAGGGAAGCGCTAAGTGAGCCTTCGTTTGAAGTAACCTCAGTGCTTTCCCTCCGCACCCATTTTATTTGAGTTGTGGTCTTTCAGACCTCATTGATTTCGATATCAATTCTGTTGATGCAGAATCGCCCTGCCTAATGATTCACACAAATCTTTTGATTTGATTGGCAGAGTCACACTTCACAGCAGAGCAGCGTGAGGCTTTGCAGAGCTTTGAAATCGACAAATTCACAATAAACTAAAGTCCTGCACCTACAGGAAATCTTGGAGGTGGACCGCCTTAGAGATGTGCGGACAGTAGTCTTACTCTGCTTAGTGATTCACTCAAGATCAGAGAGCTTATTGAGAAAAGAATCAAAAGACTGAGTCCACATTCCCATTCCCAGTTTTGAGTTTCCTACAGCTCTGTGGTGACCTTTCTGTGCACTGTTTTAGAATAGAGCCATAGTGTTTTGTCTTCATCAGCATTCTTAGGCAGAAACCCTAACTGTTTAACATTAGCCTCAACTCTACAATTTTTCCCTTTTTTAGGGGAGCCTACTTCTTTCTTCAAACTGACTGTTGTGCCCTTTTGGGGGGAGGGGGTAAAATTTCTATCATTTTCCATCTGCAAGATTTGGGATCTTCTTTGAAAACTTCTACTTTGTTCAAACATCGGCTACCTTGCTTCATCATTTTTCCTGCTTAATCTTTTGTTGTCACAGCTCCTTTCTTTCCCACTACCAGCCCCCTAACCCAGGTCTTTAGCTCCAAGCCTGGATTGTATTAGAAGAGCCTCGCAAAGTATTAAGCTACCTCCACAATTTTCTTGCTCCGTTCAAACAGGCACATGGCCTCAGACTTTATTCATTAACCACAGACATGAGTCATGCCATCATCTTTTCAGTCTCATTCCATACAACTCCCCTGGTGCATGTGGGCACATTCCTTCAGCTGTATCCAATTCAGCATTTGAATCTCAGGATCCTCACCACTACCCTCTGGTTAACTTCCTCATGTTCTCTTGTTCTCCATGTATCGACTTTGCTCCACCCAAGCCATCTTGTGCATATTCTTCTCCTATCTCTTTTGTCTGCTGACTTTCCTCATCCAGTGCTATAGGCATTACTTGGCACGAGGTATCAGGAGGACCATCCATCACCTGCCGCACGCCGACTACGGGAACTTGCAAATGCTGCTCAGCCTCTTGGAATCTCCGCTTCCTCATCAGAAAAACTGGGGAATGTTATACCTATGTTTTCTCTCCTATTACTAAAAGATTAAATGAGGAAGCAATTGCTAAAATGTTTGCAAGCAACATGTTCTTCAAATACCTCTGTAACCTGGGTCCACACTCTAGAAACACATCCATTACAATACCATGGACTCTGCTGGGGCATAGGCTATGCAGCCCCTCTGCTGATGGGCAAGAAGGAAGGGGTCACTGAGAGCAACGCTGGTTCCTAAGTAGGGAAGCCCATCTCCTTTTCCTTTGTGATCAAAATTGCCATCAGTTTTCAGTAAACATTGGAGATGTAGTTGGTTTAACAAATGCCCTACTTTTGAAATGAATTTTTTTGAGAATTATGGAAATTTGTCTATTTTTTTATAAGTTTTGAAAACTTTTTATTAAAACATAAAGATATTCAGAGGACATAAATCCCATATCACAGAATGAGATATTTCCATCTCTCCAGAAGTCCCCTATGCCCCCCTTCCAGTCACTGATTACCCCAAGAGTAACCACTATCCTGACATCTAACACTATAAGTGAATTCTGTCTGTCTTTGAACTTTTTATAAGAGAAATAATATATGCATTTCATGACTGGCTGTGTTTGTTAACATTGTGTTTGTGAGATTCACTCACAGGTTTTGTCGTTTATGCCAACTCTATAGTATTTCATATACATATATATATACACATGATAGACATATACGCCATACATATATATGTTTATATCAATAAAAATATATGTAAACACACATATATACATATAGATATATATCCTGTTTTTGCTGCATGTTTGGGTAGCTTATGTTTTGGGCTATCATGGTTAACTATGATAACATTTGTGAACATGTCTTTTGGCGAATGTTTGTATGATTTCTATAGAGTATATTTGTGGGAGTGAAATCACTGAGCCATAGCTTATGTACATGCTCAGCTTTGGTGGATACTGCCAAACAGCTTTCTGAAGTCATGATGTCAATTTGTATCCAGACCAACAGAGAGTCAGTTGTCCCATATCCTTGCTCGCACTCTGAATTCTCTGCACTCCTAGCCATTCAGGTGGACCTATAGAATGGTGTTTTGATTTGCATCCCCTTGATAACTGATGAAGCTTAGTGCTTTTTCATACATTTAGTGACAATCTGGTACTGTTTTTTGTATGTAATGACTATTCGAGTATTGTACCCATTTTTCTTTCATGCTGTCTGGTTTTTCTTTTTTACACTCATTGATTTAAAGGAACTCTATATATTATGGATACAAATTTTTGTCAGATATATATATTTAAAATATTTTCTGTTTTAAGGCTTGCCTTTTTACTTTTCTAATGGTATCATTTGAGGAATAGGAATTCCTTCTGTTAATATAATCCAATTATCATTCTTTTCTTTGCAGTTATTCGTTTAAGAAACCTGAGAAATATCTGCCCCTCTCAGAATCATTAAGATACTCTCCTAGGCTTCTTTCCAAAACTTTTATTATTTTAGATTCACATTTATACGTGCAAGCCATCTGGAGTTGATTCTGGTAAAATACGTGGTAAGAGATATATGTGGTAAGAGATAAAATATATGGTGAGAGATCAAGATTTATTTTTATACATGAGTAACCATTGACCAATCACTCTTCATGAAACATACAATGGAGAAGGGTAATTTCTTTCAAGAAAGAAGTCCCCACAGAGACGGCCAGTGGTAGTTCCAGTGGGAGGGCAGGGGAAGCAAGAAGACAAGATGAGGGCAGTGGGAATTCAGGGGCAATGGGCCAAATGGTAAGAAGGCCAAGGCACAGGAGATGAGTTCCTTTAATACACTTTCCTGAATGTGTTATATGCACAATGAATATGTATTGTTGAGTGCCATCAAGGACTCCCTCTGGGTAGTGCCCTGCCTGTGGGTTCATAGCTGGCCGAGGTGGTGTAGACAGTGCTAAAGCAGTGTCCACTTTCTCCCAGGGGAGGCCTTATCTCGAGGACTGTTGTGGGTTGGGGGCACTGTCCTGGAGGCAGTAGGAAAGGTTTCTGGGTCATCTTAGTAGTCCTAGAATAAACTACTCACTTGACTTAGGGTTTGAGTAAAAAAGAACACACAATTTAGCAGGTTGATCGTGGCTCCTGATTGGCTATTTCCTACTCCATAGACTATGTAGAAATCTGCTCAAATAACTTCAGGCCCATAGAAACTTATCCCAGAGTGAATGATCAGATCCAAAATGAAATAAATCCAGGACATCAAAGTAGCACAAGGTCATGGATAACATGGAAGTCTTACCAAAGAGCTGCATTCTTGGTATAACTGTACCACATGGCATGGGAGGACATGGACCCCCTTAAAAACTGAGCTCATCTCTCTCACTATAAAACAAGCCAGTCCTTCCAAAAAGATTGGCTTTGCCAGTTCATGGCTTTCAAATCAGACATCCTCACTGTCTGAATATCATACATATGGGGCCTCACATGGATAGGTGTGTGGGTGTTTCAGGAAAAGGTGAGAGATTCTGTAATCTTCTCTGGACCCTTGTGATCTGGGCTGGATGGGGTGCTCCTGGCAGAGGAGAATTCCCAACACCAGGCATCGGTTTCTTAAGAACAGTTCTTGGTATACTTGCCATAGTAATGACACTCTGTTTACAGTCTAGATTTTCCAAACCCTTGGCTTGGTTTTTCTGGTGAAGTGAGTAAACTGAGAATAGAAAAGTTTAAATGACTCACTTTTCGTCACCCAGCCAGCAGTGGACAGACACAGACCACAAACTTCATTTTCTAATTTCAGACAGCGCCATGGAATCTCATAAATTATCATATTTCCTTTGGTCTAGCAAGAGCAAAGCAAAACCACAACCTCCTTCCAGTAGCTTGTGCTAATGTTTAACCATCTGAAAAGCCAAAAAGACTCCTTTGTCTAGTTAAATTCCATTGATGGAATTGAAGCCCATGTCTTCTGGTGAGTTCTCTTTTTAATAAATTATGGTGAAATAACATACAGCTTACCATCTTAACCATTACTAAATGCACAGTTCAGTAGTGTCCAGTGCCTTACACTGTGAATAAGTACTCTCCAGAGCCCTTGTCATCTCACACAATGGTACAGAAAATTCTGTACCATTGAACAGCTCCCTGTTGCTCCTCTCCCAACCCCTACAAGAACCATCCTACTTTCTGTCTTTATAAATTTAACTGTTCTAGGTCCCACATGTAAGTGGAATCACACAATATATGTCCCTCTGTGGCTGGCTTATTTTATGCAGCATGTCTTCAAGGTTCATCCATGAGCAGCAGGTGTCAGAATTCCCTCCTTTTTAAGCCTGAGTAGTATTCCATTGTATGCCTAGCCCATCCATTCATCCATCCATGGACATTTGAGATGCTTTCACCTTCTGGCTATTGTGAATTTCATTACATTCTTTGGGGAGAAAGAGCAAATATGTGCGCCCACCTCATAATCATCCTTAATTGTTTATGAAATCCTTTCTTATCCTTGCTCTAGTCAGGAGAAAACAAATAAGCTTCTCTAAATTCTCCTTGTTATTCTGGTTTCTACCCATTTTCCCACCCCCTACCTACTATAAATGACTCCAAACAGTCTATGCTGTTAGCCTGGAAATACCCCTCCCAGCTTGGTCTGACTTGAGGCAAACTTCACGTGTCTTTTCCCTGCACACACTTTTTGCTGCCATACCTTATCTGGTATATAACAAAGCTTTCATGATCTGGGATGGCTTTCCCCTGGCCCATGCCGAGCCCAAGTCCTTGTAGAGGGCACAGTCAGTGTATGCCTCACTTAGGAAAGGGAGGACGGTTTCCAAGTTCTCCTAAACACTTTGAAATATGGTATTCCAATTACATGTGCATTTCATCTTATGTCAGAGACGACCTCTTTGAGGGACACTAAAATTCAAATTGCAAAAAGAAAACAAAGAAATTAAAAAGCACATCACTATTTAAAGAATCCTGATGTGAGTCCTTCTACAAAGCAACCACTCTCCACAAGGTAAGCTTCCTTAAGGATGTATTTAGACGATCAGTTCTTTCTTTTTGAAAAAAGTAGCTTGCAGGCATGCAGTTTAGTTAACCCCACTTCTCACTCCACCCAATGCTAAACCAGTTTGTCTTCTGCATCCTGTTGATGACAGTAATTAATGCTTTTCTCTTCAGAAATCCTATTTTAGCTGTTTCTTCTTCAAACTCCTCCTATTTTGGATAGCCTTTCCCCTGCTCTACAGAGGTAATTTAAATGTAAAATATGGTTTCTTTTTTCAGAGTTGTTGGTTGCATTTCCTCTTGCTCAGCACAATGTGCAGTGTGAATTTCTGCTGAAAGGCTCCTGGGGATTTGTGCATTCCCCAGAGATAGGAAAAGAGGAGGGCTGCGACTGCCAACCAGTAGCTTGGGAGGGAAATATGTTATCTCTATTTTACTGGCTGAAATAGGAGGTCAAGCGGTTAAAAGTCATGGATTATAGGAAAGGAAGCAAGAACCCCTTTTTTGAAAATCAACAAATACTCTTTCTTATCACTGCAGTGAGATTTGATGTTTGCTTTTGCTGTCCAAAACTTTTTCAAACGGTTGATCAAATTTCCTTCACTGAGATATTCCAGCAATGTCTGGATAGAACTCCTGGCTCATCTTAGAAAAGTGTATGCTAAGCTTCCAAAGTTGTTTGGCCAAGCCAGTTTCTCGCCATCTGTGAAGGGAGTTTCGCGGCGGCAGGATCCATCAATTCTGTCCCACAGTGACGCCAGCATGTCATAGGTGGTAACCATAACCTCTGTGTCTACCTTGGGTCAGCCCCAAAGTCTCTGGTCTTTGCTTAATCTTGGCCAGATCTTAAGGTATATTGAAGGAGTAGGGAATGGGACACATTACAAATTCTTTTGCAAAAGGAATTACAGACTTCTTAAAGTAACCACAACAAAAGTAACAGAGATCAGATATCTAATTATCGTTTCCCTCGCAAAAAACAAGGAAAGATAACCTGCCTGAAATATCAAAGAAAGCAAAAATGTGAGAAAACCTGCGTCTTTAAACTAGCCCAAGGTCAGTGGCTTATGGCCACAGATGTTGAGGAATTTGTGCCAGAAATAATGCAGATGGGAACCAGGAAGTGTATGACCAATTGGTATGATATCTGAGATAGACTTCAAAGTAATTCATCTGGAGTGTGGGAAATAGAGATGGAGAAGTTATGAATGAAATGAAATTGGCCACCGGGTTGTTACTCCTTGAAGTTGGAGGTAAGGTATGTGAAATTTATGTTTCATTTCTCTCTACTTTTAGATATGCTTGAAATATTTCATCATATATATATTTTTAAATATAGAATGCACTTTAATAAATCTCTTAGATCCATAAGAATATATTTTCAAAGAGCAACTTCACACATCTTTATATGAGTTTCTTTTTTTTTTTGAGAGGGCATCTCTCATATTTATTGATCAAATGGTTGTTAACAACAATAAAATTCTGTATAGGGGACTCAATGCACAATCATTAATCAACCTCAAGCCTAGTTCTCAACAGTCTCCAATCTTCTGAAGCATAACGAACAAGTTCTTACATGGTGAACAGTGCAAGGGCAGTCATCACAGAAACTTTCAGTTTTGATCACGCATTTTGAACTATAAACAATCAGGTCAAATATGAATATTCGTTTGATTTTTATACTTGATTTATATGTGAATCCCACATTTCTCCCTTATTATTATTATTATTATTTTTAATAAAATGCTGAAGTGGTAGGTAGATGCAAGATAAAGGTAGAAAACATAGTTCAGTGCTGTAAGAGGGCAAATGTAGATGATCAGGTGTTTGCCTCTAGACTAAGTATTAATCCAAGCTAGACAAGGGCAACAAAACATCCACGGATGCAGAAGATTTCTCTCAAAACAGTGGGGGTGGGGTTCTAAGCCTCACCTCTGTTGATCCTCAATTTCTCACCTGATGGCCCCCTGTGACTGTGCCTGTCTTAGGTTGTTCCTCCCTTGAGGAATCTTACATCTTCCGGGGCCATACAGGGAAATGTAAAGTTGGAAAGTGAGAGAGAAGCAATATTGTTTGAAAAGGTTGGCTTTTTACTTCTTTGCAGATTTATGCCCTGTGGCTTTTATGCCCAGCATTTGTCTTGAGGTATCTTTACCACTTGGAAGAATTATGATACTCGGTAATTTCATTATGAGGCATGAATTCTACTTAAGGGTTGTAATTAGGAAGGAAGAAGAAAAGCTATAGAAGTAGCAGATGGAAGAAAATATGGGAAGATTGATTATTTCTTTGACATATCTTCTTGTAGAGTAACATAAGCATGTATAGGTTTTAAACTACTTAAATTGTGCACACACATTAACATAATAGGAATACAGCTACATAACCAAAGCAGACCTACAATTACCAGCCATCTCCAGTGAAACCAAGAAAACCAGTTAGGCACCCTAACGATTTTGTGAAAACTTATCAATGATATGATGGATATTGTCTAACTGAATTTGAATAGTTAGAGAAAAATCAGACAAATTAAAACAACACATTCCTGGGAACTGTTCACATCCCAAATGTTCTTTTAACAGTAGATAGTCTGTAGTCGCAAGATTTTGGAGCGCTGCCACTTGCACTTTCTTAATTCTTGGTTGAGTTCCAACAGTATAGATCCAGACAAATTTGCTGTTTTACTGTAAGCACAGGCCAGCTTAGATATCTCCTTCTTCATTCCAATGGCAAGTCCAGGAACCGGTGGGATGAATGCAGCTACAACTGCAACAGCGTCAGGATCTTTGTTGAAGTTTTTTCTTGTTTCATCTTCTGGAATGACTCTTCCAGAGAAATGTTGATGTTGGAAGTTGTTCTTCGTATCGTATCTTAATTCGTATTCTGGGTAGCCAAATTAGGCTTTGATCCTCTGTATAAACACAAACAAACCCTTTGCCCACACTTTGATATGCCCTTTATACCACTGTGAAGAACTTATTGGAGATCACCATACAGGAACTGCTTTTTTTTTTCTTTTTTTTAAGAGAAAGGAATATTATCAGAAAAATGTACTTCCATAGCTGATCATCTGACACCCTTCAAATGATCAAAAACTAAGGATATTGAATCGTTGATTTACAGTTAGTTTTATCCTATCAGGGAGTAATCCCCCTTTTCCTTTCATTTTTTTTTGCTATAATTAATCTACAATTAAATGAAGAATATTATGTTTACCAGGCTCTCCCTTATACCAGGTCCCCCCCCACAAACCCCTTTACAGTCACTGTCCATCAGCATAGCAAAATGTTGTAGAATCACTACTTGTCTTCTCTGTGTTGTACAGACCTCCCCTTTCTCCTAGCCCCCCATTATGCATGCTAATCATCTATACCCCCTTTCTTCTTCCCACCCCTTATCCCTCCCTACCCACCCATCCTCCCCAGTCCCTTTCCCTTTGGTACCTGTTAGTCCATTCTTAGGCTTCTGTGAGTCTGCTGCTGTTTTATTCCTTCAGTTTTTGCTTTGTTCTTATACTCCACAGATGAGTGAAATCATTTGGTATTTCTCTTTCTCCGCTTGGCTTATTTCACTGAGCATAATACCCTCTAGCTTCATCCATGTTGTTGCAAATGGTAGGATTTGTTTTCTTCTTATGGATGAGTAATATTCCATTGTGTATGTGTACCACATCTTCTTTATCCATTCGTCTACTGATGGACACTTAGGTTGCTTCCAATTCTTGGCTATTGTAAATAGTGCTGTGATAAACATAGGGGTGCATCTGTCTTTTTCACACTTGAGTGCTGCGTTCTTAGGGTAAATTCCTAGGAGTGGTATTCCTGGGTCAAATGGTAAGTCTATTTTGAACATTTTGAGGAAACTCCATGCTGCTTTCCACAATGGTTGAACTAATTTACATTCCCACCAGCTGTGTAAGAGGGTTCCTCTTTCTCCACAACCTCACCAACATTTGTTGTTGTTTGTCTTTTGGATGGCAGCCATCCTTACTGGTGTGAGGTGATACCTCATTGTGGTTTTAATTTGCATTTCTCTGATAATTACCGATGTGGAGCATCTTTTCATGTGTCTGTTGGCCATCTGTATTCCTTTTTTGGGGAACTGTCTGTTCAGTTCCTCTGCCCATTTTTTAATTGGATTATTTATTTTTTGTTTGTTGAGGTGTGTGAGCTCTTTATATATTTTGGACATCAAGCTTTTATGGGATCTGTCATTTACAAATATATTCTACCATATTGTAGGGTACCTTTTTGTTCTATTGATGGTGTCTTTCGCTGTACAGAAGCTTTTCAGCTTAATATAGTCCCACTTGTTCATTTTTGCTGTTGTTTTCCTTGTCCGGGGAGATATGTTCAAGAAGAGGTCACTCATGTTTATGTCTAAGAGGTTTTTGCCTATGTTTTTTTAAAGAGTTTTATGGTTTCATGACTTACATTCAGGTCTTTGATCCATTTTGAATTTGCTTTTGTGTATGAGGTTAGACAATGGTCCAGTTTCATTCTCCTACATGTAGCTGTCTGGTTTTGCCAGCACCATCTGTTGAAGAGACTGTCATTTTGTCATTGTATATCCATAGCTCCTTTATCAAATATTAATTGACCATATATGTTTGGGTTAATGTCTGGAGTCTCTAATCTGTTCCACTGGTCTGTGGCTCTGTTCTTGTGCCAGTACCAAATTGTCTTGATTATTATGGCTTTGTAGTAAAGCTTGAAGTTGGGGAATGAGATCCCCCCTACTTTATTCTTCTTTCTCAGGATTGCTTTGGCTATGGATCTTTGGTGTTTCCATATGAATTTTTGAACTATTTGTTCCAGTTCATTGAAGAATGTTGCTGGTAATTTGATAGGGATTGCATCATATTTGTATATTTCTTTGGGCAGGATGGCCATTTTGACGATATTAATTCTTCCTAGCCACGAGCATGGGATGAGTTTCCATTTGTTAGTGTCCTCTTTAATTTCTCTTGAGTGACTTGTAGTTTTCAGGGTATATGTCTTTCACTTCTTTGGTTAGGTTTATTCCTAGGTATTTTATTCTTTTTGATGCAATGGTGAATGAAATTGTTTTCCTGATTTCTCTTTCTATTGGCTCATTGTTAGTATATAGGAAAGCCACAGATTTCTGTGTGTTAATTTTGTATCCTGCAACTTTGCTGTATTCCGATATCAGTTCTAGTAGTTTTGGAGTGGAGTCTTTAGGGTTTTTTTATGTACAATATCATGTCATCTGCAAATAGCGACAGTTTAACTTCTTCTTTACCAATCTGGATTCCTTGTATTTCTTTGTTTTGTCTAATTGCCATGGCTAGGACCTCCAATACTATGTTAAATAACAATGGGGAGAGTGGGCACACTGGAGGTCACTGGGGCTCAGGAACAAGGAGGGGTATTTAAGGGTGTTATAGCTAGTGACAGCAGAGGGACAAATTTTACCTGCCCCTGGTGCCCAGGTTCACATGACCCTCCCCCACTCCAGCCCCACCCTGTTTGCTTTTATGAAGGACTGGTTGGAAATAGAAGGTTGTCACAGGGACGTTCCTCCTGGAGGACAAAACAGTTCAAAGAGAACCGCAGAAGAGCCCGGGTACCCCACCCAAAGAGCTATTGGGGAAGCACTAGACTAAGGTACCAAGGTATTCACTGCCTTGGTCTTCATGTCACCTTACTCTCAGGGGAGCTGAGACAGAAGAGGTGATACAGCAGAGAAAACTTAGCTCCATTTAAGGGAGGATTTTACAATAATCAAATCTGGAAGAAATGTGCTGGGCTCCCAGGGAGAAAGGGAGCTCCCCCCACTGGATGGGAGGGTGTGTGTGGAAGAGGGGACCCAGAGAATGGGCCCACACTCCAGGGATGGGTGTGCCTTTCCACCCTGGAGTCTGCGGCTCTCTTACCTCACAGCCCCAGGACAGCATAAGGTCACTGCCTGCACCTCATGCCGAGGTTGGCCACTCTGTAGTCCTGTCACCCCATCACCAGGGGCCTGTTAGAGTCATGCCTGCTCAGGTCCTGCTGCACCTACTAAGCCAGGAGCTCTGGGGGCACAGCCAGAAATCTGTGTCCTAAGAAGTTCTTGGGCAGTTCTGATAATCTCTTAAATTTGAGAACCACTGGTCCAGAGCAACAATTTCTCACTGAGATAACCTATGGAGTAAAATGTACTGCCACCAGTGTCCCACCCTGAGGACTGATTTCCCTGGTCACAGCCTGGGAGTCAGCATCCCCACAAGCAGCACTGGCTGAGGCCCCTGCCCTGAGCTTCCCCAGGGGCTCTGCTGCCTCTAAACTCACTTTTCATGTCTTTGCTGCTCTGCATTTCATTTACTAAATCCTCTTCTTGGATTCGCCTTCTTTTTTTTATTTTTCCATCTACTCCTTTCCAACGATAATCTCCTTTCCAAACACTGATGGGAAAAATTGTTAAACAAGATAGATACTTGTGAGCATGTCTTTTGTCTGGGGGTTTGCACAAGTATGCTAAAAATAGTACATTCCATTTTGCCTAATGCTTCAGTCTATAGTCCTGGGGAATTACAGCATTTTATATTGAACTTGAGAAACTAAGTTTTTTTTTAAACAAAATGAATAGTATAGTTTCTGGTCACATAACATATTAACATATATTGCAAATGTAACCACATGTAAGTGCTCAGAGAAATATCACCTTGTTGCATTATTCAAATGATGATCACCTGACCAAGGCAAAATCCTCAGGGAATGTGGGTGTCAGTGACAAAACCAGGCCACGCTTTGCAGAGACTTGACTTATGGCAGTTCTGTGGCCTTCCTTCTTGGGATAGAAAGTTAGGCTTTGACCAAAGAGAAGGTAAGCAAACTTGGACTTGGCTGGGTGACGGGAAGAGAATTCCAGAGAGGTGAGCCTGTAGGAAGGCCCGCTGCCCTCCGGGGAGCCCTGGCAGGAGTGGCCGTGTGTGGTGGGGAGCAAGGTGTCCGCCTGGTGGAGCTGGTGGCCAGGGTGGAGGACAGACCGTAAACTTGTGAAGGAAGCAATGGAGAGTCTGTGGGTTGTGAAGGAAACTGGGCAGGGCAGAAATGGTCATCAGGGAGGCATCTTGGTGGAAGGCAGGAGCTGAAGGATAAGTGGAGCCATGTGGTGGAACATGGTATGAACATGTGAACAAAAACCATGGGGAAGGAGCATTTCGGTGTTGGGAACCTCACAGATTTGTTCCTCCTTGATCTGAATCCTGTGAAACAGCTTGTGCATGTGTTGGGAGGAGATAGAAGTCATTCCTAAGCTGCACTGGACATTTCTGCATATCCTAAGCAATCTCAGGGTGGGAACCAGGTTGAGGGGTGGGTGTGGGGGTGATACTGGTGGAGGGTCTGTCTTATTTTACTTGGATTCTTGTTTTGATGGGAGACCATCTGGCTGCTCTGAGAAGGGCTCTGTCTTTATTACACTGGTACTGGTGGTGCCGGGCCCACTGGCAGGACAGATGGTGGAATGAATTTGCTGAAGCTGGAATAATTGGGAGTGAAAATTAAAGTTGAGAATCTGAACTCCCAAGAACACATATGTTCAAAACCATGGAGACCTGTGGTTTGTGAACCGTCAACAAAATTCAGAAATGGTGAAATCCAGATGGAAGTTTCTTAGTTCACAGGTGAAGTAGCAAAAATGGTTTGCAAACCACGTCCTTGCCAGCAGACTTATAATCAGATGTGCCCCATGTGCCCAAACCTCACAGAAATGCCTGATTCTAAGGAGCCCTAGGGTCTGGTCCAGAGACACGACTGTCTCAACCCTTCCAAAGCTGCAGATCAGGGAGCGACAGCTAGTGCTGTGATGTAACCTCATATGTTTGTGTAAATATGCTATTAACAAGTAATTGACGTTTCTTGCAGTGATTTAGTGGTGGCCCGAGGATGGACACTTAGGAGTTAGAAACTTCCCTGGAGTTGGGCAGAGTTGGGACTCTTACCAATGGAGCCAGGGCCCAGGGGACAGGGCCCAAAGCCCCAGATGAGTGGGGTATCTTGTGGGAGTCTGAGCCAGGGTCTAGGGGGACCCAGAGGATGGGTGTGAGGTTGCAAGAAGAGAGCAGCACGGGGATGGGGAACGGAAGGGCAGCAGCGAGCTGAGCCCAGGGTGGGTGGACTGCAGGCCTGTGTATCCTAAGGCCAAAGCCAGGGCACTAAGCATGTGAATTTGGGACAGTTCCTGACCTTTGGCTTTGTGACAGTGTGTGCCTTTGTGCACCTCGAACAGCTCAGGCCAACCCAGCAGGACCACACCGGGGGGCTGGGATCCTGTATGCCCACTGTCCTGAGCCCATGGTTGCCCAAACTTGCGGCCTGTCAGCCAGCACTGGGATACCCAGCAGGGACTTCTGGGCACCTTGTGTGCACCAGACTCCCTGAGAGGCAGGGCAGCCCCTAGCCCAGCAGAGGGTGAAGGGTGCCAAAGCCTTCTGGGCTTGAAGTGACTCCCTCTGGTGACCATAGCCCCCAGCACACCTTCCTTTTATCTTTCAGTAGTTAGTCTGAAACACACAGGAAGGAGTGACAGGTGAGACGGAGCCTCGATAAAGAATGCAAAGACTCAAGGTTCTGCTACTTTCACATACATGGTTTAGGGAAAGAGCTCAACTAGTCTGTTTGCTCATCTGCAAAATGGGAATAGCATTTCCTTGGCAGGGAGCATGCAGCATCAGGAAGTGTGTCCCATGCCCAGCTCATGGGAGGATATAATGAAGGCTAGGCTGGTACCCTGCCCTGAACTTGGGCACCAGCTCTGCTTCACCTCTGGGCCAGTCCAGGGTGGTCCCTTTTCCCTGCTCAGTGAGCTACGGACAAGGAACCCCAGACAAGGAACTCGGGACTCAGAGAGGCTTGGAGATTGGCCAGGGTCTCAGGTGGTCTGTGGTGGGCTGGGCACTGACCTTGGGCCCAGTGATGCCCCTCTTCCCATGCTGGCCTTCCTGTGTTGTCCTGGCCTCTGGGGACTGTGAGGGTCCCGAGGCCTGGCCAGGAACATGGGGATCCCAGAAGGCAGCCCCAGGCTCTGGTGGAGAGAGGAAGGCCAGTGGGAGTGGGACCTGTACCTGAGGCCTTCCCAGACTTTCCTGGAGGGAGAAGAGAGGCAGAGAACTAGGAGAGGGACTTCTGCCATTCTAGGAGGAACTTAGCACACCCCACAAACTCATTGGTCATTTGATAAGGTGGCCATAGAGTTTGCCATTCAATTAAGATGTTCTGGGAGAGCATGGGTCGTGTAGGCCACAGGCAGACACTGGGGCTCTCTGGGCACACTGGGGCACAGGGCCACTCTATTCCCTGATGACTTTGAAAGGGTTTCTGAGCAACATCACTGATGCCCTTGATCACCCAGGAGATGAGCCCTCATTCTCTCTCTTCAGAAATTTTGGGATTCACATCCACCCTTTCTGGGACCCCAGGCTCCAGGCCCTGGCTCCTTACACAGACCCAGCACACAGAGCCATAGGACCAGGCCTGGGGAGGACAGTGGGGGCTCCACGACCCCTGCCCAGGTGGCACTGGGCTCCCTAAAAGGCTCCATGGTAGTGTGGGGCCCTGCACTGCCACCCCCTGAGAACACAGGCCTCATGCTGAGATCTCGGTTCATTACTCTAGGAAACCTCAGAGGGAGGGCTGTGCCTCTCCTGGGATGGCTCAAACCCAGCCTTTTCCAGAGAGCGTGCAGAATGCACTTGGATTCCAGAGGTGCAGCTCAGCGTGCGGCGTCGGACCTGCTGAGCCTCCCTGTCCTGTATGCCTGGGGTCAGCGGCATCTTCACAGCCAGACTAGGCAGCTGCCTCACTCTGGGAGGGCTGCGCTCGCTGCAGGTGGGGAAGCTTGACATCAGCAGCTGGTCATGACTGCCGTCTTTGGGCCTGAGACATCACCACCTTGTTGTAAAGCCTACAGCTCTTTACGAGAGGAGAAAAAGCAGCCATTAGATGTGTACTGAAATTGTACAATGTCTCCTGATTTTCGAAACAGAATTTTTTTAAAAACTTATTAAATCAAGGAAATCTAATGTTATCTGACTTCCTTCCTTCTCCTCAGGGAGGGTGAGAAAATTCAGATTTTATGTGCACGGGAGTAGTACACACACATTTTATACCATAATCTACAGTAAAAATTACATTTGACATTATAAAACATATGCATACACACACGCACGCATGTGTGCAAATTGTTCTTTCTCTTAGATGTGACATAGGCCAATGTTTAAGCATATTACTCTTACTTTTTCTCTGTTTGATAATATTTTGATTTCACAGCCTGGTGCTGTCCAGCATTTCCTCTAGACGGACTCTCATTTAAATGTGGAAATATCCTTGGGCCTTCCAGGAAAGACCCAGACTGTCCAGCTCACAGCCCCTGGACATACACCCCCTCTGCCTGGGGTGCTTTACAAACTGCAAGGTCGGGTTGCCCAGGATCAGGTCTGGCCTCCCCATGTCCCAGCTCTGAGAGGGAGGCCCCACAGCTGCTTTGGGCTTCTGTCTCTGAGTCCATCACATGGGAGAGGGCTGTACCTTGCAGGATTGTGGGGGGCTGAAGAGGACAGTACCTCCATGGTCCTGGTAGGCACAGGCTGCCCCAGAAATGCCAGCTGGATGGAGCATGCCTGACCAAGCATTTGCTGTCCCCACCGGGAACTCTGTCCTGCCCACTTAAGGAAACATGCAGTGAATGCATTATCCTCCAGTTCCCCTTGGCCACTGGGAAGGGCAGGCCCACACAGCCAGCTAGACAGGTGCTTTCACGGAGAAAGAACTGGAAAGAGCTGGTCCCTGGCATCAAGGCTCCAATGTGGTGCTGGAGAGTCCCCAGAGTGGCCGGAAGGAGAGCCACCTCCCCCAAACTCAGGAATGCTCAGGACTGCTTCCTCACAGCCCAGGAGCACATGTGACCAGGGCCAATGATCAGGGAAATGCCCAGGAAGAGGCAGGGACAAGGTGAGCCTGAGGCTGCATCTGGGGCCTTCCAGACTAACCAAGACTAGGCTCTGCCCCTGAGCAGCTCCCCCAACTGCACTGCAGGGCTTGGCTGCTGTGGAGAGCTGAGCCCAGCAACTGCCACCATCAGCCCTTCCCGACTTCTTGGCCCTTTCCCTGGCCTCCTCCTAGAGGGCTGGCCATCCTTCCGAGGTGTGGCTGTGGGCATCTGCCTCTATGCCAAGCCAGCAGCATCTGGGGTGGACTGAGGCCTCCCCCTGGGCAAGGCAGTGGAGAAGGCATCAAGAGCTCAGGAAGTGAGGTGAGGATCCTGCAGGTTAAGAGCTCGTGTCTGGAGCAAGCAGACCCAGGTGGGAATCCCCACTAGCCACTCCCTAGCTCTGTCCACCAGGCAGACACAGCCTTGGCTTCCAGTGGCTGACCTGCCGACCCTTCTTTTCCATTTGGCAGTGTCTCTGGGGTCATGCTCCTCTCGGCTCTGGGTCCTGAGGTCTGGCCAGCCACCCACGGCCCCATCTTAGTCAGGCCTGAGATGAAGCTCCAGTAAAAGAGATCCCATCCTGGGACCCACACCAGCTGTGCTGTCCTCCCAGGGCCCTACTGCAAAGCCAGGCCTACTGGGCGCAGCCCAGCCCGGACCACCCACATGGTCTGCACAAGGGACCCGAGCAGGTCCCTGAAGGAGGGAGTGCTCAGAAGAGGCCGCCTATGGGGAAAGGGTGATTCTTTAATCTGGACTCACAGGAAAAGAACCACTATATTCTTTTATGCGCTGGAACTTTAGTGGGGAGGGCCAGGCACAGGGGATTCTGAAGATGAGCAGCGTGTGACCACTGGCACACAAACATGGGCATGAGCTGAATTTGGGTCCAACTTGTGACTTCCCAGCGCGGTCTTGAGCGTACAAAGACACAGCCTCACAGCCAGTACTGCTGTCTCCTCTTTAGATGTGAGCAGGGAGGCTGCAGCTCATTAACATCCCCTCTAGCTGTCAGGCCATCATTCAAGAAATCTCTCTAACACCTTCTCTGTGCCAGCCGCAGAGCAATGAGTGAGCAAAACACACCAAGCCCGTCTCTTTCCAGTTCTATGGACCTTCTCGAGTGGGGAAGCAGGCAGTGAACAGTGCCCCAGGCACCAGGGAGGGGTTCCAGGGCTGTGGAGGAGCGCAGGCAGGATGAAGAGGGCAGGGCGTACTGCAGAGGCTTCTCTAACATAGGGATGGTGAGCAGAGACTGAGGAAGGTGGGGGGGCCAACCCTGCCATCTCTGGGCAAAGGCCACATGGAGCAAAAGTCCTCTGCCAGGGCCAGGCCTGGCCTGTTCAAGGGACAGGAGGTCAGCGTGGCTGGAGCAGAGAGGCGTGAGGTCAGAGGTGATGGGGCCAGCAGGGTAAGCCGCTGTTGGCCTCTGGAGGGTCTGAGTAGGGTTGATATGGCAGGGCAGCCTGAGAGGTCACTGCAGGGCCCTGGGGTGGGCCAGCTGTGATGGATTCTGGATATATTTTGAAGGCAAGTAATCGGGTTTTTTAATGGTTTAGTTTGGGGTGTGACAGAATAAAATACATTCGAGATGACTGTAGAGCTCTGGCCTGGGCAACCTGAAGTCATTTGCAGAAGCAGGAATGAGCAGATTGGGGGACCAGTAGGAACTAGGAGTTTCTTTCTGCATATGATGCATTTCAGAGGAGGACCTGGGCGTGCCAGCCTGGAGTCCAGGAGGGACATTGCTCTGGGCTCTTAGCCTTTCCTTGGTGCTCAAGGCTGAGAGAGTGAACGAGTCCACCTGGAGCAACAGAAACAGACGGAGCTGTGGGAGTGCCTACTACGTGTACATGTCCTGAGGATGAGGAGAAATGAGGGGCTGAAGCTGAGGAAACAGCTGTGGTCCTGAGAGTCAACCAGAAACTATTTCAAGGAGGCAGGTTGATGTGGTCAAAAGGTGCCGAGGACCTGAGTTCCCTGGACTGAGAGCTGAACCCTGGATTCCCAACACGGCAGTGACCTTGACAAAGAGCTCTTCTAGTGGACCGAGTGGTAGAGTCAGAATGCTCGTTGGAGCAGGTTCAAGGACATTAAGAGAGACAGGAGAGAGATTGGACCTGGAAAATACAGACAACGCTCCTGAGGACCATGTGAGGAGGAGGAGAGGAAGCTGCAGACACTGGGGCCAAGGATATAGCACCGGGTTGTCTTCATTTTCTATGGGAGATACTATAGTATGGTGGACAGTGAAAGATTTTTGGTGCAGGGGAGAGGGGGTGTCAGGAGAGACATCCTTGGGCAGGTGAGGAACACCGGGCTCCATTCAGGGGCAGGAGACCTGGGAGCAGGCGTTCCCGGTGAGGTGTTAGCAGACACTGTGAGGGGGGGACAGGCAGTGGGGGAGAGGTGAAGCTTTTGGAAATTCCTTTCCTATTGTTCCCTTTTATTCTGACATAGAAGCCAGACCATCAGCCCCTCATGAAGAGGGAAGGAGGGAAAAGTGTGGAGCAAACACAGCAAAAGGAGGAGCAGATGGTTCAGGAAAGGAGGTAGGGTCCTGGCAGCAATGAGGACCTGCTTCTGGTTAGGTCATGAGTTTGAAGGGACCAGACATGGGTGTACACTGTTTTTCAGAGCTCCAATCCCCTGCAGAGGTGCAGGGCAGCATGGACTGAGTTAGATTGAACTGGGGGTGGGGCATACAGCAAGGACCAGCTGGCCTTCCTCCAATCAGGGACCCTCCCCCTCCATTCCCAGGGATATCAGAGAATGCCAGGCTTCATCTTGGGCTCCACAATGCTTGGCTTCTGTTTGGTTACATGGGCCAAGGGGTAGCTGCCACTCAGTTGCCCCAAAATGAGTGTTAACTCCTGCAAATTTGACAACACACCATGATATTTGAGAGTAGCTCTAGTTCCAGGTAGGGACAGCTGGGCTAGGTTGTGGCTTGCCTAGAGGCTGCTGTCCTGGGGCTTGGTGATGCCTGGCAGCATCCATCAAATGTGTGTTCAACACCTACTATGATGAGCAGTGTTTAGGGCACTGGGACAAAGCTCCCCCAACCCCTCACAAGACTTCATGGAGCCTACAGCCCTGCAGGGGGCCCCAGGGATGGGGTCGCCTGAGAACTCCAGTGCCCCAGTATGTTCTCTCTAGATTCACAGGCTGTGGGATAAATTGCAAACTGCGCCCATGCACCCACTCCTTGGGCTGGGCTGCAGGTCACCACAACGGGGTTGCAGGCTCTGCCAGCTCACTGGGGAGATGCTGGGCAAGCTGCGTTGGTGCTTCTGGATGCCTTCAGGGAAGAAAGAGGGCCTATGCCCCAAACAGCATTTCTGCACCTTTTATAGGTGGGTGGGGCTCTGGACTGTTTGTCAGTCACAGCAGGGCAGCTGGCTTGTATGGTCTTTCTTTGGGGTTCAAGCTGAAGCCAGGGAGAGGGCTCAAAGATCCCTAGGGAGTCCATGGAAGCATAGGGAGGTCTCCCACGTGACATGTGCAAGCACCAGCCCACGGCCCCATCCTCCTCCCTCCTTTGCCTGACCAATTGCCCCTAGGGATGGTTAGTTGGGTGTAAGTAACAGAAATCCTCATTCTGGAATTCATGGGCAGGGAGTGTGGCTGTACTCACAAGGGACCTTCCCTGACTCTCTGGGCCCTATATGGATGGCCCCATTTCACCTGTGGCTCGGGCTGCCTGGCCCCTCAGCTTCACCTCTCTGAATACATTTCCTCCAGTTATAAGCCTGTCTCCTAGGACCCACCCTCTGAGTGCACAGTTCTCAGTTGCAGTCACAGAGGACCCAGGAATCCATTGAGCTCTGAGTCTCAACTCTGAGTTCCTGGGACAGAGTAGATGGGCTGGCCTGGGCCAGGGGTCTATACCATCCAGTTGGTTGTGGCATGGGGTGGAGGGATGGGACCCCTCATGATGCTTTGCTCTTATGCTGGGCTCCTCACATGAACTACACCCCTGGCAGAATTAGCTCCCAGCAGGACACCACCTGGGCTCTCAATAGCTGTCATCCTGGACCAGTAAATCACCCACAAAGGAATCTATTTCTCTCAGGTCTTAGCTTCACCAGCACTTTTAGGGAGCTCTTAATGCTCCATGCTCCCCTGACACCTGGATGCACCCTGTCTTCCACTTACTTTGCTGTATGAAAATACTCACTTAACTGCAAGTTAATCCTTCAGGCTTCAGGATTCACAAACCCAGGAAGCAGCCAGCTTGCTCGCAGTGTCCATACCACCTGGTACAGGGTCAGCATAGCAGCTGTTATAAGCCAACTCATGAGGGCCATCAGCCATGTAACACATGATGGGCCATGGACTACTTTTGTTTTTTCAATGCCTTATCATTCTGAAAAGACATTATTCTGAAAAACTAATGTGGAGGTGGTTGATTCCTGGTGCTAGCACAGTGGGGGAAGGTGCTGGAACCAGCATTGCACAGGTGCCCAGGGATCCTACAAGACCCCCACCAAGAGGACTGTATATTTCTCCTGTGTTGGATTTGAGAAAGAAAAACCAAGTCTGGAAAATTCCAAATGGTAACACTAATTTCAAACCAATCGCTGCTACATTGGAATACATATCTTTATTAGGAAAATTATAAGTGCATATACATCTTTCATTAATATGACTTCAATGAAGGAATTGTTGTTTCTCAAAAGGAGTTGTTATTTGTTAAAAAAAAAAAGCGCACTACATACAGGAAGCAGCCTTCTCCTGGACCATTTTCACATTATGTGGGAGATGCAAATTAAACAATACAAAATACACTATTTATCACATTTAACACTGAACCCCTCACTGCTCAGAGACTGAGAGTCCAGCGAGGTTGCAGAATAACAAGTTTCCTGTGGGGCTTTTCAACTGGGCATGTGAGTGGTCTGCTTAGGGCACTTGAAGAATTTCTCTAGGGAGCGTCATGGGGGTCCCCCTGGCACAGCTGAGCGATTGCATGGAATATGGAGCTCCCTTGGAATGGGACAAGGGAGATGTATAGGGGGATCAGGGCCCCACAATTTACAGCCAGCTGCAAAAGGGGGTGCTACCTGGGAAAGGTGATGAATGTCCAGGGTAGGAGCCCATGGCGACAGCACCAGGCAGTGGTCAAAGAAGGTCAAGTCGGATCCAAGGAAAAGGTGCAGAAGTTCTCTGGACTTCCTGCACAGGGACTGCAACCTTTTACTATTTGGCCCTCAGCCAAAAATTAAACCTCTTTTCTCTAGAGGTCAGGCAGCCGAGCAGAGGGCACTCCTGAGCCTCCTCGCTGGGGTCTTGGCACCTGGCTGGAATGGGACAAAGAACAGCACAGACAACACATGGCAGAGATTCGGGTTCTAATACTTAGAATGTCTGTAAGCTTGGCGGGGTCCTGGTGCCAAGGGCTGGCAGTGAGTGGAGTACCTCCTGGAGGTCACAGGAGCCCAAGGGAAAGTCGGGTCGGTGCAGCGCTGGGCCTGGAGGGACAGCCGGGTGGGCGATCCCAAACCAACTGATGCACTTGACTGGTATTTTGAAATCAAGGGGGACCAAGAGAGCCTTTTTTCTTTGCATATAGACTATTTAAATGCATATTTGCTGTGGCTCCATAGTCTCCACTTAGGAGCAGATTACAAGCAGAGGAATTGTTACACAAATAATTTTCCCTGTAGCTTCTACTCTTATCTGTTTTTCCCCCAACAGGGGAGAAATGGAAATGATTCTTCACTTAATCACATAGTCAAGACTTAGAGCCACATTTACATTCTTGGAGCAAGAGACTTAATGGTTCTGGTCCACAGATTCCAGAGGAAACTGCCTTCAAATCATCCACAAGATTTTTAAATATCTTGGATTACTTGAAAAATGACCAGACCTCTGAAAATTCAATCATTTCACGTATAATTCAGGAGCCCTGTAGAGAAGACAGGTTAATTTCAAAACAGAGTTTTAAAACCAGTTCTGTATCCTTTATAACTAATAAAGACCCCATACTCTATTTTTTTCAATAGAACATAGCTGGTTTGAGGATGTGAATTTTTGTTTGATTGATGGGCTGGCCTTCTACCTACCATGTAGATCCTGTTTAAAGGAATATTTATGGAAATGCCTAACACATGTTACTGATACTCCAAAGATTATTAAACCTAAAAGCATCTACAATGCAAGATTATTTGACTCTAATATACTTCCTGCATGTTATTTATAGTGTCCTGTCAATTAATAATTTCCTTGTTTTACCCTTCCTTTTCCCTTCCTTCTTAATTTAAAAAATTTTACTGGGGTATTTAACCAAAGGATTAAAGTGTTAGTGAGACCAAATGAAAAGCAACAAAACAAGTAAAAAACCGTCAGAGCCTTCCTATCTTTTCAAAAAGTGAAAATTTTAAACTGCTTAATGCAACTCCAAAAACTGCTCTCAGGAAAAGGAAATAAACTAAATGTCAGGCTTTTTAACTTACTTTCCCAGGTATCCCAGCATTTGCTAAGAGGAAGGAATGCTCTGCTGGCTGTCCTTGGAGCACAGAAAGAGCAGCAGCCATGAAGGCCCAGGGCCAGTTGCAAGGTAAGGTGATGGGATTGCCAAATGCTGGAAAAGATGAGGGTGGATTTGAATGGTGAAGACATCTTCGGGTCTAGGATTATTTTATGGATTGGGTTTTCAAAACCAAAGAAAAAGTTGAGAATTCTTTTCATCATGTTATTCCACAAAGAATGCTGGGCTTGGCACAATGAAGAACAGCTCTCTATAGTTCTGATATATTAACCACTATGGAAGCGCTAAGGGTTGGCACCCTCAGAGGTCAGGGCTGCAGCTAACCCAATTCCCTTGGGCTCTGTTGACCTACCATGGGTTTGTGATCAGTAGGGAAACCAGCCATCTACCCCAAAGGTAACCGCCATTATCGGAAACCTGGTCACAGGCCCTGCGGGCATCTCCTCACTCTCAGCCTTTGCACACGAGGAACTGACAGTGCGCACCAGAGACGCTGGCTTTGAATAGAAACACAGGATTGGACAATAGACAATATTCCAAACAAGACACAACGTGCACAGTGTTTTCAGGACTGGGTAACACGAGACATTTTGAACTGCTCCTTGGTGCTCAGTTTAAATGAAAGCTTTGGTCTTGAGAGAGTCCATTTCCAGGGTCATGGAGACAATCTTGGAGACAATGATGATGGATGAGAGAGAGAATGATGAGAAGAACATGATGGGATGTAGAGAAGAGCACAGGATGGGGGGCACATCTCACCTTACCCTGGCCTCACACTGCTTGCATCAGCTCAGGGATGGCCTGTGATCCTCACCAAAGGGGGAGCTGAGCTCCTCTCTGAGGGAAGGGAGGCGCCTGCCTGGCCCTCTAGAACCTAACCCCCTCTAACCCTCACACAGGGCAGCCTTTGCTAGCGCCTACCCATGCTGCTTAGTCCTGACACCTCCTGGATGGTCCCAGGATATGATGATGTGGCTGAGGTACCTCCATCTAGGGTCCAGCCTCTGCAGCTCAGAGATACAAAACTCAGGAACCTCTGGTGTGACCAGGGGCTCCATGGAAAGATATTGAAGTAAAGCTAGTAAAATAATGGCCGTAGACTATGTTCCTATCTGTCACCAGTGACACTGGATAATCAAACTAAATGAAAAATAAACACCATATATTTTGCTACATAACCAAATGGTGAACGTAAGGCAAACTGTGCAAAATAAAGCCCTTGGGAATGCATCCAGCCCTGCCTGGTCTCAGGCGAGTGGCTGCAGGCCCTTCCTAACACTGCTTTCAGACCTGGGCTCCTACTGAAAGGGTTCCTCAGGCATCTGACCCAACCTGCACCTCTCACATCTTGAACCTCCTGTTAACAAGAACAGAGGGAGGCACCATTAAGGTGGGTCCCCAGGCCGCACCTGAGCCCACTTGGAGGCCAGGGCCCCCACTCCTGACTCCCAATCACCCTCCAGCAGGGGTAGGGGCAAGGAGGGAGAGAGCCAGGTAAAGAGGGAGGGGAGGAAGAGGGGCAGGTTGAGGGGGAAGGGAGGGAGAGAGCCAGGTGAAGTGCAAGGGTGGATGGCAAGCACGTAGGGTGAAGACAGGTGGGTGCAGCACGCAGCGGGCACAGCAGGCCGAGGAACTCAGGGCAGCCACTTGGCAAGATAGGCGCAATGCTCCTGCCCAGCTTGGCCCTTGGGGCTGTCTGACCAGCACCAACAGCCACTTCCACCTTCCAGCCACACTGGCCAGGGCTGGGCAGCCAGCACCACACACCACTCACCTGGCCCAACCCAATGCTGCCCAGATTCAACCCCCTTGAATGACAGGACGTCTGGCTGGGCTGTGTGCTCTCCCAGGGCAACCCCGTCTCCAGTGGGGTCACTGGGGTCACAAGATCAGCACTGGAGCTTGCTAGCCTTTCCTAGTAGCCCCGCTCACTTCATCCCCAGGAGTGGGAGGTGCAGTCCCCCAGCACTGAAGCAGTCGGTCACATTAGGGCAGCAACAGCTTGTCCCACTGTCGCTAGAGGGCAAACATCCCGTGGTTCCCAGATGGACGTGCCATCCCTCTCTGGGCTGGGTGAAGAATGACGGAGAGCATGGGGCACAGGTCTGACCCTCTCACAGGGGCTTCTGGGTGATCAGAACAATCCCGCCAAGGCCCCAAAGGCCAGAACCGCTGCTGGCTTCCAAAGAAAGGAGAACAGCCCCAGGCAGCCCAGCACACTTCCAGATGCCATTCAGGTGGGAGCAGGCCTGCCGATCCCAGTGCCAGCAAAGGGCTGCAGGCTGGGACAGTCAGCCAGATTAAAGGGAGGGCAGCGGCAATAACAGATCTGTCTGCAGCACCCTAGTGGGCAGGAGGGCTGCAGTTCTCTGTCTGCAATCACACAGGAGTGCTCGAAGCATGAGGGGACACAGTGGGTCTGACAGCGAGGGACCTTGGGTTTTCTGTCCTGGTAGTCCATCTGCTCTGTCCTCCAACCACCTCAGCTTTCTGGATCCATGTACTGAAACTATGACCATGGTCTAGGGTGCAGGGTGAGTGACGGCGGGTGGGAACACCCATCCAGACGGCTGAGGCACCCTTTTTCAGAGCACTACTGAAATCAGGGCCTTGCTCTTCCATGTGATCCCCCTCCTTCCGGTCCAAGCTACAGTTACTTAGTAAGACATTTCAGACATGAATCTGGGAGGGGAGAGGAAAGTCCTAGAATTTAAACCATGTTCACTGTAAGCAGATTTTTCCCGTGAGTGAAGACGGAGGCAGCTGTGTCCTGGAACCTAACAGCACAGGGTCATGGAGACTCTCCCAGCAGGAGTGAGGAGTCCCTGGAGCTGCAGGCCCTCCACACCGTTCCTCATCACTGGGGACTCGTTTAAGAATCTGCAATGTGAAATGCTTGGCCCGGAGGCTCCCTGAGGATTTTCCACAGTTGCTCCTGGGAATGCAGAACTCCCACCCGTCCTGCCCACAAGCTTGGCAGAAGCCCACCATGCTGGGAGGTACAGCTGTTCTCTCAGCCCAGGCCCAGGGAGGCAGTGCTGGAAGTGGCCCACTCCAGGCAGCAGAAGGTGGAGAGCCAGCAACAGGTGCTTGGGAAAAGGGGTCAGTTATCACCTAGTGGCATGGCCACAGCCAGCTCTGCCTCTACAAGGCCGTGATGGGCAGAACCTGCGGAGGAAAACAAGAGGGAAGAAGGCAGAAGGCATAGGCCTCATGGAGCTGTGTGAGCTCCGGAACCATCCTGTGCCTCCCAAGAGAGAGGGCGTTGTGTCCGTGGAAGGCTCAGCATCCCCGGTGATGCCAGAGACCCCAGGCCGCTCGAGATGGAGTCCCAGCTGTCCTAGAGTCCTGAGCGGGCTCCACATCTCAGACCCCAACACCAGTCTCTGCACAACTACTTTCTCCATACCTTAGTGGATCAGGAAGGGCCGTAAAAAGCACATAAATGCAGGAGCCAGTGGGGCCACAGGGGTGGCAAAGCACTGCTTCCCCTTGGAAGGCTGAGCGCCTGCCCAGTGGGCAGGGTCTGCCCCGGAGGAGGGGTAGAGCAAATTTACAGGGCGCCAGAGAGACAAGAGCAGAGGGCACTGCGGTCCAACTCGAGGTGGCAGATAACTAGTTTTTCCTTTTCTGGGCAGCCTTTCTCTTCTTCTGTCGCTTGTTTTTTCCTATCTTGTCTTTTTTCCCCACTTTTTCTTCTCTGCGCCCCCTTAGATAAAATTAGTAGAACCATTAATGATGTTGAAATACACAAGAACTGTGTCAGTCTGCATAACATTTAACACTGGACCATTTGTTTTCTTCAGTCCCCTGCCTGGAGGCCCCTGGGCAAAACACTGTCCATCAGTACTTCATTAACAGAAATCAGACATTTTCTCCCACTCAAAAAATAAGCTTAGAGGGGTTTCCACAATATCTGTGAACTGCTTAGAGCAACTGCCAATTTACCAAGCTGAGGCTGGCCCCAACTATTGCCCAAGGCTTCCAAACAGGGAAGAAATGCACCTTCAAGAGGTGAAATTCACATCACACCCCAGGCACCAGGCTGGACTTGGTCAATTATCTTACTCAACCTGGCCTCCTTGGGCTTCATTCCTTCTCAGTGCAGAGCTGAACTCTTCACTTGAACTACAAAAACCCTGCATTTCAAATAGAATAATGCTTTTTGGAGTTTGGAGGCCCAGTATTCACACAGCCATCTGGAGAAAGAAGGTGGCTTGATTCCACCTTCTCCTTTCTGGAGCCTATAGGCACCCCTCGGAATGACTGAAATTGTTCTGGCAAGAAAGGGAGAGAGATGATCAGCAGAATTTTATTAGAGCAACTGGCTCATGACTGTCACATTAAAATGATTCAAGCTGAATGGTATTTAATGAATTATGTGGAAGGACCACCTGTTTTTGTGAAAGCTTGATATTAACCATGGCCTGGAATTATGGGATTTTTGCATGGTAAAATGTGAAAACTGGATATTACGAGGATTGAGTCTTTGGAGATTATATGGGGATGTTAGGAGGACTGGGGAGAGGAGGGAGAGAAGGGGAATTAGTGAGTCATATTAATCTTCAGAAAACTTGCACTGCTGTTTCCACTGGGTTTAATAATTTTAAAAGAAGAGGCAAAAATTTGAGTTACAGATCTAAACTGCTTCTGAGCAAGGCCCATGTGCTGGCCTCACACGTGAACGAGCAAGAGGCGTCTAAGGCAGCCGCCAGCAGAGCAGCATTTCTTCATCAACTCCAGACATGTGTGTGAGCCCCAGGTCTGAACTAATGAGTTTTATTTCAGGTAAATAAATTCCCACATACAGTAGGAGGTTTATGCCATGAAACAATTAGCATTTTATTGCTAGTACATATGTCACATTTGATACAATCTTAATACAAGTGAAAAAATACGCTGTGGCTAACATTAAAAAGCTGCAATCACATTTATAGTTCATTATTTCTTTACAAATTGCCAGTAGTTGAAGACAATAGAGAAACATAATCTACTGACATTCATATGGCTTCACTTCAAATATATGAATTGCTCGACTGTAAATATATTCTGAAATACATTTGTTTTCTAAAGAAACATTTAAAAATGTGCACAAAAAGTATATATTTAAAAAATGTCTTGCAAAAAGTTTCAAATACAACCAGGCCCATCTGTGGATCACATTTATGCATAGAAATTTCAACTTGCCAACATCTCTGACTGGAACCTAACTGTTGTGGTTCAGGAGAAGGGGTTAGTGGCAAGAGGCTCATTTATTCATTTATTTTTTCACTTCTGATTTCAGAAACTTCAGAATTTATAGAGAGCCTCCATGAGGCAATCTCAGAATCCAAATTCCTCAAAGCACGCTCTCAGATTGAAAACGGCATCTGATTCTGCAAAGAGTTGCCTTTCTTGGGATGTAAGCGTGAGAGTCATGATCTCACACTCCCCAGGGGAGGGCCAGCCCCATTGTGGACGAGGCCAGGGAAGATTCTCACAGAGGGCCTGGGCAGGAGGGGAGGCCAAAGGGAGGAGGGGGCTGCAGGGCAGGAGCCCCAGTGAACCCCCTCCTCCTGCTGAGCAAGTACAGAAATGAGAAGCAGGCGAGACATGAAAGCATGCTGTGGGAGGCAGGGAGAGGGCTGGGAATGACCGGGAAAGGGTCTCTGTGCAGTCCCCAGTGACAGCTGCTTCTACACGGAGCCTGCAGATTCGCTGGCTTGAAAGATCAGGTAAAGCTGGTGGCTGCTGCCTAGCAGTACTCAGTACTAGGAGCACCTGGCTGTCATTCAGGAGGGATGCCCTGGCAGGAGCCACCTGCCGTCCTCCTCCAAGCCTTGGCATCTGGAGGAGGGACATTTTTCTGAGCTCCATGCTTGGCCATCACCTAACTGTGCTCAGAATCCCCAGGGCAGAAAGGAGAAGCCCCAAAACAAGTCATGTACAGATCTTGAAGTAATCATTGATTGAGAAAAGGGTAATGAAATGATGCTGACTGTTATGATAATGAGGGTACTGACTGGTGGGAAATGCAGTTGGGATAATACAATTTCTTAGAAAACCCCAGTTATAGGACAGCCAGTGTGCAAGGGCACAGGGCATGAGCGAATACAAGCTGCAATACACGATAAATGCAATTGTCTTCATGCTGGGCAAACCTCCAGCCCGTTCCCAGGTCAGTGTGCTACCCATAGGCACACCTGGTGCTGCTACTCAGGCTATCCTTCCCCCACCTCTGCCTTCACATCCCTCACATGGTTTTAAATTTCTCAAGTGGATCTAGAGGGAAGTCCTTTGTGGCTGTGGTGCTTACTTGTTTAAAGCTTTCTCCAGGTATTCCTGAATCCACTTCAATTTCGGGTCAATGCACACTTGTCTATTGTTGTTCTTCAGCCTTGCCCTGCCAAAACAGAAGAGGCAACAGTGTGCAGCTGCACAGAAGGTGGCACTGTGGTCGTCTGAGCGTTGTTCGGTCATCTGACACCCATGTCAGGACCCCCACTGGTGCCCAGTGCCCCGCCTGACAGGCTTGGGTTCTGGAGGAATTCAAGGGAGGCTGGAGAAACCCAGCGCTTAGGAGTGTGGCAAGCTCCACTGCAGAAAGATGGGAAAATGAAACATCTTTATGGGGTGGCCAGGGAACATTTCAGTTGGCTTTGGAAGGATGAGTAGGAGTCCAGCAAGTGAAGGGAAGGGAGGGGGGAAACAGGAGTTTCCAGCCAATGTCCAGAGAGTGCGGAGGAAGAGCGGGGGCAGGATGCTCAAGAAGCAGGTGGCCAGATGAGAAGCGCAAAGGAGGGGGATTTTATCTGCAAAGTTATGGGGACTTGTGAGGGTTTTAAACAGGACAGTGACAGCAGCAGAGTTTTGGCTCGATCATCTTTCTAGTACATGGAAGACAGACTTCAGAGTAAGCCTTGGATGTAGCAGACCTACGAGAGGCACTGCCTGCCTTAGTCTGGGGAGAGAAGGGAGCAAGCAGGACAAGAGGGACGGGGCACAAGGTGGGGGCAGGGCAGGTAGTTTGGCAGAAAATGGTTTCCAGAGAGATTGTACAAGTTCAATGACTGCTCCTCGGTCTCATTTGATTTTTTAAACATGCTGGCTAAATTCACTCTCTGATGAACTCTCTCTCAAAGGAGAGAATTTTATTGTAAACAAACTATGTGAAAAAACATTTATTTTCTAGCAGCCTAAAACATATTGCAAATGAAAACATATTCAAGGCAGCAAAGACTGGGAAAAAAAAAAAAGGGAAAATCAACCTTAAAAAACGCTGGTGTTGGGTGGAAAAGCCTTCAGGAAATTCAGCTTTCTTTCTAACTGCTGTGTTCCTGTCTCATTTTCAGCACTGGGACTTTGCAGGGGATGAGCTCTCCCCAGGAAACCCCAAGCCTCACCCCCAGGCATCTAGATACACGACTACACTTGCTGTGTGGCTTTTTTTCCTGAGCTTCACCCAGCCTCCTGCGCCCCAGGTGACAGATCTTTGCATGTTATGTATGTGTGATTTGGGTTTATCTTGTTTCCCACCTGAAGGAAATCAAATGTTAACAGTTGCCATCAACCCCCCAACAAAACAACAAAATCTCGGGTATTGTATTTGAGAACATGTAGGTAAGTAAGCTGAAAATATTGGGTTTCACCAAACGGTTAAAGATGACTTAACACAGAATTTGGGTCTTGTGAGGTTTTGCTATGTGAAGAAAGACTAATTTAGAGCACTGAAGCCCCCAACCTGGTAGAACCATTACTGGTAAAGGGCTGGCTCACTTGCTGGGCCTTCAGCAGAAACTTGGGTGAAGGCCACGCTTCTCCAGGCTGGAGGCAGCCAACTGCCATTTGCTGCCCTGCAGGGAGGAAACTTGGGAAGAAGAGACGAGGACCACTACGAGCACAGCGGGGCACCAAGGGTCAGGGGAGTGACTTTTGAAGCTCCTGCCTGGTGGCACACTCAGAGGCCTCGAGGTAGGAACATGTGCCTCTGATTAAGTCAAGCTCAGGGCTGGACACAGCATGTCATTCCTCCAGCTCTCCCAAGTCTGCCAGTTAGTTGTTCCTATGCCCATCAGGAGTAGCATTCCTGGAGGGTGATGTTCTGACTTCCACAATCTGAAGGGCACAGTTTGGGGTGTTGAGGATTTGAGATGCTTGATCTTGCCTCTGGCAATGTGGCTCTCGAAGAATCGGCAAGGACATATGTAGCTCATGCTGACTGGTTTCCCTAGAAGAGGTAATGAGAACAAGAGCTGGTTGGCCTGCCAGGCCTTGAGGATACACGTGTCTGGGTCTGCAGGCCAGGGGCCGTGGGCTCAGAAGGCAGAATGATGGCAGGATCAAGAGGGATGGGTAAGTCATGGGCACACCTGTGCCAAGAACTCTTGGGCAGCTTAGGGGGCTCTGGGTACGCTCAGACTTAGCTTCCACAGGGCCAGAGGGCAAAGGCCCTTGGACAGCTAGACCTAGGAAGGCAGGGACCTAAATAAGAAGCCCACCTGCACAGGTGTGTCAAGATAAAGTCTGTTAATCACAGGAGAGAAATGTTTCAGTCTAAGGCACTGAGGTCCTGGTTATTCTTTGCAAAATAAACTCCCCCAGGGCCAACTGAGAAAGACCTTGTTAGTCAGGGGAGGAGAAAGAAGGAGGTTCCTTGGCTCTCTCTGCTCCCCCATCTGGCATGGGCCTCATCCCAGGAGCTCCGCAGCTCCCCTGGGAATGCCGCCCCCTCTCCATCCCCTCCTGCAGTCTTCTTTCCCACTCCACCTTCAGTCCAGGCCACACCAAAAGAATCCCAGCAGCAGAGGCCGCCTTCTCCCCAGCACTTCCCTGAGGTCCTGGAGATTATCAGGCTGGAGTCAAATGTGGCTTTCATTGTCTAGGCAGGGGCTTTGCAGCCTCCAAGGTTGTAGTACATCTTTGTCAATTTACCAATTTGCAAAATGCAGTAATTGACACTCATTAGTGTAAATTAGCCAGGTCTTCTGCAGAACCTACCACTCACCCTTTACATCTAGAATTGCAAGCCTGGGGTCTGGGATTTGTGTGCTTTTTTCTTTTCTGCAGATTTTATCCAAGCCCTACTTAATACCCCAAATTATTTGAATCTGTGAGACTTTCGTCAGGGTTTAAATGTATGTCAGAGAATATTAAGTCCAGAGGTATAAAAAAAAGTTTGCCTGTTTACAGAGCTCCCAGAGGCCTCCTGGTGGTGGTGAAGTTCTGCACTTTGGGACGAGACTTGTGTTAGCCACAAGAAAGCTTGTGAGTGAGGGACTTCTTAACTTTTTCTTTCCAAAGGCAGCATTCAGTTGATAAGACATGGCCTGGGGACAGCAGCCTATTTAGCCACCACGTCCAGGGAAAAGCAGATAACTTGGCCTCCCAGGACCAAAGTGGACTTGGAAAATTAGGAAGGAGAAAGCCGGGCTTCAGGGAGCCCAGTGACTCCAGGGACGGGAGCAGCCTTCACTCAACCCAACTCCAGAAAGTCTGCAGGTGCCAGGCTTTTAGCAACTGCACTGGGTCCCTGCAGGGGAAGTCTGTACTGCCCTGTAACCAGATCACTTGAGAAAGCGACCCCAGGGCTGGGAGGCCTGGGTAATGGAGGAGCCAGTCTCCCACCAGTGTCCTGCCCCAGGTTTCCGTGGAATTCTCATGGGTCCTCCTGAGCTGAGCAGGGACTGGAGGACTGGGGCCCGTGGTGAGGCAGGATGGGTCCCAGTCCCAGAGCAGCAGTGAGCTGAGAGGCACACAGTGTGAGCACTGGGGTGGAAGGGGGCTGCTGCTCTGCTGTCTCAGAGAAGCTGTTCTGGCTCCACTGACCAAGCAGTGGAGATCAGGCCAGAAATCAAAGCTGATTCTGAGCTCAAAACACAAGCTTTCTCTTTCTTCCCTCTTCCTTCCCTCCCCCCTGGGATTATCCATTTCCTTCAAAGGCAATTCTTATTCCTGCTCCCAGGACCCAGTTGTGGGCCTGTCAAGTGGGGAATTTCAACAGGTTTTTTAAAGTGACAGAACACCAAGTGATTTTACTAAGAAAATTTGGTGCCATGTCCACCTGGAGTCCTTTCTCTAGCTTTTTATGAACATTAGTACCTTTTCCAACTGTTAGGGATATGACAAGGTGTTTGGGCAGGCTGCAGAGTTGGCCCAGATGTTACGTGGTGTTGGAAACTGGTTAATGTGGCCATGTTCTGGAGCAGTTCCCTGAAAACCTTCTAATGCAGAGACAGGAGCCTGGGCCAACCTTTCCCACTAGGGCTGGGAATGGGGCCCACACTGGGTTTAACCCCTGGAAGCCTAGGGCACCCAAGGTACCAGCTGCTTGGCTGAGGTCAGTAAGTGGGGGAAGGGCCAGAGCTGGAGCTAAGGTGTCTCTAAAATGCAGTGTGGGACTCTGTGAGCCAAAAGTGCTTTCTGACCTACACATGCAAGGAAAACCAAACCAGCCTGGAGCCCAGGACCCTGACCTGGCCACCTGGCTGCCAGGAAGGCAACTCAGAGTGGCCACCAAGCAGCCTCCCCAGGGTCAGAAGGAGTCTCTCAGTGAGGGTCCCACTCCCTCTGTGATGCCAGCTCAGGACTCAGTGACCTGGATCCCCAAATTCCAGTCCTTTCTGTAGCTCTCTGGAGGATGGGACATCTAGGGACAGCACCATTTCCCCCAGAGAGGCGCATTATGACACAGCCATTCTACCAGACCACTCGATTTGTTAATGCCCCACCCAGAGTCCTGGAGATGCTCAGTTTGTTAACGTCCCACTCCTGGAGAAAAGTATCCTGGAGATACAGCCTAGGATACCTTTTTGGCTAGGAGGAAAATTCTGAATTGCCTTTGATCTGATCCCTCTGCAGCTCTGACCAGCAACTGCTACACTTTTAAAGAACACTTCCCCAGGTGCTCAGCCTGAACCTGTTAGTCCAGGACCTGGCCAAGCCACATGCATGCTCACCTTGCCCACACTGGCTTCAGGGCCACTAGCCCAGAATGCCACAGTGGGGCACTGGCTGGAACCCAGCCTCGCACTTCAGGAGCCTGGTTCCTGCACAGGACAAGGCTTACCGTGCTAAGAGCACTCAGTGTCCTCCAACCCTGTGCAGTTCGCTGCGAACTTCACAGTCAAGCAGGGTAGCGGGGCCTAACATGGCTTTGTTTGTGTGTCCAGACAGTTTATTTTGGTTTGCAGCAACAGCGTTCTGTGGCAAGGACAGCGAGTTCTCTCTTAAGCTTCAAAAGAGAAAGCTCTCAGGTGAAAGGGGGACACCACCTTTCCCAGTGGCCTATATCTGGGTGACCCAACTTCGCTTCGCTGCAGCACTCGCTCTGAGGTGAGAGTGCTCACTTGAATGGTGACAAAGGCGCCTGCCTGCAGGGGTGTTTTCGGGGTTGCGGAGGCGCTTGCGCGATCTGCATGGCCTCTGGAGCTCTCTCTGGTGACCGGGGTCGCCCGCCGCTGGGGGCTGCGGAGCTGTGCAGAGCACGGCCGGGCGGGCAGCCCAAACCCTCCAGCTGCTCCGGTCGAAGCGCGCGGAGACTGGCTGGGCGGGTGCAGCGAGGGCCGAATCACCGTGAGTGGACGCCGCGCAGCGGCCCCCATCGCACGGCCGCGACCAGCGAGTAGCGAAGCGAAAAGCGTTTTGCAAAGAGCTTTCCCGCACGAACCGCCAGTTGCACCTCCAGCACCAAGCGCAGAGGAACTTCGGAGCCCGTGCGCCCCAGAAACCGCCGGGCGCGGGAAGGCTCAGGCCGGTCAGTGAGCGGCAGCTCGGGGCTCCTTTCCACACCCGCGCCCTCCGCGCCTAGCCAGTTTTCCTGGCCGACCTCGCTCCGCAGTTTGCTCGAGGTCTGGCGGCGCGGTCCCCGGAAACCCCAGCCCCTGCGGAGCGCGGAGCCACCTAAGGCTGGTGCTACGCCGGCTTGAGCGCCGCGCCCGCCCAGCCTACCCAAGGCAGTGCAATGCGAACCGGGTTAGCTCCAGGCGCGGAGCGCGGGGCGCGGCGTCTGCCCCGTCTCCGCAGCCGAGCGTATTCACCGTCGCTGAGACAGACCGCAGCCAGCACAGGGGCCAGCACGGCGATGACCTTGGCATCCATGGCACCGGCAGCGGGAGGACGTGCAGCGGACACGGCGGCGGCAAGGGCAAGCGCAGAGGCGGGAAGCGAGCGAGGGGCTGTTTAGAGGAGAGGGCAGCAGGCGGGGCCCGGCGAGGGGCGGGCCTGGAGCCGCATCCCGCGCTTCTGGGGCTCCGACAAGCGCCCCTCCCACAGACCGCTCCTCCGGCTCCAGCGCCTCCCTCCCTCCGCCTCCCGCACCTGGGTGACCAGGGCTGCTGCGCTCTGACCCGCTGACGTTGCGCGGGGCCTGCTCTGCAAGCTTGACCTCTGGCGAGGGACCAGCCGCGCAAGAAGGCTGGGCTGCGGGGCTGGGCACGGTTCCCATTCTGCAGACAGACAGACTGAGTTCCATAGGTGGGCGATGGATGAGAACCAACGAAACACCAGTCGGTGCCGGGGCTGAGGCCCAGCTGGGCCGGCGCTCCCCGTTTCTGGAGTGTGGGACCCTAGGCGACCGCTGGCCCAGGTTCACTAAGAGCGCCTCAGAAGCTCGGCCCAAGGAACGAGGCCGGTGTTTGCAGGCAGAACTCCTATTCCAAGCCAAAGCCATCGCTTATTAGACAAACCTCAGTTTTCTCACCTGTCAATTGAGGCTATAAAATGAACTTCCAATTATAAAGTAAATAAATCAGGGGGGTGAAAGTACCGCATAGGGAATAGAGTCAACAGTATCGTAATAACTTAGTGTGGTGACAGCTAGTCAACACACTTTTGTGGTGAGCTTATTAATGAATCACTGTGCTGTACACCTGAACCTAATAGAAACTAATATAATATTGTATGCCAACTATTCTTCAGTAACATAAAAGAAAAGAAAAATAAAATGCTACCCTCCAGGAAGGAAACAAAAGCAGTTCGCCCCTGAGGCTCAGTATACGTGAATTTACTTAACCCTTTGTACCTATGCTCTCTCAACTGTGAAACGGGCTAAGCATATTCCCTGCGAGTGGAGCGGGGGGAATCCTCCGCGAGTCTCCTCGCCACCACCGCGAAGCGCTCTGCATCCTGGGTGACACATAGCACTCAGTAAACGAAGCTAGAAATAATTGTTCAAACCTCAGTATTTCTGCCTCTACAGTGCAGGCCCTGTGCGACCCAAAGTGGTGAAAGGAGGCCCCCTACTCCCCAGCCCAGGCCTGTGCTCTAGCGTCAGCTTTTCTGGTCCTGGGAACTACACCCACCGAGTCGTCGCGTGGCAGCGTTAGCCCGCCGGTCGGCGCACCCTGGACACGCCGAGAGGCCCGCCACCCCGGGAGGCTCCGCAGGGAGAGTGGGTTTCGGGCATAAGGAGCAGGGAGGGAGAGTGCGCGCCGCGCTGGCAGGAAGGGGCATCCTTTTGTATTTCGCCAGTGACCCCAGGACGCTCTGGCCATTGCGCCTACCCCTGCCGGTATGGCTAGATGTTGGCGTGGACTCCATCCCCGCGCGGTAGGGACCAGTTTCTATCCTTGGGGGTTCTAGGGTCCTGGCAGTGTGGGGGAGTGTTCAGGGCCCACCGGCCTGGGAGCAGCAGATCCCGCGGGGGGCTGTGGGGGGCGGTCAGCAGGAGGCTGCGAAGGCTCTGGGACTGCGGCCCGGGGATGGCTGTCCTCCGTGTCTTTTTCCCAAAAAGTACTTTCGCGCCCAATTAGATGAGCTGCGATTCTGCGCTCAGTCTTTTGTTCGTTGCTTCACTCCGGCCCTAGCCCGCGTCTGGACAGGGCAGGGGCACAGACAAGGGAAGCCCACCGGCGCGCTCCCTGCGCTAAGGTTAGGGAGGCTTTCTTCGGCATCCCCGCCTCCCCGGTTTCCGCAGAGCGCGAGCGGCAGCCTCCTAGCCCTGAGCCCTGCCGGGAGGCCGGCGGAGCGCGACGGCTGAGCTCGGGCGCCCTCTGGAGGCAGAGGCTACCCTGGCTCCCGCCTCTTCCCCGCCCATCCGGGTCCCGGCTGAGGCTCCTCCTTCCCTTCCCCCTCCTCCCCGCCCCTCCTCTTCAACCGTCTCTCCCCACACCCCAACGTCACTTAACGTGTGTCTTTGATTCCTTGTGTGGGTCCAGATCCCGGTCTGACCTGGGCTTGGCCAGGACTTAAAGCCAGAGCCTTCTGTTCATTGCTCTTTTTGCCACAAATCGGGGTTTTGCCCGGCTATCCGAGGGAGGTGCTTGGAGGAATCGCAAAGTCGCGGCTGAGGGGAGCAGGGCCTCCGGTCTGGCAGAGCCGTGGGACCCCAGGACACACAGGAGTGTGGGACCGTCAGAGCCCACGTACTCCTTTCATTGATTAAAATACCTACTGAGCATCTACTATGCTCCAGATACTTGTTGTTTGAAGTACTTCAGTAAAGGAAACAAAACAAAGCAAAAAAAAAAACACTCAAACCCCCTATCCTCGTGAAGTTTACATGCTGGGGAGGAGGGGAAAGGGGGGTGGAAATGGCACTAAACATGGGTAATTAAGGACATAATCTGTAGAGGTAGTTAGGTGCTAGGCGAAATTGGAGTGGAGGGGAGGGAGTTAGGATGTAAACTTTATATAGAGTCTCCATAATTTTTCATTGGCGAGTATTTAAATTTAAAAGGCTATACAGGCCAACACTCTGGGGCCAGGGGCCATCAGACTCTGCCTTTTTAACCTGGGCTCTTAGCCTGTCAACCTCTGAAGTTTGTTTTGGAATGTGTCTCTCAGTGCCTCTCGGGGGTCTGTACTTCTGCTGCGCTGCCCTTCTGGAGAGGGTTGGCTGAACACTAACTCATGAAGCAGCCGCTGGGGGACTTCTGGGACTGATCCTGTCTGTCTCGTGGTGTCCTTTGGAGGAGATCAACAACGTATTTATCTCTCTGTCATAAAAAGGAAGGAGGGAAGGCTCAGCAGAGAGCTTCAAGGTTAGGCAATGTTTGTGGAGTACAAATGGTATGAAGGTAGATGGGGCTGGACAAGGTGTGCAAACACAAGGGGCAGCAGAGGCCGAACCCTGGGCCATCTCATTTTCCTCTTTGAAAAAAACCTCCCAAAGTCAGGGCAGCAGAGCCCACCACACTTTCCCCTCTATCTTTAGCTTATGCCACTATCTCTGCTTAAAAGGCTCCACTTTCTTTCTTTTCCAGGGAACTCCGTTCCCCATCAAGACCCAAAACAATTCCCGGTTCCCTATGAGATTTTTCAGATCTCTCGCACACTTCGCACTCAGAGTTGCTGCTCCTCAGGGACACCTTAGTCATGTGGAGTTCAAGGCAGGAGGGAGGCAGGGTTAAAAGGCAGGCTCACCATCATGGCCCTATTGTGTTATGGTCTCTGGACCCCTGGTGCCCAGTCCACGTAGCCACCTGTGGTCCTCTGGCCAGTCTGGGATGTTTGCTCCTTCAGAATTCAATGGCTGAGTTTAGGGGAAAGGACCTTAGTTCAAGGTTGAAAGTTTGCACCAAATCATTGTTTCCTAGTGTGTAACTGACAGGATGACTTTAGGTGGCACTCTGAAAACAGTATTTCAAAAAATACAGATGTACATATTCATTTTTAAAAGCACTAAGAGAAAAGTATAACTAGCACAATAGACATTCAGGTATGGCTCAGGATTGATTCACTCTTTTAAGATATCATTTAAGTATTAAAAGATAAGTGGAATTAAATCAGCATAGCATGCAATAGTGGAAGTGATACGGATATCCCTAAATAAAGATCATTCTTTTTGTATTATTTGATACTACCCCCTGCCTTTTTAAACAATCATTTGGCCCCACAGTGGTAAAACAGAATCGTGCAGGGGAGGTGTGTCATCTTCCCCACCCTTGTTGGTGTCCCAGGAAGAGTGTGGGGACATGTGAGATTGCATTACCTGGCCCTGGACCCTCCCTGGTCCTCCCACCCCAACCCAGCTCCCTCCTCTGAGCTATCAGTGCGGTCTGAGGGGTACAGCCAGGAGACAGCTGCCTGCTCTACACCCTACCCACCCACCTCTGCTCTCCCACCTTTGACACCCCTGCTGGAGTTCTCAAGTAGGTGTCCTGCCCTGGGAACCAGGAGGCCCCAAGAAGACAAACCCTTGGAGCCTCCATGTCATCATCTGTGGAACAGGCTCACTGGCTCCAGGCGTGGTGTGGCCTTGCACTGAGGAGAAACCCCTGGCACAGAGAAGCTTCCCAGGAAGGTATTTACATGCGATTTGAGCTTTTTCTGAAAATGTCATGTCTGGTTCTCACAAAGGCTGAAGTCACACGATAAACCCTAATTTTTCAGCTTTGAAGACAATGAACCTGAAGCTCAGAATGGCTGACAGCCTTGACCAACATGGCAGAGCTGGCCGGGGGCCAAGGTACAGCAGTCTGGACCAGCGTCTCTGGATTCTGGAACATCAGCAAGGCCGAGGAGTGTGCACAGGCATGTATGTCACTTCCACGGCAGATGTCCAGGGAGCCTCCTAGAGTCCTATACCCAGGTCAGGGCTCAGCATCTGTCAGGCTGGCCACCATTTCCTTGACTGAATCCCAAATTGGTCCAGGAGCCAGTTCCAAGAGCCCCAGTTCATCCTGGAGGGAAGGCCCCTGGGGAGGCTGAGCCAGAGCTCCTGGATGCAGAACTGTGTGCTGCCTTCAGGGCTCACATGCAGGCAGGGTTCACTCTAGGAGAGTGTGCACAGCCAGCAAGCCAGATCTCCTGTCTGTGTCTCCTGTTTGTGGCTGTGCCCAAAGACCCTCCCTTGACTGGCACTCCTAAAGGAGGGCTGCCTTCTCTGGGATATTCTCCAGGAGCACCAGAACAATAGGACAAATTGGACTCAAGTTCCAGAGGGTACAGGTGTATGCTCTCAGCCCCCACACCTGCTCCTACATACCAATTCAACTCTGCCTGCATCCCGTCACCAAAATGAGTGGAGTTGGGTCCAGATTTGCCCTGCCATTCCTAACCCCACCTCTCCTATTGCCCCTGAGCAGACAGGTCTCAGCATCTGGAGTTCCATCAAAGTTTATAGAACCGGAGGATGTACTGGCCGCTACCATAAACCCTGCATGGTAGGATGTATGAGTAGGGGGAGGATAAATAACCCTTACACAGGAGTTTCCCAGTGTAGCACCCTCTTGCCTCCTTTATCCTCATGTCTGCCTATGAAGTGGGTTGAATGGTACCCCCACTCCCCAGATTTGCAGGCTGAGATAATGGAGTAACTCTTTGGGAGAGCTAGGATTTAAATCAATTCAGCATGACTCTGGAGCAGAGCTATTCCTGGTGAAGGATGGAAGAGTGGGTTTGCCTCATAAAATACAGTAATCCAGTTAAATTTGAATTTCAGATAAACAATGAATCTTTTTTTTTTAGTATAAATATGTTGCACAAATTTCTAGTTTTGCTAATTGGGGGTTTAGACTGTTCATATGGGATTGTTCTTCTTCCCTGAGGCAGGCCTGTATTGCAATATACTTTCCACTTAGCACAACCTTCATTGCATCCCACAGATTTTGTGGTGTTGAATTATAGTTGTCATTTGTCTCCATGTAATACCTGATCTCTGTTTTAATTTGGTCATTGATGCATTGATTATTTGGGAGCATGTTGTTAAGCTTCCATATGTTTGCGGGCTTTTTCATTTTCTTTGTGTAATTTATTTCTAGTTTCATACTTTTGTGGTCTGAGAAGCTGGTTGGTACAATTTCAGTCCTTCTGAATTTGCTGGAGCACTTTTTGTGGCCCTGTATATGATCTATTATCAAAAATGTTACATGTGCATCTGAGAAGAATGTGTATTCTCTGGCTTTTGGGTGTAGAGTTCTGTAGCTTTCTGTTAGGTCCATCTGTTCTAATGTGTTGTTTAATCCCTCTGCCTCCTTACTTATTTTCTGTTTGATTGGTCTGTCCTTTGGAGGGAGTGGAGTGTTGAAGTCCCCTAGAAAGAATGCATTGCATTCTATTTCCCCTTTTAAATCTGTTAGTATTTGTTTCACATATGTAGGGGCTCCTGTGTTGGGTGCATAGATATTTATAATGGTTATATCCTCTTGTTGAATTGACCCCTTTATCATTATGTAATGTCATTCTTCATCTCTTGTGACTTTCTTTGTTTTGAAGTCTCTTTTGTCTGATACAAGTCCTGCAACTCCTGCTTTTTTCTCCCTATTAGATGCATGAAATATCCATTTCCATCCCTTCACTTTCAGTCTGTGTTATGTCTTTGGGTTTGAAGTGAGTCTCTTGTAGGCAGCATATAGATGGGTCTTGCTTTTTTACTCACTTAGTGACTCTGTGTCTTTTGTTTTAAGAGGGGAGCTTAGATTATTCATTGGAGTCTTTTTCTACTATGATTTAGTGCCTTAATTTCTGAGTAAGAATCCTATAAATTTGATGTTATATTTTTATTTTAACACAATTCATATGATCTTCTCTTTTCCCTTGAAATATCTTTACTGTCCCATGGGTTACTTAGAAGTGTATGTAAATTCCAAACTTGAGGTTGTTTTGCTTTTAACTGTTTTGTTACTAATGTTAAGTTGATTACGCTCTTGTCAGAAAATGTTTGGCATGAATTGAAATTTTTCACTTGTTAAGATTATATTATGGCCCAAAATATGATGTCACAGTGAATGTCATAATGCACACTTGAAAAGAATGCCCACTGTGTTGTGGACAGGTTACATACCTCGATGTCATTAGGTCCTATTGGTTGGTAGTGTTGGTGTATGGTGGTGCTGTTCGAGTTACAGACTTTTCTCTTTTCAGTTGTATCAATTTTTCTTTCATGTAATTTGAAGCTCTTTTGTCAGGTGAGCATACATTTAGAATTTGATGAATGGAATCATACCATTATGCAATGTCCCTCTTTACTCCTTGTAGTTTTCATAGCTCTGCAGCTCTGAATATTTTGTCTGGTATTAATATAGCCTTTCGCTTTCTTTTGTTTACTATTTCACATTACCGTTAATGGAGGTCAGATTCTCTTAGCTTTCCATCATCTGTGTCTTTCTCTCTCTCTCTCTCTCTCTCTATTTCTTTTGCATTCATTCCACAAGACTTTTTCTTAGATGAAGATTCTCTTCTGGGTTGGCAGTTCTATTCTTTCCTCACTTTAAAGACATTATTCTACATTCTGTGGCCTCCATTGTATTTCGTGAAAATCAATAATCATTCAAATTTTAGTCTATCTTTGCTTTTCAGCATTATGACATGTTTAGGCCTTAACAGGACTAACTGTTTGTTACTGATTTCGAGTTGAGGCATTGTCAGACCTAAATTCTTTGAATTTGCTCTGTTTGGGGCTTGCTGGGCTTCCTGAATCTCTACATTTATGTTTTTGTCAAATCTGTGCTCTTTTCTGCTTTTAGTAAGAATTGTTTCCTCTAAAACAATTAGATTTTATTGTCCTTTATATAACACCTATAATGTGAAATTTAGACAAATACATACAGTCCCACAAGTTTCTAAGGATGTATTCATTTTTCCCAAAGTTTTTTCCTGTCTTTTCTTCAGTGTAGGTAATTTCTATTGCTTTATTGTCTTCAAGTTTACAGACTCTTCAATCATCTCTCTTCAGTGGTTGAGCCCATGCACTTTCTTTTAATTATATTTTTCATCTCTAAACTTTTCCATGTGGATCTTTTCTTATAGTTTGTATTTTTCTGCTAGGAACTTAACTTTTCCAGTTTATTCAAGACTGTTAACCATTAGCACATTTAGGATGCTTACAAAGGCTGCTTTAAAGTCTTTATATGATAATTCCAGTGTGCGGCATCTCAAAATAGGCATCTGTGCTTTCTTTCCCTTGATAATTTGTCACATTTTCCAGTTGTGTGCATGTGTGGGTTATTTGTTTCAGCATGTGGACTAAAGTTTGAATTTTATTCTGACCATTTTGAATATGATATTGTCATTTCTGAGTCATGTTTGCATCTTCTCAAGAAGGTTGATTTGTTTTATTTATTTACTTCCTTTTAATTTTCAGTAAGGTATGATTGATATACACTCTTATGAAGGTTTCACATGAAAAAACAATGTGGTTACTACATTTACCCATATTATCAGGTCCCCTCCTTGCCCCAATGCAGTCGCTGTCCATCACTGCAGCAAGATGGCACAAATCCACTATGTGCCTTCTCTGTGCTACACTGTTCTCTCAGTGATCCCCCATGCCTTGTGTACTAAGCATAATAGCCCTCAATCCCCTTCTCCCACCCTCCCCATCTGACCTCCCACAACCCCCACTTAGGCAATATTCTTTCAGTTGTACTGAGTATTGTTTCTCTGCAAGAAACTAGCTTTGATATTACTGATATTGTTTTTTAATTTCGTTGATTGGTATTCTGTATTTGGTATGTCCTTCTATATACAGTTTTGGTTTTCTTTGCTTTTCCTTTTCTAGATATTAAGAGGGGAGCTTAGATTATTCAATGGAGTCTTTTTCAACGATGATTTAGTGTCTTAATTTCTGTGTAAGAATCCTGTAAACTTGATGTTATGTTTTTATTTTCATGCAATTCATATTATTTTCTCTTTTCCCTTGAAATATCTTTACTGTCCCATGGGTTACTTAAAAGGGATATATTTTCCAAACTTGAGGTTGTTTTGCTTTTAACTGTTTTGTTACTGATTTTAAGTTTATCACTCTCTTGTCAGAAAATGTTTGGCATGAATTGAAATTTTTCACTTGTAAAGATTAGTATAATGGCCCAAAATATGATGTCACAGTGAATGCACTAATGCACACTTGAAAACAATGCCCACTGTATTGTGGCCAGATTACATACCTGAATGTCATTAGGTCCTGTTGGTTGGTAGTGTTGGTGTATGGTGGTGCTGTTCGAGTTACAGACTTTTCTCTTTTCAGTTGTATCAATTTTTCCTTCATGTGATTGGAAGCTCTTTTGTCAGGTGAGTGTCCATTTAGAATTTGATGAAAGGAATCATAACGTGATGTAATGTCCCTCTTTACTCCTTGTAATTTTTCTAGCTCTGCAGCAGTGAATATTTTCTCTGGTATTAATATAGCCTTTCGCTTTCTTTTGTTTACTATTTCACATTTCCCTTAAGGGAGGTCAGATTCTCTTAGCTTTCCATCATCAGTGTCTTTCTCTCTCTCTCTATTTCTTTTGCATTCATTCCACAAGACTTTTTCTTAGATGAAGATTCTCTTCTGGGTTGGCAGTTCTTTTCTTTCCTCACTTTAAAGATACTGTTCCACATTCTATAGCCTCCATTGTATTTCATGGGACATCTGTAATCATTCAAATTTTGGTTTATGTTTGCCTTTCAGCATTATGACATGTTTCGGCCTCATCAGGCCTAACTGTTTGTTACTGATTTTGAGTTTAGGCCTTCTCAGACCTAAATTCTTTGAATTTGCTCTGTTTGGGGCTTGCTGGGTGTCCTGAATCTCTGAATTTATGTTTTTGTCAAATCTGTGATCTTTTGTGCTTTTAGTAAGAATTGCTTTCTCTCAAACAATTAGATTTTATTTTCCTTTATATAACACCTGTAATGTGAAATTTAGACAAATTCATGCTGTCCCACAAGTTTCTAAGGATGTATTCATTTTTTCCAAATTTTTCCTCTCTTTTCTTCAGTGTAGGTAATTTCTATTGCTTTATTGTCTTCGAGTTTACAGACTCTTCTATCATCTCTTTTCAGTGGTTGAGCCCATGCACTTTCCTTTAATTATATTTTTCAGTTCTAAATTTTTCCCTGTGGATCTTTTCTTATAGTTTGTATTTTTCTGCTAGGAGCTTAACTTTTCCAGTTTTTTCAAGAGTGTTAACCGTTAGCACATTTAGTATGCTTAGAAAGGCTGCTTTAAAGTCTTTATATGATAATTCCAGTGTGAGGCATCTCAAAATAGGCATCTGTCCTTTCTTTCCCTTGATAATTTGTCCCATTTTCCAGTTGTGTGCATGTGTGGGTTTTTTGTTTCAGTATGTGGACTAAAGTTTGAATTTTATTCTGACCATTTTGAGTATGATATTGTCATTTCTAAGTCATGTTTGCATCTTCTCAAGAAGGTTGATTTGTTTTATTTATTCACTTCCTTTTAATTTTCAGTAAGGTATGATTGATATACACTCTTATGAAGGTTTCACATGAAAAAACAATGTGGTTCCTATATTTACCCATATTATCAGGTCGTCACCCATACCCCAATACAGTCGCTGTCCATCAGTGCAGCAAGATGCCACAAATCCACTATGTGCCTTCTCTGTGCTACACTGTTCTTCCCGTGATCCCCCCGCCCTGTGTACTAAGCATAATAGCCCTCAATCCCCTTCTCCCTCCCTCCCCACCCACTCTCCCCCAACCTCCACTTTGGCAGCATACTTTCAGTTGTACTGAGTTTTGTTTCTCTGCAAAAACCTAGCTTTGATTTTACTGATTTTGTTGTTTAGTTTCATTGATTTTTATTCTGTCTTTAGTATGTCCTTCAGTATTCCGTTTTGGTTTTATTTGCTTTTCCCTTTGTAGATTTTAAGATGGGAGCTTAGATTATTCGTTGTAGTCTTTTTCTACTATGATTTAGTGTCTTAATTTCTGTGTAGGAATCCTGTAAATTTGATGTTGTGTTTTTATTTTCATGCAATTCATATTATTTTCTCTTTTCCCTTGGAATATCTTTACTGTCCCATGGGTTACTTAAAAGAGTATATAATTTCCAAACTTGAGGTTGTTTTGCTTTAAACTGTTTTGTTACTGATGTTAAGTTTATCACCCTCTTGTCAAAAAATGTTTGGCATGAATTGAAATTCCTCAGTTGTTAAGATTAGTACTATGGCCCAAAATATGATGTCACAGTGAATGTCATAATGCACACTTGAAAAGAATGCCCACTGTTTTGTAGCCAGGTTACATACCTGAATGTCATTAGGTCCTGTTGGTTGGTAGTGTTGGTGTATGGTGGTGCTGTTGGAGTTACAGACTTTTCTCTTTTCACTTGTATCAATTTTTCCTTCATGTAATTGGAAGCTCTTTTGTCAGGTGAGTATACATTTAGAATTTGATGAATGGAATCATTACGTGATGTAATGTCCCTCTTTACTCTTTGTACTTTTCATAGCTCTGCAGCAGTGAATATTTTCTCTGGTATGAATATAGTCCTTAGCTTTATTTTGTTTAGCAGTTCACATTTCCCTTAATGGAGGTCAGATTCTCTTAGCTTTCCATCATCAGTGTCTTTCTCTCTCTCTCTATTTTTTGCATTCATTCCATAAGGCTTTTTCTTAGATGAAGGATTCTCTTCTGGGTTGGCAGTTCTTCTCTTTCCTCACTTTATAGATATTGTTCCACATTCTGTGGCCTCCATTGTATTTCATGGGACATCTGTAATCATTCAAATTTTGGTTTATGTTTGCCTTTCAGCATTATGACATGTTTAGGCCTTATCCTGCCTAACTGTTTGTTACTGATTTTGAGTTTAGGCCTTCTCAGACCTAAATTCTTTGAATTTGCTCTGTTTGGGGCTTGCTGGGTGTCCTGAATCTCTAAATTTATGTTTTTGTCAAATCTGTGATCTTTTGTGCTTTTAGTAAGATTGCTTTCTCTCAAACAATTAGATTTTATTTTCCTTTATATAACACCTATAATGTGAAATTTAGACAAGTTCATAGTGTCCCACAAGATTCTAAGGATGTGTTCATTTTTTCCAAAGTTTTTTCCTCTCTTTTCTTCAGTGTAGGTAATTTCTATTGCTTTATTGTGTTCAAGTTTACAGACTCTGCTATCATCTCTGTTCAGTGGTTGAGCCCATGCACTTTCCTTTAATTATATTTTTCAGTTCTAAATTTTTCCATGTGGATCTTTTCTTATAGTTTGTGTTTTTCTGCAAAGAATTTAACTTTTCCAGTTTTTTCAAGCGTGTTAACCATTAGCACATTTAGTATGCTTACAAAGGCTGCTTTAAAGTCTTTATATGATAATTCCAGTGTGCAGCATCTCAAAATAGGCATCTGTCCTTTCTTTCCCTTGATAATTTGTCACATTTTCCAGTTGTGTGCATGTGTGGGTTGTTTGTTTCAGCATGTGGACTAATGTTTGAATTTTATTCTGACCATTTTGAGTATGATATTGTCATTTCTGGGTCATGTTTGCATCCTCTCAGGAAGGTTGATTTGTTTTATTTATTTACTTCCTTTTAATTTTCAGTAAGGTATGATTGATATACACTCTTATGAAGGTTTCACATGAAAAAACAATGTGGTTACTACATTTACCCATATTAACAGGTCGTCACCCATACTTCAATGCAGTCGCTGTCCATCAGTTCAGCAAGATGCCACAAATCCACTATGTGCCTTCTCTGTGCTACACTGTTCTCCCCGTGATCCCCCACGCCATGTGTACTAAGCATAATAGACCTCAATCCCCTTCTCCCTCCCTTCCCACCTGCCCTCCCACAACCCCCACTTTGGCAGCATCCTTTCATGTGTACTGAATTTTGTTTCTCTACAAAAACCTAGTTTTGATTTTACTGATATTGTTTTTTAATTTCGGTTTTTGCTATTCTGTATTTAGTATGTCCTTCTATATTCAGTTTTGGTTTTCTTTGCTTTTCCCTTTCTAGAATTTAAGAGGGGAGCTTAGATTATTCATAGGAGTCTTTTTCTGCTATGATTGACTGTCTTAATTTCTGAGTTAGAATTCTGTAAACTTGATGTTATGTATTTTTTTTCATGCCTTTCATATTATGTTCTTTTTTCCCTTGAAATATCTTTACTGTCCCATGGATTACTTAAAAGTGTATATAATTTCCAAACTTGAGGTTGTTTTGCTTTTAACTGTTTTGTTACTGATTTTAAGTTTATCACGCTCTTGTCAGAAAATGTTTGGCATGAATTGAAATTTTTCACTTGTTAAGATTAGTATTATGGCCCAAAATATGATGTCACAGTGAATGTCATAATGCACACTTGAAAAGAATGCCCACTGTGTTGTGGCCAGGTTACATACCTGAATGTCATTAGGTCCTGTTGGTTGGTAGTGTTGGTGTATGGTGTTGCTGTTCGAGTTATAGACTTTTCTCTTTTCAGTTGTATCAATTTTTCCTTCATGTGATTGGAAGCTCTTTTGTCAGGTGAGTGTACATTTAGAATTTGATGAATGGAATCATAACATGATGTAATGTCCCTCTTTACTCCTTGTAATTTTCATAGCTCTGCAGCTCTGATTATTTTGTCTGGTATTAATATAGCCTTTAGCTTTCTTTTGTTTACTATTTCACATTTCCCTTAATGGAGGTCAGATTCTCTTAGCTTTCCATCATCTGGGTCTTTCTTTCTCTCTCTCTCTCTCTCTCTCTCTCTCTCTCTCTCTCTCTCTCTCTATTTCTTTTGCATTCATTCCACAAGACTTTTTCTTAGATGAAGATTCTCTTCTGGGTTGGCAGTTCTTTTCTTTCCTCACTTTAAAGATATTATTGTACATTCTGTGGCATCCATTGTATTTCATGAGAAATCGGTAATCATTCAAATTTTAGTCTATCCTTGCTTTACAGCATTATGACATGTTTAGGCCTTATCAGGCCTAACTGTTTGTTACTGATTTTGAGTTCAGGCCTTCTCAGACCTAAATTCTCTGAATTTGCTCTGTTTGGGTCTTGCTGGGCTTCCTGAATCTCTAAACTTATGTTTTTGTCAAATCTGTGCTCTTGTCTGCTTTTAGTAAGAATTGTTTTCTCTAAAATAATTAGATTTTATTTTCCTTTATATAACACCTGCAATGTGAAATTTAGACAAATTCATGCTGTCCCACAAGTTTCTAAGGATGTATTCATTTTTTCCAAATTTTTCCTGTCTTTTCTTCAGTGTAGGTAATTTCTATTGCTTTATTGTCTTCAAGTTTACAGACTCTGCTATCATCTCTCTTCAGTGGTTGAGCCCATGCACTTTCCTTTAATTATATTTTTCAGTTCTAAATTTTTCCCTGTGGATCTTTTCTTATAGTTTGTATTTTTCTGCTAGGAGCTTAACTTTTCCAGTTTTTTCAAGAGTGTTAACCGTTAGCACATTTAGTATGCTTAGAAAGGCTGCTTTAAAGTCTTTATATGATAATTCCAGTGTGAGGCATCTCAAAATAGGCATCTGTCCTTTCTTTCCCTTGATAATTTGTCCCATTTTCCAGTTGTGTGCATGTGTGGGTTGTTTGTTTCAGCATGTGGACTAAAGTTTGAATTTTATTCTGACCATTTTGAGTATGATATTGTCATTTCTCAGTCATGTTTGCGTCTTCTCAAGAAGGTTGATTTGTTTTATTTATTTACTTCCTTTTAATTTTCAGTAAGGTATGATTGATATACACTCTTATGAAGGTTTCACATGAAAAAACAATGTGGTTACTACATTTACCCATATTATCAGGTCCTCACCCATACCCCAATACAGTCGCTGTCCATCAGTTCAGCAAGATGCAACAAATCCACTATGTGGTAGTTTTAGTTTTTTGAGGAACCCCCATATTGCTTTCCATAATGGTTGAACTAGCTTACATTCCCACCAGCAGTGTAGGAGGGCTTCCCTTTCTCTGCATCCTCACCAGCATTTGTTGTTCTTAGTCTTTTCGATGCTAGCCATCCTTACTGGTGTGAGGTCATGATTTGTTTCTTTTAGATGACGCGTTCTGTCTAACTTTCTGTATGTGGTGCTTCTAATACTAGTTCTGCTTTCAATACTTTCCCTGAGCTCTTTGCATTTTCCCTGTGTTATGTCTCTCAGTGATAGCCTAGGATTTAGGCAGTAGTATTTGTCATCCATTATTAGTTCTCTTTCTCATAGTCTTTTCTAAACTTTCTGAGTCTATTTTCAACAAACACAAGTTGTTATTTGTATTACTTCATACCCAGAATGGGGTTGTCTTTTACAGTTGTTTTCTTCTGCATGATTTCCTCCATACTCGTTTCCAGTGGCCTTTTCCCAGTTACTTTGATCAGAAAGACACAGATATGTTTATACTTCTGCATTGTACAGTTTGCCTGTAACTGGGGCTGTCCTTGCTTAAAGTGTAGAAAGAAGAGAGAAAATGAGAAAAAACATAATGACAGTTCCCCTCATCCTTTGTGAATGACAGAGACCCTGTTTCCTAGCTTTCCTGGCCAGAGAGTGAGGTTTTTCTCACAGGGCTGTTCTGTTCCTTTGGCACTGCATGTCTGTGGCTGAGAGAAAAAAGAAAAGGGGGAAAATGACATATTTCCTCACAATCTGAAGATCACAGGGTGCCCTTTGGGACAGAAGAGCAAGATTCCTTTTAAGGGTTTTCTTGTCATCAGCACTATCAAAATAGTTACTCAGGCAACTCTTTGGTCAAAGCCAGGAGATAGAATAAAGCGGAATCAGAAAACTCATGACTAAACCCATTATATTTCAGGTTTTGACTTCTCTTTCCAATTATTTATATTACCTGTTTATGGAATATTGATATCCTTTGGCCATTTATATATTGTTGGATTAGGTACTTTGTGAATGATTTGAGTGATGTGTATATATTTAAGGAATATTAACCCTTAATGTGGATGTTTCTGTTCTTGTGTTTGACTCAAATTTTTTGACATAGAAATTTTTTTAATGAGTTATTCTTTTGTGGATTAAAAAAATTTGCTAAAAGCTGTTTGGATAGTCTCCCTAATCAGAGTTTGTGTTGTAGGTTTAAAAATATTCTATTTTATTTTTCTCAAATTTGAGCAAACTTCTTAAAAACTTTTAAAGGGGCTGTAGGCAGAATTATTAAGTAATTATTTAGTCCAACAAATATCTGTATATTAACTGTAAGAGGTAGTGTGTAGGATGTAGAGAGGTAATGCAAAGATGAATGAGTCACATTGTGCCTACTTGTCTAGAGCAGAGGGATAATTGTGGTGTAGTAAATGCTGAAGGCTGTTTTGGAGCATGAAGGGACAGTGACCAGCTCGTCCTACTGGAGTTAAAACTTCACAAACATTACCTTTAATCTAAATTTTGAAACATTTTGAGTGGGAATTTTTTAGGCAGATAGTAAAGAAGATGCAAATCATGCAGGTACTTACAAAATTTTATGTAAAATAATGCTTATAATAAAGGTACTATAATTTGATAATTCAAAGTTCTTAAATAAGGTCTTAAGTAACATAGAAGGCTTTTTGTTTTTCACAGGTATATTAATTAAATAGTAAGAGTTTATATAGAATTTATTTCAGTCTCCTCATTTTAGAAGTGATAAGTTAAGTGACTTTCCTGTGGTCACATATTCTTTGAAGAATTGTACTTGGAGCTCTGTTCCAGGGAACTAACTTCCAGAGCAGAGAGATTGGTAAAAGTGTAGAATATAGGGCAGCTTTGAAAATATGTTAGAAAAGGAATACAAACTAATGATTTGAGTTTTTACTGCAATCTAGTATTAATTTAGGGAGGAGCAAAGATATGTAAATGTGTTTTATGTACTTAGAAGCTTAATAACAAGCATAATTGGTTCAGTTGACTTCAGTAAAAATGAGACAGGCTTAAAAATTTTTCTTTAAACAATTTTTGAAATTAAAAAAAATTTAAAACATTTAAAACTTAAATATGCTTTGGGCATGGAAAGAACTGGCTAGAGCTTTATTTTCCCTTATGAGTCTAATGAAATCAATTTTGGAGTTTTAAATTTTAATTGGTAAATTTAAGGAGGTCATGATAACTAATATTTAATGTACTGCTTATTGTTCCTGAGTACTAGTCTATACTTAACATTTATTAACTCATTTAACCCTCACAGCTACTCTACGAGGTAGGTTATTTCTTTCATTTTATAGATTTGGAAAATGAGGCTACTCAAATTCATAGTTGGTAAATAATTGTTGCCAGGATTCCTATCTAAGCAGTGTCCTTCCAGAACCAGTTTCTGAAGACTCTCATTTATGGCAGTCATTTTTAAAATTTGGCAATCTGATATAAAGAAACTGCTATCAGAACCACCAGGGAATTCTGTAGTATATCTACTTATGTAAGGAAGCAGATTTGATAAGGCCATATTTTAATATCTATCAGGTTATGAAGGAAACAGTTATCTATGTTAAATTCATTATTTTCTCACATTTCATTTTCCTTAGGAATGTCTGTGTTAAAGTTGATTAAACACTGCCATGTGGTATCTGAAAGGAAAAGAAATCTTACTGATTTAATTTAACAAATTAAATCTATTGTCTTATTTTCTTGCATTTGGAGGTCATTAATAGGTGGGAATCTTCCTGTTGTCAGAAACATATTATGGGTACATTTTGAGTGTTGGGCATGGTTTTAATGGTCTTTCTACTGTATTTATCTCTTTTGCTGATGAGCTTATTGCAATAGTTAGATAAATCTTTAAGTACTGATACAGAAAGCCTTCCAGGATGTAAAGATTTATCTAAGTTTTAGAAGTGTATGTATAAGTATGTACTTACATACTATGTATAGTGGGAATCTTTTTTTTTAAAGCAGCATAGGTGATTGTGATGATGAGCCGAGTTTAAGACTCCTGCACTAGTAGGCAACACTTCTTTTCAGTGAAATTCCAGGTCTAAGATAATTTTATATATGTAGTCAGAAAATGATGTTACACTAATTATTCTTAGCAACTTTTGCTTTTCCTTTTTTCTTTTCTTATTTCCCTACAATAGTTTATGCCAAAGTGGCTTCATTCATACAGATGAACCAAGGATTGGGCTATCACTATACAATTAGAATCAGACAGCTGATTGCCCAGCAGGATGTCATCAACTATCTCAACAGAGGGCCTGAACGACCCTGAAATTGCAGAACTCTTCTTCCAAGAAGACCCAGAGAAGCTCTTCACAGATCTCAGAGAAGCTGACTATGGAAGCTTTGGAGAAGTGTACTCTGTAAGTGTTAAAGGCTTAATGTCAGTGACCAGCGTTTATTTAATATCCAGTCCTGGAAGAGTAAAAATCAGTAATACAAAAAGATACAGTCAATAGTCTATTTTATACTCACTTGCATTAGGTGTATATGAAAAGATAATTTTATTTATTGAGCTTCTTAGATTATTGAAAAAATGGGAAAGATATTCTGCTTTAATTTCCATGTTGTTTACACTATCTTTAGCAGCTTTATTACTTACATTGCTATTGATCAAATATTGCAAAACACTGACTTACATAAAGTCCCATACACACATTTCAATATTATTCATTCATTATTTCTTCCTATTAAGATTGCTTTTTTTTCCTCAGCAACAAGTTTTGTACAGATGTTTAATATTTTGGTAGTATTACAGATTTAGTTTTTTAGTTTTAATGGGTACCTTAAGAATGAAACAACAATTTGAAATATTATTTCCTTAGAGAAAATGTGTTCCAAATTTGTAACAATTTGAACTTTTTATTCATTTCCCATTTGTAAATTAGAGGTAAAAATAAGGTAGTAGAAATTCCCTCTGTAACTTTCCTTCCCAAGGACAGCTGCTGTTAACATTTAGATAGACAGACATCCTTCAGAATATTTTTGTGTACACATGCTTTATGTGTGTGTGTGATGTAGGTTATGTTTGTTTGATTTCTGAGTTGGACACAGAATAAGGGAAGAGGTACTCAGAAAATAGGTATTTCATAAACAACCTTTTTTCTGTGTTACAGTTTTGTCTGAATATACACTTCTCCTGTTGTTCTCCTTAATACTAATGTGGAGAAATATAGAATAATAAAGGAAAAAAATATACAGACTCTTAGAAATGGGCCCAATAAGAGAACCCTGTTGAAAAGATCCCTGTCATGTAGCCCTTCAATGTGTGTCAGTAGTATTTTTTAATTGATTTACTTTATTAAGTATAATTTATATACAGTAAATACAGATATATTAAATGTATAGTTTGATGACATTAGACAAGTTATGTGCCATACAACAACTATTCAAGATACAGAATGGTGATAGTGTGAGGACTAGAAAGAAGTAGATAGAGGACATGATAACTTGTTTTACCTCTTTTGATAATAAATAGTCATATAGTTAAAAGTTAAAATTAAGTCATTATGTATGGGGGGAGTCATGAAAAGGCAAGCAGGAACAATGAATCCAACTGTATTTGGGCTATAACCACATTGGAGTAAAAACCAAAACTAATATGAGTAACTTTCATGCACAGTATTTTAACTTTATACCCTCTGTCTCCTTGGGAAGAGGAAACTGCAAACAAATTTTGAACTCTTCTCAGTAAATTTGTTTCATATTGGTATGGGTGTGACAGTTCTGAAATTGTGTGTTTAAAGATTGAGCAGTGGGTAAATTTGATGTCATTTGGAGTCAGATCCTAACTGAAAGAATGGTAGAAATAGGAAACTGGCAAAAGTAAGGAAGAACCATGTGGGACTAGATAGGTATTGGATAGGAATTTGTGGCATTAATATGAACTAATTATATGACATATATATTTCCTAGCTCTCTCTTCTGTAAGATTCTAGTTGCATTGATATCCCAGTAGCAACAAGCACACTTAGCACTCAGATCTTGAATTCCTCACTACATGGATCAAGAGCTCTTGGAGTAATGGTTCATTCTATTGTGGGGACAGGGATCATTAAAGATAAGCTCTAGAATATCTTGTACCAGAAGGTTAAAAAGTGCTTTAAAAAAGGGGGGGGGGATTTCAAGAGGATGCTAGAACCAGCTTGAAGGTGCTCCCACTGGCCAGATCTGGAACAATTTGAGCATCAACATAAACATCTATTGATTATAACCCATTGAATAAAATAGGAATTCCTGATTTCCATGATAGATGAAGGATGGATAGATAGTTGGAAAGGGAGGGCTTTTCTTTATAATAGAATGCTGACTGATACATGTGAAGGAAATGGTAGAGTTGGGAAAAACCAGCATTTTGAAAATTGCAGCAATCATTGCAAAGATTGTTTTGGGTAGAATCTTCAGTGGTTGCTAAACCTAGGGGGAAAGTTTGATGAGCAGGATATTTATATAGTTTAAAAGTATCTCTCTACGGATTGCTTGTTAGATACAAAGTAGGAAACAGGGGTTATAACTGTATACATTGGAAAGAAACAGTCAAATACCTTGAGTGGGTGATGAAAATTAGTAACCAGTGATGAACAGGCATTGTATGTGTCCAGATCTGATACCCTGAAAAGGACACAATATAACTCATGTAGTATTTCAGCCAGAGATATGTAACAAGAATCTAATCTCTAAGAAGCTTCAGACAAACACAAATTTAGTAAGGTAAGTACTGCTATGTACTCTCAACAACTGCCAGTCTTATAAAAGTCAAGGAAGGGTTGAGCAAATTGTTCCAGATTAGAGGAGATGAATAAAACATGATGAGTAAGCGCAATTTGTAATCCTGAAGGGAGAGAGAAACATGACTGTGAACATTAAATATTTTTCTGTGGGGTTTTTTTTTTGTGTGTGTGTGTGATAGGCAAGAGTAATCTCATCTTAATCTGATTTAATTTTAATATAATCTAATGAGTTTGGATTTTAATAAATTACCATGACTTAACCATTCTGTTTTAAAGTAATAATAGATTTGCAGATTTTGCAATAATAGTAGAGTTTTACCCTATAATCTTCACCCAAATCCTTTAACGTTTACAAGTTTCATAACCACAGCACCTTTATCAAAACTAAGAAATCAACATTGATACACTGATACTATTAACTAAGCTACATACTTTACTCAGATTTTCCCAGTCTTTGTGCTCTTTTCTGTTCTGGAATCTACTCCAGGATACTACACTGCATTTAGTATACCCATTTTTGAACTTTATCTTGTGCTAATTAGAAAGGTAGCTCTTTAGCAAAACAATGAAATTGGACCCTTACCTCTTACCATATATGAACATTAAAATGTATCAAAGACCTAAATATAACAGTTACAACTATAAAACTCTTAGGGTACCCTAAGAACGCAGCAATCAAGTTTGAGAAAAACAGATGCAAAAAAACAAACAAACAAACAAAAAAAACTCTTAGGGTAAAACTGCATGACCTTGGTTTTGTCAAAGGATTCTCAGAAATGACAATAAAAGCATGAACAAAAGAAAAACATAGGTATTGGATTGATCAAAATGTAAAACTCCTATGCTTCAAAACAGTGCAAAGACAACTAACAAAATAGGAGAAATTATTTGAGATCATATGTCTGCTAAAGGACTTGTGTCTAGAATATATAAAGAACTCTTATAACTCAATAATAAAAAGGCAACCCAATTTTTAAATGTGCAAAGGATCTGAACTGACATTTCTCCAAAGATGTACAAATGGCCAAAAAGCACATGAAAAGATGCTCAACATTCACTGGTCACAAGTCTTGAAAAATTATACTAAGTGAAAGAAGCCAGTCACAAAAGACTGTATATTGTATGGTTTCAAAGTGTACAGAATGGGCAAATCTCCAGAGATACAGAAAGTAGATTAGTTGTTCCTTAGGGCTGAAGGGGTGAGGAAAAGGGATAGGAGAGTGATAGCTAAAGGGCGTGGGGTTTTGTTTCTTTTTTTTTAATTGGGAAAAAACTTGAGATAAGATACACATAATATAAAATTTACCATTATAATGTTTTAAAATGAAACAATTTGGAGTTTCTTTTTGAGGTAATGAACATTCTAAAATTGTAGTTATCAGTAAATTGCATGTATCTGTCATATCAATCAGTATTGCCATGTATCTGTCAGTGTACTAAAAGCTATTGAATTACACACATTCAAATGGGCAAAATGTGTGGTATGTAAATTGTATCTCATTAAAACTGTTAGAAAAGAATATAGCTGGTTAGACCTGTTGACTAAAATCAAGGGGCTCACAAATAGATGACTAGAGAACATTTTGGAAAAATAAATTCATATTCAAGATCTTATGCAGATAGATCCACTTCACCCATTATGGTAAGTGGTACACGTTTTCATCAACCAGTCTGCCAGTAATTGAAATTGGAATGTCATTAGTTGTTTCCAGTTCCCAGGACCCACTTAAAAGAATACATGTGTATATATATATATATATATATATATATATATATATATATATATATGTGTATATATATATATATGTGTGTGTGTGTGTGTGTGTGTGTATGTACTTGTCTAATTTTTTAACAGTTTTTTTGAGATTTAAATTCCATACTCTAAGTTCACCAATTTTAAGTGTGCATTGCATAGATTTTTAGTAAGTTAGAATTTTGTAGCTATCACCATAATCTAATTTTAAATTTAAAACATTTTATCTTTGGGAATTCATTAAAGACTGAATTGAAGATGAATTCTTCCACAGATGACTAGAGATGATTAACTCTTTTTACTGAACTCATTTGAAATATTTTGCAGCTATCCTCTTGTGCCTTCTTTATATATAACCTTTTTTTAAAACACATAATGAGAATTTGGCTCTTAGTTTCTAAACAGTTAACTTTCATGTTTCTGTTATGCTTTTATTTTTTTATCAAAATTTCCAGAACAATCATAATTAGTAATTGTGGTAGCATTTTAGCTGTCTTGTTTTAGTTCTAGTTAATAGTTATTTACAATAGACATGATTTATCATGTTGAGGATTTACCTTTCCCATGTGGGTTTTCTAAGAGTTTGGTCTTCCCTGCATTGAATACATTTGGAGTTGGGACTTTTCTGCATTTTCAGCATTTATTGAACATATATATATATATAAAGTATATATTTTTCCCCTTTGATTTGTAAAAAAATATGGCAAATTCTGAAATTTTTTCCTGTATCAAAATTTTGCATTTCTGGGTAATGTATTTTATCCAAATGAAATATTGTTTTAATGCCCTGTAATATTTGGTCTTAAAATTTTATTTTGAGTTCCCTTGTCTAAATTTATAAGTCAAATTGGTACCTAAGTTTCTATTTTATGCTGCTGGTGAGGGTTTAGTTGCTGGGTTAGACTGCCTCCATACAATTAATGGGATAGCTTTCCTTTTTTCTCCCGTTTTTTCCTGGGGAGTTCCCTGGTGAAACTTTTCCACTCACAACTATTTTAAAGATGATTAGTATTCTTTTCAGTGTGCCACCACTGTTTTACTCAAATTTTCTTCTCTAGATCAATTTTAGTAGTTCTTTCCTAGAGAATTGTCCATTTCATTGAAATTTTGAAGTTTACAGGCATAGCATAGACTTGTATGTACTAGTCACTTTTTTGTTTCTATTCAGATTTATTTTCCCTCTCAACTAGCTCATTCAAAGATAAACATTCAGTATTTTTATTTCTAACGTACCATCTCCTTGATAATTTGATGTTTTTTGCTACCTATTTAGTTATTTTTTGAATGTTCTTTAAAAGCAGTTTTGATATCTTTTTTGACATGGTGGTTTATAAATGCTTTTATTCTCAGAGAAATGATTTCCCAGATTTAGTCTGATAATTTTTACAACGCTCTTATGTCTTTTTTAGGCACTAGATGTGCACACCAATGAATTGGTGGCTATCAAGAAATTATCTTATACTGGAATATGGTCTACGAAGGTACGTGAAATATGTATGTTTGTATTGGCATGTTAAAGAAAGCCATACCGTTTTAAATTGGGGATAGGTGGGAAATTTTTTTTAAATGTTGAAAAATATACAAATATTAAGTGTATATCTCAGTGAATTTTCTTCCACAGACTCAATGTGCCCATTTAAATTGTACCTAGAGCCGTAAACAACGTTCCTGACATACCAGAAACCTCCCAACTGTGTCCCTTACTTTTAATTGTTTTAGATATGTGCTGCTGACACGAGTTTAATTTTTTAAATTGTTGTTTAGCAGTTTCTTCTATAATAGAGGGATTATCATGTCTAAGAAAGTAAACTAGAATAAGGTACATTTGACAGTAAGTATACTGGATATAAATTTTTAATGGTAGAGAAATTCTCTAACGGCTGTTTCAAATAATCATCAGGCAGCATATATCTAGTCTGAAAAATCAGGCAGTGGGTAATAATCTGAAAAATAAAATTATTGATACTGTATTGCATGTACTTTTCTTCAGTATTCTGATTAGTTCTTAATTGCATAAGTTTATAAAATGTCTACTTCCTAAATGTTATGTTTCTTTAATTCTTCAAAAATTTAATTATTTTTTATTGTGGTTAAGTATACAAAACAAATTTACCGTCTTAATCACTTCAAGTGTAAGTTCAGTGGCGTTAAGGACATTCACATTGCAGTGCAACCAACACCACCATCCATCTCCAGAACTCTTTCATTTTGCAAAAGTGATATTCTACACCCATCAAACAATAACTCCTCATTCCCTCCTCCCCACAGCCCCTGGAAATCACCTTCCTACTTTCTGTTTCTCTGAATTTGACTCCTTTAGGTATCTCATGTAATTGAAATTATACACTATTTGTCCTTTTGTGACTGGCTTGTTTCACTTAATATAGTGTACTCAAAGTTCATCCATGTTGTGTGTGTTTGTGACTGTGTGTGTGTGTGTCTGTGTAAAAACACCACATTTTGTCCATCCATCATCTGTAAATGGACACTTAGTTGCTTCTACCCCTTGGTTATTGTGAATAATGCTGCTATGAGTATAGGTACACAAATATTTCTTTAAGTCCCTGCTTTTAATACTTCAGGGTATATGCCCAGAGGTAGAATTGCTGAATTAGTCTTTAATTTTTAAAGGTTTTGGTTTTGTATATTTCTGGAATCCCTATTTTATGGTAAATCTTGTTTTTTGTGATAATCACACTTATGGGTATGATAACACTGTTGTGATTGATCACTGTTCCATTATGTTGATACCTAAAAAAACTCTTAATAATTTCTAAAACCCCTTAAAAAACTCCATTTTTACAAGTTTACTGTAATTTTATTTGCCATTCCATAGTATAACTTTAAAACTAGCTTTCCTGGCCAACTTGTGTTGGAGTCGGTTTAATTAGTCACACCTAGAACAAAAAGTTTCACCTAGGGCAGCATCTTCTCTCATCTAATATTGTATCCTTCCTGAAGTGTTTTTTACATTGAAGAATACAGGTTTTAGCTTTGTTTTGTTTTGTTTTGAGAGTTTGCCTCCCAGAGCATTCAACTTTGAAATGTAAAGCCCATAAAACACTTTCTAAACTTAGCATCTTCCAGCTTACACATTTTACACTATGAATACCTTCTACTCTATTTTGTTGAGGGCTTATGAAATAACATAGGAGATATGGAATCTTAAATTCTAGTACAAAACATTTCTTAAAGTTAAGTATTCTAGTTCCCCTACCTTTAGAAATATGATACAAGTGAGTGGTAAAGCTTGGAAAAACTGAAACAAGAACAAAAAACAGATTCCAAGTTCCCATCCTACATCTACTAAGCTTCTAGAGTCTCTGGGCATGAGCCCAAGTACCTGTATTTTCAGTTCCCTGATTGCTTCTTAGAAGTAACTATAGTTAGGATATGGCCTAAGTTTCTGAAGTTGTCATAGAGTAGCTTTAATTGCTGAAGGTTCATCTGTTATTTACTAGTAGGCATCAATGGGAAGGCTCTTCATAAAATCCTGTAGGAAAATGTTTTCATGCTGCTTGGGTTTTCTGTGAACTTCCCTCTGTTATAACCTAAGTGTTCACTAGCATTTTAGAATATGTGCAAGGAATTTAGGTAATTACTTGATTTGAGTTTAAACAGCAGAAAAAACTTAACATTTGGAAGACAATATAAGCCAAAAACACAACAACTGAACTTTAAGGTATGTAAATTATGCAACAATAAAGCTGCACAAAAGAAGGGAGAGGTTGAACTTTTGAAGAAAAACCACTAAATATAGTATATAGTGTTCAACAGGCTTGGTGTGTGGTTGTAAAATTGTAATAAGACTCATTGATAATAAATTTTATGAAAATAAAAATATGTCCTACCTGGAATGAATTTTATGTAATTGAGTTGTAAACTATATGGATGTAAGTTCTTTAAAATGTATTAGTTTGACATTTAAATATTACAAATGAATCAAAATTGTATGTTCTTGTTAACATTTTAATCTAATCATTACTTTTTTACTTGTATAGCTTTCTAAGGAAAAGCAACTGTTCCTAATTATTTCCTTTATTCTTTTTTTCTCCCCACAGAGATGGCAGGGTATTATTAAGGAAGTCAGGTTTCTACGGACGTTAAAACATTCCAACATTGTAAAATACAAAGGCTGCTATTTACGTGAGCACACAGCATGGGTAGGTATCTGCTCACCCCTTGCTGTAATTTTAGTAGGTTTAGTTTATAATTAATTCAAAAATGTCTCAAAATAGTTGTGTAAAGCCATGCACAAACACCTTGAAATGTTAGTTCATACTGAGAAAGGAGGAGGTGCTTTTCCTGGAACTCTTGGGCAGTAAGAGATAATAGAACTTTTGCCAGTTTACTTCAGAGATTCACCTGATCATTACGTGCATGGGAAAATGTTCTGATATATGTTAGCAGTATCATTCTTCAAATGCTTTATCAAACATTTGAAGGTTGAGAACAATCCTATCACTCAAGGATGAAAATCAGCATATATTTTTGACATAAATGTATTGTAAACTATTTAACCACAAGGGTCTTGTGTGGAATATTGGTGGTGAATCCTGAAGAAATCTGAACTGATTGTGATTCTTTGGCTGAATGATACTAAAGGTAGAAAATTGAGACATTTTATTGCAGAAAATAGAAATTAATTTTGCCCCATTGTTAAAACTAAGATAAGGTAGTAATCTTACAACAGTATAGGCATAGTAATTATGTCTTTTAAGAGGAAGGCTAAATTTTCTTTCAACAGGAATGACCTTTTATTTTTAATAAGCTATAGCTGATTATCATTTTAATATACTGAACTTAGATTTACATTTGTAATGTTTGATTTAATTTAGTGGTGATGGTACTCCTAAATTTGAGACTGTGGTTAAAGAAAAAACAGTGGCCGAGAAGGTAGACTGCCTTTCTGTCTTTCAGGTTTCTCCATTTGTAAAACAAGGATGATAATAGGGTCTACTTCCAAATGTGGTTATGAGGATTAAATTAGTTAATATATATAAAATGCCTTGCACATAACAGGTGCTCTGTGTTGGCTTTATAGGAAATATTTAAACTGTAACCTAAACTTTGCATATATAGTACCAGAGGATAATTTTCTGCTTCCTAACAATACCAGTGTTGCTACTATAGGTTAGTATTAATAGAATGTGTATATTCCTTTATAGCTTTAGTTAGAAATTATATGAAACACACATCTACAAGCAATTCTATGTTGGCATTATAACAGATTAATGTAGCATTAGCTTAACTTCATGTATGCATTTAACAAGTTCACAAAATGTGTAATTAAAGGTAATTGATAACTAGAGTTTGTTTCACTTCAAAGTATCTTCTCAATCTCCTTGGTGAATTTGTTTTATCTCATATAGAATCTTTTTATTTTAATAGTGTATTTTAATGTTTTTATCATTTTTTTCCCATGTAGCTTGTAATGGAATATTGTATAGGATCTGTTTCAGATTTTGTGAAAGGTAAGTTTCCTTTATTTATTAAGAAAAGAAAAGTATTAGTATAATAAAATGAGAATTCGTTCAGTAAGAGATTTTTTTCATAATGTTAAAACTTTTCAGGAAGAGTGAAAACCTTTGTCTTTTCTAGAGTCTCAGCATGGTGTACACTGTCATTAAATATTATGTTTTAGCGTACAGAAGAGTTTTCTTTCATTATGATTTAACAGGCATTTTCTGCATTCTTTATCATTAAACTTGATTTGTTCCTTCTGTTCAGAATGAAGATATGTAGGAATATAAAAAGGGAAAGCTTCTATTTTATTGTTTTTATAATCATGAAACAATTGTTAAATGTTGTTTGTTAACTTTGAGGAAGATTGCCTGTGAACTATAACAAATAGGCACAACTGCACACTTGTTATAAAGTTAAATTGCCTTGTTTTATTATCTTGGAAAGCAAAAAGTTCCTTCTTGCTAAATGTTAGTTTTTAAAAATTTCCCCACATATTAGATATGTGTATATATATTTTTAAATAGAAATGTTCTATAGAATAATTATTTTCCAATGAATTCTTATTTTAAGTTCACAAAAAGCCATTACAAGAAATGGAAATAGCAGCAATTACACATGGTGCTCTCCAGGGATTAGTCTACTTACATTCTCATAACATGATCCATAGGTAAGAACTTTAAAAATTATCATGTATCAATAAGCACATGGCTTATTGAGTTTATCAGACCTAGAATTTATTGATCCTGAATGCTTTATTTGTTTTAGGTAAATAAAATTACTCTGGAGTTTTACAAACTCATATTTTTTTTAGATTATCCATGTCTTAGAAAGAATATACTAATTTATTTGATCTCTTTGTTAAGGATAATTTTTATCTTTTTCTACACATGCTGCCAGGCTGTCTGAAGTATGTGCACTTTATAGATTTGTGATAGAAATTTAATTATAGAATAATTTAATTTGTGAAGTGGAAAAGACGATAGGGATGATGTATTCTTACTTTTTTCATTTTACAGATGAAGAAACTGATGCCCCAATTTGTGACTAACTTCCCAAAGTTTACAAGCAAGATAGATTAGACTAGAACTAACCTAGATCTTTTGTCCTCCTGGTGACTTATAATGCCAGATTTGATTCCATGACAGAGACAAGTAAAAGCTTCTTAAGACTCTAAGCTTTTGAGATAATCCTTGATAATCCTTGATAGTGGATAGTAATTTAAAGATTAAACCATCATAAACTAATTTTTAGCATTGGTATTGGTTTTCCCTGTTTTTAGAAGGAAGCTAGCATTTTTTAAATTATCTATGTGAACCAGACAATACATAGTAAACTTATATAGTAGAGTCATTGCAAATTAATGGGTTATCAGGTTTTTAGATGAGAATACTAAGGTCCACGAGAAATCCACATGCATAGTAAATAAGAGAATGGAAGATTTGGAAGTAAAACTGAAGGTCTTCTCAACTTCAAAGAACCTATCCATTTGGAAAAAAAATCAAATGGAAAAAAATAGATTGACTTACTATTATATCCATTATAATACTATGTAGTATGAATTGACAAGTGCTTAGAAATTTATTTCTTTTTGAATGTATGGTACCCATTGGGCATACAATCCCATTATAATTTTCTTGGTTCACATGTACATTACTGATTTAGAGAAGAGCATAAAAGTAAATTTGAGATCATTGATATTACCTTATCCATGTGTTTCAGTTTTCATTTCATATTTAGGTAGGAGAACTCTGCTAAAGTTTGGAATGATATGAGTAATTAAAAAAAAACAAATTTAGGGCATGAGGTTCTTTTTTTTACCATTTTAATGTTAAGGGTATACTCAGAAATCTTACAATTATGTAAGAATGTTCAGCTGAATTTTTTAAACCATTATTTGTACCAATGAACAGGAACTCAAATATAGAGTATGTGCTATTAATTACCTAACTTTTTCTTCTGTTTCTACTGCTATTTTATCTTCTCTTTTAGAAAATTTTACTATATACTTACAGGAATTCTGTGTATCTCACTTCTTAATTTGGATCTTAATTCTCATTATCTCAACTGAGAGATTATCAAAGGCCTTGATTATTCTGATTTCTCCTGTGTTTTATAAAATGTTACATGATTTTTATCATTTTCAGTATAATCTTATGAAGGAAAGACAAATAATTTTCTGTGTTCTTTAAACCCAGAGATATCAAAGCATCAAATATCCTTCTGACAGAACGAGGCCAGGTGAAACTTGCTGACTTTGGATTGGCTTCCATGGCCTCTCGTGCCAGTTCTTTTGTGGGAACGCCGTATTGGTAAGAATAGTCCTGTCTGGTATTGATCCTCATAATTGAAATAGGCAGTGTGTGGTTGTACTTTTTTCAGATGCTTTATCTTTTTTCTTGGAAATACAGTGCTGCTTTAGACATTACTCTAAGCACTATAGTTAGTTTCAGATATAGATTTGGAGTGCTGCCCTTGTATCTCCTATTGTTTCATTTGTCCCCCCAATGTTTCTTTCCTGTTATCATCTATATCATGTATTGGGTGTAGGAGTGAAAACATTTAAATATTTAAGAATGGAGAAGATAGAAGTGCTAAGTGGAAATTTTCTTTAGATTTATACTTACTGTGTGTCAGTATCTCTGAATAAGAGTATCTGAAGGCTGGTAGCTAATTACAATTTTTTTAAAATTTTTTATTATGGAGAAATTCAAGTATACAGGTAAATAGGCAAAAATATAAGGAAGGCTCACATAGTGGTCAGCTCAGCCTAAAGCACTACCCCAGGGCCCAGCTGTTCTATGTACTTACTCCTCTTGCCCTCCCTCCACCTCCAGTTATTTGAAGCGAGTTCTAGACATCATCTAATTTTATTCATAAATAATTCCATATTAATGTCAGCAAGTCTGAAGGGAATAATTTTCCACATCTTCAACTTCCATAGGTGTTTTCTCTCTGTATATGTTGAGAGGTGTCTTAGGTCTACTGCATCTTCTTTCCACTTACCTTTCAAATCTCCCAACTCCCACTTTGTTAAAGAAAGGCTTCTTACCCATCCTGAATAGTAGAATGATGCATTGTTCTGAGGATTAAAAGACTCAAACCATCACCAGAGGGAAACTTGAGAATACATAACATCTAGAATAGACAGCATCAGAAATACAGAAGAGTTAGGACACAAAGTTTTGGCAAGGGCCTTCTGGCTTCACAGTCATCTCTCTTCACTTCCTTTTACTCCTTGCTCTTTCTTTTCCCCAATTATCTTCCCTCCCATCTTCTTTTCTAGTAGATCACAAATTACTTCACTTATAACTGGGACAATTGCCATGAGGACACATTAACATGTTATTTACATTGAAAAATGAAGTTTGGCATTTCCTGATAGAGAATAATTCGGATTTGAATGGTTGGTATGACCATGCAGACTGGGTTTGCTAATTAGGTTATTATACAGCAGTGTTTTTAATGAATTGAATGAGCTAGGTCCTCAGCTCCAAATTGTAAATATCTGTAAAGCACATATATAAAATAATGTATATACATATGTGTGCATTATATCCTTTGCAACTAAGTTTATAAAATTTCAATACCAACTCAAAAATGTACAAGCAGATACATTTTTTAAAATAAATTCATTGGAAGTAAGAAAATAAAAAGTTTGAAGGCTACTGTTCTGTATGACCAAAACTTTCTTATGTAGAACCCTAGTTTAGATAGAATCCTCTTCACCTGTATAAAAAAAGGTTCTTTGGAGAAATAATTCTTCTTAATGGTCCCCCTTTACAAATCAGTGATCAATATTTTATACTAGAAAGGAGCTAGAAAGTTGTGCATTAAAAACAAAACTACTTTTTTAACTTTGTTGAACTTACTGACTCCCCAAGCTTACTTCAACATCTTCACACATTAGAAGCCCTCTATTATTGGCAATTGGAAGTTACATATGTATTAATTGGTACATAGTATATTAGGAACACAGCACTGTGTACATATTTACATGTTTTTACACAGAGGAACACACATACACCGGATGACAATCTTACTAAGCAGTCAGAAACTGTTCTAAATGTCTGTCTGTGCTTGACAACAAGTACAAAGGAAGTATAAGGTGAAGCATACCAGTGAGAACATTAGAGTCTAGCTAAGATGTAAATTACCATTTCATTTTATAACCAAGATGCCTATAAAGTTAATAATTATATGATTTATTTAGTTATGAGTGACTGTCCTAGCCACTTTTATCACCGAACACTACTCCTATTTGCAAAAAAGACTGACAAACTGCTTATTCGTTGTTGCTTATTGTGGCAGATATTTTCTCAGCTAAATGTAGTGAGCTTGTTTACTTCAAGGAAACGAGTGCCAGTGATAAAATGCCCTCTTTCAAGCAAAACGTAGACTTTTGTAATAAGATACTAAAATGAAAATGTTTGAGAATCACTGGCATAAAGGATATACAATATTAGTATCTGTAAACTTGAATTCCCTGCTCTGGGGAATCTTTCCTCCATGATGCTGTTACATGATCATGACAAATGGTGAGAATAAGTCTAACACTGTATATGCAATGGTAAATATTTACCTCACAACCTGTAATGCATTTATTTCCCTTTACAAGAATTCTTATGTCCAGTTATATCATCTGGAATTCACACAGGTTTTCTCCATGTAGATGGTCATTAGGTTTTTAAAGAATAGTATACTTTTCTTTTCTTTTTTAACTGTAAGTGACATTTTATGTTTTAGGATGGCCCCAGAAGTAATTTTAGCCAAGGATAAACAACAAAAATATGATGCCAAAGTAGATGTATGGTCTCTTGGAATAACATGTATTGAACTAGGTAAGCATTGCTCTTTATTACTGTGCAGTAAGTTTTGATCAATGTTTTACCTCAATTTCTATATAAAATTACAGATTTTTATTTTTATGTCAGTATTTAGGGGGAGCAATAAATCTGTTAAAGTTGTCACTTGGGTTATTTGGCAATTTATATATACATATATTAGCTTAGGTGTATTAGATTTGCTGTATTAAATTAGGTCTAAAATAGTTTATAATGTGGTATTAATTTTGAGGTATCTGTGTCTAACATTTAATGAGTATTTGTTAAACACCTAGAATATGTCTATGGTTATAGATTTACCATATATGAAGGGTCTCTAAAGCATTCATGAATTACATACTGCTACTTAAGATACTTAATACTTTGTGTTAGGGATGAGGATTCAATTATCAGGCTGCATACCTTATTGTACAGTTTCATTTTTCGTACATATTTTATTCTGTTGCCTTAAGTGGAGCTATGCTTAAGGCAGTGGACCATCAAAACTTTGCTAATACTCCCCTTGTAAGGGAGCCACAGTGGGTAATTGAGCTGTCACTGTAATTGAAGCTGATGGCCATCTTCTTGCTCTTGATTCCCTGCACCAGTCCACAGTACCTTCCCAGTTTTTTTGTTAAGCTTTATTTAATAGTAGGAAATACTGGGAATATTTCATTTAACCATTTTAGGAGTGACCAAAGATTGAAAATAACACGTTAAAAGTAAAATCCATGTGTCATTTGGATAAGTCATCAACCTGGGTTTGTTGTAAAAAAAATGCAGAAAGGGAAATTGAGGTAAAACAAAAGTAAAAACTTGCTTATCATTACACAATAAATACTATAATTTCCATTATAACCAGGCTGTTTCTTTCTTGCAATCTAATATTTTTCCAAAATAATATAACCTTTAGATTTTTTTCACTTTTGTTAGAATTCCTACATTAATCATTCCCTTCAAGCTCTGTATCATCATACATATTTTAAAGCTTGACATCAGCAAAGAGAGATTTGTAGATTACCATGTCATCCTCTTCTGATATTTTGGTCTCAATTTGAGGTTTTCAAAGTGTTACTTACATTTGAAAATATCTTTAGGTATCTTAAACGCTTGTTCTTTTACTCCTGATTCTTCTTCCTAACAGTACATCCTAATTAATTTCTTAAGAAACTTGGATGTAAATGTACAGAAGCTGGTTAATACACTCTGGCTATGGGGTATTTTTGTGGGTATGTGGTTGATGCATATATGTGCCCCTTTGGATAGTGAAATTGCATTAATGATCCTGTTAGATATCATTGATATATTTTGATATTCATTTGATTAGAAAGTCTTCCTTGGCCAGTTATACTGCTCAGAAAGAAATGTATAAACTCGGGAGTTTCTGTGGGATGGATTCTTATTTTTCCATGTTTTCTAGTTTCTTATTATAGTTCATAAAATAGACTTCCTTCACAATTAGAGTTTTTACACTTAGAATAAAGCAACTTCGGATGTGACCGCCTTTAGTTCATTTTTAAGGAGTGAGACATTTCAAAGAAATTCTTAAAGTTTTAGGCATGCATGAGGCATCTTCAACTTTTAGAAACTCTTTCATGATCACTTTTTAAAGTTTTACTTACAGATGTTTTGAATTCTTAAATGTCATGAACCACAACCTGACACTGGTCCCAGGGGAAAGATCTAGAGTAGCCCAGGCCAATGAAACATTCTGTAGTGATAGAGATATTCTGTATTTGCATGTCTTTCAAGCACTTGAAATGTGGCTAGTGTAACCGAGGAACTGAATTTTAAATTTTATTTCATTTAAATAAGTTTGCATTTATAGGGCATTGGGGGAACTCCAACAGTCAATATGGAAACACTGTCCTTTAACAGCACACTGGACCAGATGAACTTAACAGACATATACAGAACATGCCATCCCAAAACAACAAAATGCACATTCTTCTGAAGCACCCATGGAACATTCTCCAGGATAGATTATATGTTAGGACACAAAATGGGTCTTAATATGGGTATAGTAACCACATTGTTTTTCATGTGAAACCTTCATAAGAGTGTATATCAATAATACGATAATTTTAAAAATTGTATAAAAAGTAAGTTTGCATTTAAATAGTAACATATATGTGCTCTTTTAGACAAAACAGCTGTAGAGGCCTGATTTTTTTAATGCAAATTAGATTTGCTGTCTTGGGAAATATATGTTATATGCTTTTCTACTTTAAAATAACTAAGGATAATGAATTAAAGCAAAATTTTCTTAGAGAGTAGGTAAGAGAGCAGAACTTAAACCAATTGTATCTTTGGTTTTGATAAATACAGTTCTAAATAAATATGACTTTCATATTTATTTATGAATTTAGAGGTTGAAATAACTTGAATTTTCTCATAGATGACTTTATATGTTTGTTCACAATTTGATGAAAAAGATCCCAATTTTGTTGCTTTTCAGCCTATGTGCATGATTGCACAGTTGTGTTTATAAAAATAAAATGTGCCATTTTTTCTGATTATAAAAGTCCATGTTGAGAGTATAAAATTTCAGAAATATAACAGATGTAAAAATACAATAACTTGTTAAAGGATACACAAAATAAAAAGATGTAAATTATGACATCAAAAATGTAAAACATGGTGGGAAATAAAAATGTAGAACTTTAAAATGCTTTCCAAATTAGCAATTTAAAATAGATAAGTACAAATATTAGTTTTATGTAAGCCTCATGGTAACCACAAAGTTAAAAGCTATAGTAGATACACAAAAAATAAAAAGGAATCGGAGCATCCCAGTACCAAAAAATCAAATCAGAAAGAAAGAGAGTAAGAGGAAAAAGAAAGGCACAAAGGAATTACAAAACAACCAGAAAGCAATAAACAAAATGGCAATAAGTACATACTTATCTAAAGTTACTTTAATTATAAATGGACTAAATTCTCCAGTCAAAAGACAGAGTGGCTGAATGGATTTAAAATAATAAGACCCATGCATGTGATGCCTACAAGAGACTCACGTTAGATGTAAGGATACATACAGAGTGAAAGTGAAAGGATAGAAAAAGATATTCCATGTAAATGGAAACCAAAAGAAAGCCTGGGTAGCTATACTCACAAAAGACAAAATAGACTTTAAAACATACTAATAAGAGACAAGGACATTACATAATGATAAAGAGGTCAGTCCAACAAGAGGATATAACGTGTAAATATTTATGCACCCAATGTGGTAGCACCTAAGTATATACAGCAATATTAATAAACCTAAAAGGAAAAATAGACAGCAATGCAATAAGAGTAGGGGACTTCAACATCCCACTTTCATCAATGCATAGACTATTCAGACAAAATAATCAATATGGAAACATTGTCCTTTAACAGCACACTGGACCAGATGAACTTAACAGACATATACAGAACATGCCATCCCAAAACAACAAAATGCACATTCTTCTGAAGCACCCATGGAACATTCTCCAGGATAGATAATATCTTAGGACCCAAAACAGGTCTTAATAAACTTAAGAAGAATGAAATTATATCAAACATATTTTCCAGAGACAATGGTATGAAACTTGTAATCAGTTACAAGAAGAAAAATGGGAAATTCACAACTATGTGAGATTAAACAACATGCTATTGTAACAACCAATGTGTCAAAGAAGAAATAAAAAAATATCAGGAGACAAATAGTGGAAATACAATATACCAAAACATATGGGATGCACCAAGAGCAGTTCTAAGAGGGAAGTTCATAGCAATAAATGCCTACATTAAGACATTAGGAAGTTTCTCAAATAAACAACCTTATTTAAAACCTCAATAAATGAGAAAAAATAAGAATAAACCAGTCACAAAGTTAGGAGAAGGAAGGAAATAAGAAAGGTGAAAGCAGAAATAAATGAGATAAAACTAAAAAGTTAACAGAAAAGATCAATGAAACTAAGAGCTGGTTGTTTGAAAAGAAAAAGAATAGACAAACCTGTAGTAAGAATTAACTGTGATAAAAAGGACTGAAAATAAAAAATGAAAGAAGAGGCATTACAACTGATATTGCAAAAGTAGAAAAGATCACAGGAGACTACTGTGAGCAATTAATATGCCAACATATTGGATATCATAGAAGAAATGGATAAATTGCTGGAAACATACAACCTATCAAGACTGAATCATGAAGATATAATCTGAACAGGCTGATTACTAGTAAACAGATTGAATCAGTAATCAAAAACCTCCTGGAAAACAAAATCCAGAACCGGATGCTTCACTACTGCAGTCTAACACACATGTAAAGAAGTAATGCCAGTCCTTCTCAAACTCTTCCGAAAAACTGAAGTGGAGGGAGTACTTTCAAACTTGTTTTATGAAGCCAGCATTACCTTGATAACCAGAACCGGACAGGGACACTACAAGAAAGTTACAGGCCAATTTCCCTGAGGAACATAGATGAAAAAATTTTCAGTGAAGCACTGGCAAACATAATTGAACAATACACTAGAAAGATAATACACCATGATTAACTGTGACATATCCCAGGGATGCAAATATGGATCAATATCTGCATATCAGTGTGATCCACCACATTAACAAAATGAAGGCTGAAAATCACGATTATCTCATTAGTCACAGAAAAGCATTTGACTAAATTCAGCTCTTAGCATAAGTGTAAAGGGAAGATAGCTCAACATAACAAAGTCCATAAATGGCAATCCCACTGCTAATATCCTACCTAGTAGCCAAAAGGTAAAAATTTTTCCTCTAAGATTAGGAACAAGACAAGTATATCCCCTCACCACTTTTATTCAACAGAGTATTGGAAATAACATGCAAAGCAATTAGATAAGAAAAAGAAACAAAAGGTATCCAGAACAGGAAGGAAGAAGTAAAACTATCACTGTCTACAGATGACATGATATTATTACATATAGAAAACCCTAAAGACTCCACAAAAAAATGGTTAGAACTAATAACCAAATTCAGCAAAATAAACAAATTAATAACAAAATTAATACACAGAAATCTGTTGCATTCCCATATACTAACAACAAACCAGCAGAAACAGAAAACAGGAAAACAATTCTATTTAAAACTGCATCAAAAAGAATAAAATAGCTAGGAATAAACCTAACCAAGGAGGTGAAAGACCTATACTTTCTTCATGAGAGAAACTAACCAATAAATGGAAACAATCCCATGTTCATGGATAGGAAGAATTAATATCGTCAAAATGGCCATCCTGCCCAAAGCAATTTACAGAGACAGTGCAATTCCTATTAAAATACCAATAGTATTTTTCAATGAGCTATAACAAATAGTTCTAAAATTCATGTGGAACCACAAAAGACCCCATATAACCAAAGCAATTCTGAGAAAGAACAAAGCAATTCTAAGAAGAAAGCTACTATGAGGGAGGGGTTGGGGTGAGTAGTTGAGGGTGAAGGGAATAAAAGGGCACAAAAATTTTCAGTCATAAGTTGGTCACAGGAATAGTAGTATAGCATGGAAAATAAAAGCACTGCTTCTGTAACATTTTCATATGTTGACAGTAACTTCAGTGGGGAGGGGAAGGGAGGATTTAATATGGGTGACTGTAGAACCACTGTGTTGTATACTTGAAACCAATATAAGATTGAATATCAAGGATACTTTAATTAAAAAAATAATTGAAATGGAAAATATCCTTTGAATCCACTGAAGGCTCCCACAGTTTAGATTTAGTAAATCTGTATGGTTTTTAGCTAAGTTCAGTGTTCTCTGACTAAATTGAGATGGTCAGGTTTATGGTAAATGACAGAATCAAAAATCATCCTCTGCTCTGATATATTGATGGCACACCATTTAGAATTTTTGAATACTTTAATAAATCACAGTAGAAACACAAGTTATTTTATTCATTAAGAATTTCTTCAGTAATCCCTTCCCCTTCCTGGATGAAACTAGTCATTCTTAAAGCTGTTGGGAGGACAGTATAGAGCAGGTGTCCATGTCACCTGCTGAGTCATGGTAGCCCGGAGTGGCGTGTCAGAGTGCTGTGAGTAGAGGAGGGAGTTCCCACAGACAGAATGCCTTGTAAGTGGAAGCAGAACCTATGCAGGAAGGGCGGCAGTCAAGTTTGGAGATTCAGATTCCTGGTGGGGTAACCGAGGCATTCATACCTGGAAGTAACCCAGCATGGGATGTCAGAGGCCAAGGAGCAGGTCCATATTTTGGGGTGGGTAAACCTGACACATGGCAGTGCCTGATTGAAAGGAAGGGGCTTCCCTCCTGAGGACTGATGAAGAGGGTCTCACTGCAGAAAGAGATCCAGTTTGGATAGGGTGTCAGAAACTGAGTGGATGAAGTAGACAGACTTGGAATGGGGTTTGAAAACTTGATGGGGAAAAGCGGAAATGGTGGTGGCCAAGATGGGAGACTGGCTATGTACAGGGGGGATTCATCAAGTATATTAAGGATAATCAGAGTGAGGTTTCTTATTGTCAGAGAAGGGTGTTATAAATAACGGAAAGAGAAGGCTAGAATAAATAGTACTATAGTATTGGATTTGAGATATTATAATGAACTCAGTTGTTTTCAATAAACAACTAAAGATATTTAATGTGCAAGTATGAATACAAATATATGAGGGACGTGTGTGTTCCCTTCCTCTATCCACTGACAGGATCTAAGAGAAGTGACATGGGCAGTAGCAGTGAGCACATTGATTGCCACAGCTTCTTGGAGTAATGGTTGAGCCAGGTCTACAGTAGGGAAAGCATAAGGTGATCCTGGAACATCTTAGTGTGCCAGAGAGCAAGGAACTGAGCAGGGAATGATGGAGCCATGCCAGAAAGACAGAAGTCGGCTTAAAAAGGTTCTTAACTGCTCAAAAATGAAGCAATTTCAACATCAAAATAAATGATAGTAGCAGATATAAATTATTAAATGAAGAATCTAAATCCATACAATAAGAGAATAAAATTTAATCTTTATGCAAAAAAATATTCATATAGACTAAAATACCTTTTTACAAATACTGAATTACAAAGGAAAAAAGTGAAACTTTACCATGAAAACTTGTGGAATGGCCTTAAGTGATCAAAGTGAACACTATCAATAACAAGACGATCTGAAACCATGGACTACATCATAGAATCACTGAGAAAAGCATGATATTTGCTTCTGTGATATTCCTGCCAGAGATGTGTAAACCAAATTTAGTAACAGCACAAAGCCAAACTGAGGGACATTTGAGAGTCAAAATTATACTTGTGAATTGTCAAGGTCCAACTGTCACTTTAAGACTAGAAAAAAAATGGCAAATTCAATCCACAGTAAGCAGAAATAAAGAGACCCACAAAAGATCAAAGCAGAGAAAATGAAAGCAATAGAGAACATCAAAGATCACTAATTAGTTCTTTGGGGAAAGTAATGAAATTAATAAACCTCTAGCTAGATTGAGCAGAAAGAAGACACAAACGACCAATATGAGGAATCACAGGGGACATGACTCCAGATTTTACACATATTGAAAGGATTATAGGGAAATTTTATGAACAATTTTATGTAACTTTAAAACTTAGAAAAAATGGACAATTTCTTTGAAGGATGCAGATGGCCGAAGCTCATTTTTGCTACAAAGGACATTATGGGGACATTTGATTGAAACTACAATGGAGTTTGAGGATTAGATAATAGTCATGTATTCATATCAATGGTCTGATTTAATGAATGTACTAGGTTCTCATAGAATGTTCTTGCTTATTGGAAAATTATGTGCATCAGCGCTGCAATTTCCTCTCTATTGGACTCCCTTGAATAAGTTCTCTGAACTCTACTTTCAACATTTTTGCTAAGTTTGGGTTTATTAAAAAAAAAAAAAACTAACTACTTCCATTCTCCTGTATAACAGGCACATATTTTAACAGGAAGTTTTCTTTCTTTTATAGCGGAAATGAAGCCTCCTTTATGGAATAATAGTTCAGTAAGTGTCTTCAGTCACATAATCAGAAATGAATCCCCTACACTACAGTCTACTAAATGGTGAGTATGGCTGAGAGATGTATTGTTCAACATGGTAAAATTTAAATATTTTTTCATAATGTTATCAAAATGATTTCATTTCAATGAGGTGAAGTGTATATAACCTGAAGAAATATTAAAATAGCTTTATTTTATCCATACATCATGTTTATCCTTTATTATCTCTACTTTTCATAGCATATAAGTAACTCAGTTTAGAAATAAAAGATACATGATGCTACATGGGAGCAAAAAGTATGGCTTTTGTATAAAAATTAATATATTTTTTGTACTTTAGCAACACATACAACCCTAATTATATAATAAATAGCATGATTTAAACATTCATATTTTATAACTGCAATATATAGATTGCCACAGCCTGTAGAGATATTTAATTGGGGAATGGTTTATAATTGATATGGTATAAAACATAGGTAAAAATGATTAGATAATTTATCAGAGTTACCAGATAATTCATAATTTTTGGATCATTCTAATTGTCATTATTTATTATTCAGAATGTGCTTTGATGTTGCATCTCCTAGTGCTTCTTTGATAATACTGTTATTCATGTAAAGAAGTTTATTGAAAACAGATGGACGATTTTAGGAAACAAGGATCTTTATCAGTGATAGAAAATTTTAATGGGAAATTCTTCAGGTGTATCTAGCATTTGAAAAGGTCCAGGGGACTACCTACCATACTTAACAAATACTTTAAAATTCACAAGTAAGATGCATAAATTAGCAAAAATTTATTTTTTAGCATTACAGAATTAAGGCAAGTTCACAGGTCCTTTCTCCTTCTATAGAGATGTTTTGAAGAAATCTTCACAAAGAGTTTATTATGGTACTTCTAAATAATAGATACACTAAACACAGGCTGTCTTTACACTGGTTGATACTTTGGGGATTCAAAAAAGAATTCTTGTATAAAAGAATTAAATCTTATTTGAATATTGATGACAAACATTCTTATATAAAAGAATTAAAAATCTTATTTGACTATTGATGACAAATATTGATGGAATATTTTTTACCTACTGCCTTACTGAACTCTCATCATTAACACTATATAATAGTGTGTTACAGAATTCTAATTTTAAAAAATCTTACTGTTTTCTGGAACTTTTATCCATTTGCTCAAGGATGCTAAATACTTAGGTATAAAAAAATGTGATGTTCTGAAACATGCTGTATGGAAGATGATCCAAGGGTCAAGCAAGAAAGAGATGTAGATAGAGAAAAGAAAAAAAAATAATAAGAATATTATCTTAGATTTAAATGTGAAAAGGAAAATGATTGACTTCCCTAATTCACCTCAATGTAGAATGAGTTGTGATACTTAAGTATGTGAGAGGAGGATTTTAAAATAATGTGTGCAAATTTATCTTTGGGAAATGGTATAAAGATTCATTAGTTGCTTTGCATAACTTTTTATAGGCTTACATAATGAAATATATAGTGTATTTTGTCTGCTTTTTTCTTTTATCATTTTTATTCTCCCTCCCACCTATAGGCACATGCCTTGATTTGTGGGTATGTTTTTAAAGAAAATAGCAATATATTCACTTGATACTTTCCTTTACAATAGGTCTTATTATTTTCGGCACTTTGTAGATTCTTGCCTCCACAAAATCCCTCAAGATCGTCCTACAACACGGATACTTTTAAAGGTCAGTTATACTCTGTTTTGTACACCCAAGAAATTGTTTTTAAGAATGTGTTTTATTCTTCTTTGATTCTGAATCAGTATTAAGTACGGTACCGGTTTTTGCTAAAATACTAATTTCATAATACTATTCTTTCTTGGAAACTTTGGTAGTTGCTAAGTTTTTTCATTTGTTTTTCAAAATTAACTGCTTTTACCATGTCTGAATAGAATATATAGTTAAATATTCAATTTAGTAGTATTAAATGGCTTAATTTTTATATGTGCAAGCATATATTCATGAGTTACAACTATAAATTTTAATTCATGTGGAACCATGGCATTTCAGAATTGGCAAAACGTGCTTTAACTTTGGATTTAATTTTTGTATGTACCACACTTGATATATCCATCTGTCATATATAAAATAATATGAAAGTAAGAGAAATGACGCATAATACATTTACGTAAATACTGTGGGAGAAAAAAGATTTCAAAAGAACTGCTAAAAATGGATATCACGTTTTTGTTTCCTTCTGAGAAATATGTTTTTCTAACTTAGCAATGAAAATATTTTAAAAGTATGTGAATTCTATTCATTTTTCAGTAGGTTTGGTTACCTAATTTAAATAAATTATTAGTATATGCTTTCTGTTCTCAAAAATAGGTATTCACAATAGCAACAAAAGGTTTAGCATACCTATGAGTTATGTTAGTGAAAAATAAGCAGAATGCATTTGTGGAAAACAGTTAAATAACTTAGAATTACAAGATATATTTATTTCATTTTGAGGTTGATATCTTATTAATAGCAGTAATAGTATTATTTGATTTAATATAGTTTTTAAAGCATCTAGATAAGGCATTAGTGAGTAGCAGTTGACTCTATCTCTTTGTGACCTTAAGGAATTTTGTGGATTTTTCACTAGAAAATAATTTCTGCATGAATGTTTTAGAATTTTAAAGAAGTTCAGTTTATTTTCACCAACACACAGTTCAAGATGCAAGGATATTGAAAGGATCATGTACATATTCAGTAGGGTTATTTGCAACTACAGTATGTAGAAGAGCAGTATAAAGTTTCAGTAACACTTTGGGAATTCTAGGCCATAAGCACACTTACAGTTTCAAACGAAAGCCCAAAAAATAGGTATTCACAGTCGCAACAAAAGGTTTAGTAGAGCTGTGAATTATGTTAGTGAAAAATAAGCAGGATTCATTTGTAGAAAACTGTTAAATAACTTAGAATTATAAGATATATTATTCTCAGATAAAAAAAGACCAAATATCATGAATAGTGGTACATACCAAGCTAAAGCTCAGGAAAAGAAAGAATGTGACTGGCTTCTTACATTTGCCTAATGAAGGCAAAAGAAGCCCTTTTGGTAATAACCCAACCCTCCAGGAATGGATACTTGGCCTTGGGTGATCAGGTCCCAAACCTGTATATATATTCACTTACCTGGTCCATTTTGTATATTGACCTTATTGGAAGTGATAAGAAGTGTCTGTCAAGTGCATCCTTCCCTTTGGCCTGATCACATCTCTGTTGCAGTCTGTCATAAGGAAAAAAACTAAAATGGAAATAAGTGACTTACTGTATGAAGCTATTTATCTCAGAATGCAAAATTGAAAATAATTATCCAGAATTAGAATAATGGTTATGTAATTTTGGCATGAACATTTGATGAAGTAGTCTGTAGGCATTATGTTTATGAGTTGAAATAGCATAATACTTACAGCAATGAAAAGAAAATAATATATAGTTACAACTCTTCAGAGAAGAAATAAATTTGAGCTAGTAAAGGAAGTAAAAGTCTTAAAAGAATTCAAGATCATCTCATGAACTCCAGTGCACAAGGTGTCTTTCTGCAATCCGTGCTAACTACAAAACAAAATCTATACACAGAAAATTTCTGAGAAGAAATAAATATCCAAAAAATACCAAAAGTAACAATGATAATCTAATGGTAGAATTGTTCTTTCTACTTTTCTGTATTTGATAATGTTAAGCTTTATTAAGTATTAATGGTAAAAATCACTAATACATTATGTCTTTTAATCAACTGCTAGTGTTTTATGAAGTGTCATTTAAGCAACATAAAGGAACCCATAATACCCAAGTGGTATGTTACGTAATTTACCATCACTAAATACATTCCTGTTGAAATCTAATGTAATTCAGAACTGAATGGGTCTCCTCTATGAAAGCAGTTCTAAGAATTTGTGGGCGTTTACTTAGGGCTGTAATTGGACTTAATTCTTAATTTTTACTTAGGCTCTGATTATTTCAACTCTGCATTTCCAGTTGGCCAACAAAGGTGTCATGTTCAAAGTTTTCATAAAAAGTACGGGGGATGTTATGTAGGCACAGAGTGTATACATGTAAATTAAATTTTATAAATATAAGAAGTAAAAAGCATAGCAGAACTAGGTAACTATAGATTACATGCATTATCTATCATTATTTAGGATAGTAACTCTAGGGTCTAAAGAGGGATTCATTTGTTCTGAATGAAAAAATATGTAGGTCTCAACCTGACTTTTGCCTTCTACTCTTAACCAGCACATGTTTGTTTTTCGGGAGCGTCCTAAAACAGTGTTAAAAGATCTCATTCAGAGGACAAAGGTCCTTTCCCAGGAGGCACATAATGAACCAGCAGTAGAATCACAGGAAGAAGAGGTAATAAGTTAGAAATGGCTCAAGTATTGGGGTCTCTTTATTGACTTCCTTCCTTATGCAACTTTTCTTGCCAAGAATCTTTTATATCAGTGGTTTCCAGATTGTGCCTTCACAGTGATTCTCTAAGTTCCACCCAGATGGGGAAAAAGGTTTTGCATTCTTTAAACCATCCTCTTGGTAGTGCACATTAGCATAGTAAAGCTCTGTGAAGTCTATTAAAGAAACCTGTTCAACTTTTATTTAATGTATTCCCTCTCAAAAGTCTGTGCTATGGGGCACTTTTTTGCTGATTGTCTGATGATATGGGTCATGCTTTTGGAAGTATTTGAAATTACAGGCTTTGGAAGTTGATGGTGCTCACACAGAAGTCATTAGAACTACCAACCATTCTCCTTATCTTGGTTATTGTATAAACCTTTCCCCCAGTGCCTTTTATATAATGTTTGATAAGTGTTTATTAAATTGGAAATTTCTTGCTTCTTTAAAAATAAATAAGTAAATAAAATAAACATGTGACTTAACTAAATTTATCCTGAGGGAAAAAAATTACCAAGCATTCTTATTCTGTTACTAAGAACACTTGATTCTTTTCACTTGTGTACAGGGATTCATTCCTCTACATGGTTCTAACATACTCATTTTATAGGTGAGTAAAGTAAGACTCAGAGTGGTTAACTAAATTATTACTGTAGAAGCATATGTGTTCAGATTCATATATGACTCTTGAGACCAAGTTCTTTCCATTTTGCCAAGTTTCCAAATTTGCTGGAGAAATGTTACAGAACTTCCTCACAAGGAAAACTAAAAGCTTATTATTTATGGAGCTATCTTTTTTAGTCTAAGTATTTTCTGTTTTCTTCTTTGTTCATGTCACAATGCCAAAGCTTTGATTCTTTTTTATTGTTTTCTACTGAGAAAAATCCCTGCATTCTGAAAACAGGAGTAGTAGTTACTTTTCTTTTTAAAAGCACTACATGATTAATGAACTATAAAATAAAAGAGTTTCTCACATACAGTTTTGGTGTTTTTGATATTGCCTTTTAGTTCTAACAGTAGTCACTAGAAAATTGGGGCTATTTTAGGTATATGAAATACTTCAGCAAAGTGAAATTAATAAAATTATGTCATTAAACATTAGAATAACAGCAACTTTTTTAGGCTGTGGAATGTAAGAAAAGACCCTCTATATACCTTGGGTCTGTATTTATTATTCTGCATATCTTAAAGAATTTTGGTATGGTAAGACTATAATATTGGGGCCCAGATACCAAAGCTTGCCGGAGTTGTTCAGAATAGTCTTCTAATTATGATTAAATATACAATTTTTAATTTTACACATAAATAGATAGGAATTAATATTAAATTACTTAGTGGAAAAGTTTAGGCTAAAGACTATATTCTGAGAAAAAAAGAACTATAAAAGGCTTCAATAAAGAATAAGTAAAAGTGATGTTTATAGGATTAAAAAAAGGTTGGGGTTTGTTTTCACCATTGGAATCATTGAGAAATGAGCAGCATCTCTGTGTATACCCCATGAGATGTGTAGTAGAAATGGATTTAATGTCAAGAATTTTAGAGAAAAGACTACACTTTGGAAATAATTCAGAATTGATTAACTTATTCACATGGTTGGGCTTTTTGGTATTTACTTTTTGGTCACTTTCTTAATCTGTCAACTAACAATTGATAAACTTCCTGGTCTTGGCAAATACAGGGAATTTCTCAAAATAGACCTCTAACTTTCTAAAGACTGTGTGCCAAGCAGTGTGCTAGGTGCTAATAATCAAGAATTCAGGAGATAAAGATATTTGAATCTAATGCTCTTTTCCCTCAGGAACAGGATCACTGTGTTGGATGGAAAGGGACAGTGCATAGTGTTGAAAGTCATCAGTCTGTTCCCAGTATGTCCAGTGGGGCCAGTAGTCAAAGCACTAGTGTCAACAGTTTTCCAGATGCCTCAGATGACAAGAGAGAGCTAGACAGGATGGAGGGACACCACACAGTCATGCCTAGTAGTTCTGTCATCCATTTAAAACCTGTGAGTATTTGGATTTCAGTGAAAAAAATTTCAAATTTGGTAACTAATTTTCTTAGTCTGGTTACATTTGTCTTGAAAACATTTGAAGATCAGGTAACTCCTTTTTGCAATTGATGGAAATGCTTCCTTTTTAACTTCACTGCTTTCAATACTACCAAAAAGTTACTGGGCACAATAGCTAAAAGATGGAACCAATCCAAGTGTTCATCAACACATGAATGGATAAACAAGCCATAATATATACATATAATGGAATATTATTCAGCTGTGAAAAGAAATGGCATTCTAATGTATGCTACAATGTGAGTGAACCTTAAAAACATGCTAAGTGATATAAGCCAGACAAAAAAAGGCAAATATTATTAGAATTCCACTTATATGAAATATCTAAAATAGTCAAATTATAGAAAGTAGTTTAGAGGGTGCTAAGGGGCAAGTGGAAAATGAAATAAATACTTTTATTTTTTCTATTTTGCTATCATTAATGTACAATTACATGGGCATCATTATGGTTAGCATACTCCCCCTATTATCAAATCCCCACCACATACCCCATTACAGTCACTGTCCATCAGCATACTAAGATACTATAAACACTGTACATGTCTTTATGTGAACATGATGTATTAATTTCTATGACAAATACATAGGGTAAAATTGCTGAGTCATAGGGCATATGTATGTTGGACTTCATAAGAAACTGTCAAACAGCTTTCCAAAATGGTTGTATGTTTCACATCCCCATTAACAATGTATAAGAGTTGCAGTTGGTTCGCATATTCTCCAGCATTTGGTTTGTCAGTCTTTTTTGTTTTAGCCATTCTGGTGGGAATGAAATGGAATCTCAATATAGTTGTTTTTGCAATTCCCTATGACTGAAGATGGCGCCAGAATCACCTATTCATGTGTTTATTGTCCATTCGTGTATCTCTTTAGTGAAGTGTTTTTTTTTAAGTCTTTTGTCTGTTTTCTTATTCAGATGTTCATCTTTTAATACTGATTAGTAGGAGTTTTTTTATATACTCTGGGTACAAGTATTATATCTCAGATATGTCTTGCAAATATTTTTTCTCCATCTGTAATAAATTAAAACTTTTTAGTTTTAAAATCCAATTTAAACAACCCATTAAAAATGAGTAAAGGCCATAAAAAAGCTTCCTCTAAAATCAAGAATAAGACAAGGATGCCTACTCACAACACTTTTATTCAACAGAGTGTTGAAAGTCCTAGCTACATTAATCAGGCAAGAAAAAGAAATAAAAGGCATCCACACTGGTAAGGAAGAAGTGAAACAAAACTGTCACTGTTTGGAGATGACCTGATACTACATACAGAAAGCCCTAAAGACTCTACCAAAAGACTATTGGAATTAATATATCAACTATACGTCTATTTTTAAAAATGTGTCAAAGACCTGCATAGACATTTATCCAAAGAATATATACAAATGACCAACAAGCACATGAAAAGATACTCAATATAATTAGTCATTAGGGAAACACAAATCAAAACCACAATGAGGTACCATCTTACAGACACTAGGATGGCTAACTATTTTGTTTTTTGTTAAGGTATCATTGATACACAATCTTATGAAGGTTTCACATGAGCAACATTGGTTACTACATTCAGCCATATTATCGAATCCCCCACTAACACCCCATTGAAGTCACTGTCCATCAGTGTAGTAAGATGCTATAGAGTCACTGCTTGTCTTCTCTGTGCTATTACTGCCTTCCCGTCTCCCCCTTCTACACTATGTGGGTTAATCATAATGCCCCTTAATCCTCTTCTCCCTCCCCCTCCCCCCACCCCCTTCCTTTGGTGACTGCTAGTCCCTTCTTGGACTCGGTGAGTCTGCTGCTGTTTTGTTAGATGGCTAGCTATTAAAAGAGAAAAACAAAAACAAAGATGGAAAATAACAATTAGGGAGCACATGGAGAAATTGGAACTCCTGCTCTGTATTGCTGGTAGGAATGTAAAATGTGAGCTGCTATGGAAAACACTTGAGGATTTCTCAAAAAGTTAAACATAGCATTTCCCCATGACCCAGAAATTCTACTCCTAGATATATACCCAAAACAATTGAAAGCAAGTACTTAAGCAAATGCATATACACAAATGTTCATAACAGCTGTATTCACAATAGCCAAAAGGTGGAAATAACCCAGAGGTCCAGCAACACATAAATGGATAAACAAATTAGGGTGTGTGCATACCGTGGAATATTAATCAGCTATAAAAAGGAATGTAGTACTGATACATGCTATACAATATGGATGAACCTTAGAAACATGCTAGGTGAAAGAAGCCAGATACAACACGTCACATAGTATATGAAACATCTAAAATAGATAAATCCATAGACAGAAAGTAGATTGGTGGTGATGAGAAGGGGAGAATGGGGAGCAAGTGCTTAAAACATACAGGGTTTTCTGTTTTCTTCTGAGGTGTTAAATATGCTTTGTAACTAGATACCGACAGTCATTGCAGAACATCATGAATATACTAAATGCTACTGAATTCCTCACGTTAAATGATTAATCATACATTGCATGAATTTTGCCTCTATTTAAGAATCCAGTTTGTATATTTTTTTCTTTATAGTAGGGGCAGTGGTTGCAGAACATCATGAATATACAAAATGCTACTCAGTTGTTCACTTTACATGATTAATCTTACATTATGAATTTTGTCTGTTTGAGAATGCAGTTTGTACATTTTTTTTCATTATAATCAGTGTTTTTTGTGTCCTTTCCAAGAAATATTTGCTGACCCCAAGGATGTGACAATATTCTGTGTTTTCTTCTGCTGTGTGATTCTGGATTTTAGGTTTAGATCAAGTGATTCTTTCTAAATCAATTTCTGTATGTAGAATGATTAAGCATTGATTTACTTTGAATACAGAGAACCAGTTGTTACAGCAGGGTTTGTTAAAGACACTTTCCTTTCCTCTTTGAATTAACTTGACTTTTTGGTAGCAAATCAATTGACTGAATATATGTGGGTCGGTTTCCAGATTTTACTGTGTACCTTTCCTCTATTCAGTCTGTCCTTTTACCAATACCACAGTGTTTTGATTACTGTAGTTTACATCTTCCAACTTCTTATTCTCCCTCAAAATTTTGGCTATTCTAGGTCCTTTACATTCCCATTTTAATTTTAGAACCAGCTAGTTTCTGTGCTGCTTTAGATCAAATTTTATTAGAAGCTGTTGACTGAATTCTCCTACATGAATTACCTGCTTAGTTGATAGTGGACTAGTCTAAGATGGTTTTGAAAGAAAAAGGTTTTGCTTTACTTCACTCTTTCCTCTCCATTGCTGTAGGTTACAAGGCAAATTCAAGAACACGAGCTTAGAGAACAAATGTTTTCTTACATCGAAATGAGCTGGCAACATCAAAAAAAGCTGAAGACTCTGGAAAACAAGCTAAAGGCTGAGATGGATGAGCATTGTCTCAGATTAGAAAAAGATTTTGAAACTCAGTGTATGAACTTTGCAGCAGAAATGGAGAAACTTATCAAGAAACATCAGGCTGCTACAGAAAAAGAGGTAGCTGATCAGTATTACTAATGTCTTTATTCTAACTTGTGACTATTTCAACATTAACCAAGATGGCGTTTTGCTATTAGGGTATCTGTTCCTCAGAACCAAGCAAATCAGTTGGGGAAAGGGAGAAATATTTATATAATAGGTAAAATTTCCAGTGCTGAGTCTGGGAACCAGTAGATGTGGGATTGATAACTTGATAGTTTTATTGTGTAACAGTGGTTAAGTCAGGTAGATCAGATTAAAGATGATAATGTGACAGGTGAGAAGAGGCCTCCTCCCAAAACCACATATAATACAAAAATATAGTTAATACAACTAACCCTAAAAGATCAACAGGAAAGAAGGCTGCCCCAGACTGCTTACACCTGGAGAAAAAAACAAACCTCTAAAAGCGTAACATATGAAAGCCATGATCCAGAGGGACCCATGCTCTTCCCCCACCCCAGCTCACTGGCAGAAGGAAGAGAAATGGAGTGGGGATGGGTGGAGGCCAAGGACTGCTGAATGCCCAGCCCTGGAGATCTGCTGTACTGTGGGAGCAAAAACCCACATTGCATAGTGCTCTGGTGATTAGTGGGGTTGGAAAGCTAAGACAGGAGGAACACTTGGAGAGACTTGAGATTCCAGCCACTTGTGGAAAATGGGGATCCACATCCGGCTGCTCTGGGACAAAAGAAAGGCAGGCAGTATGAGAGACTTCCTAACAGTGAGAGGACTACTAAAGGGGCAAGGATTGCACAGGGCTAGCTGCTCAGGAAAAAGGACAGGTAGACAAAATTGTCCAGGTACACTCTGCCCAGCAGGTTGGAAACTTTTCAGAAACTTCAGGTGCTACATCCCCCAGGCTGGCTACACAGCTCTGAGGCCTTCCACCATGATACACAGCCTGCAGCACCTTCTGGAAAGCTGGCACTGGCTTGCAAACCAGCTGATGCCCCCGCCCTGGTGTCAGTCCAGTCAGAGGGAAGCCCTGCCTACAGTAGCTACATATGCAAAGCATACAGGGTTACACCTGTGTGTTCAGCCCACTGGTTTGGCTGTGGAGAGAGTCACAGTAGCCGGGAAGCAGGAAACAGCTCTTCCAACACCCCAGTGACCAGCACCGCTCCCCTGTGACCCCTGACTTCCCTCCATGCGCTAAGCAGCTCCAGAAAGTATACCTTCTGGGTACTAGAGGGTTCCACATACAAATATGAAACATTAAAGGGACCTGGTTCAACCCCAGATACCAAAAACACCAGAAAAAGAATGAAGTGAAAATGAACTGATCAACCTTCCTGAACGACATTTTAAAAAGAAGTCATAAACATGCTTATAGAGGTACAGAAAAATATTCAAGAACTCAGGGACAAATTCAAGATAGGGATTCATTCATTATGGAATACAATGGGGGGTTTAAAAGCAGATTAGATACAATGGAAGAGACAATAAATGAAAAAGAAAGTAGAGAAGAGGAATACAAAGAAGCTGAGGCACAGAAAAAAGGATCTTTAGGAATGAAGGAATATTGAGAGAACTGTGTGACCGATCCAAATGGAACAATATTTGTATTATAGGGGTACCAGAAGAAGAAGAGAGAGAAAAAGAGAAAGTGTCTTTGAGGAGGTAATTGCTGAAAACTTCCCCAGTCTGGGGAAGGAGATAGTCTCTCAGGCCATGGAGGTGCACAGATCTCCCAACACAGGGGACCGAAGGAAGGCAACACCAAAACATATAATAATTAAAATGGCAAAGATCAAGGATAAGGACAGACTATTAAAAGAAGGCACAGAGAGTAAAAAGATCATATAGAAAGAAAAATAAATCAGGCTATCATCAGACTTCTCAGCTGAAACCTTACAGGCCAGAAAGGAGTGGCATGATATATTTAATGCAATGAAGCAGAAGCAAGAATACTCTACCTGAAAGATTATCATTTAAAGTTGAAGGGGGGATTAGACAATTTCCAGAAAAGCAAAAGCTGAGAGAATTTACCTCCCACAAACTGTCTCTACAGTGTATCTTGGAGGGACTGCTGTAGATGGAAGTGTTCCTAAGGCTAAATAGCTGTCACCAGAGGTCATGAAAGGACAGTAAAGAGAGCAGAACAATTAATTACTAAGCAAATGCAGAATTAAATCAACTACCCCAAAGTAGATTAAGGGTAGACAAAGAGTACAGAATATGATACCTAATATATAAAGAATGGAGGAGGAAGAAAAAAGAAGTGAAATAAAACCCTTTAGATTGTGTTTGCAATAGGATAGTAAGTGAGATTAGATAGACTCTTTGATAGTAAGGAAGTTACCCTTGAACCTTTGGTAACCACAAATCTAAAGCTTGCAAAGGCAATAAATATGTAACTATCAATAATCACTATAAATGTAAATGGTCTGAATGCACCAATCAAAAGACATAAAGTCACTGAATGGATAACAGAAGAAGAACCATCTATATGCTGCCTACAAGAGACTCACTTCAAACCCAAAGACATACACAGACTGAAAGTAAAGGGATGGGAATTGATATTTCATGCATCTAATAGGGAGAAAAAAGCAGGAGTTGCAGTACTTGCGTCAGACAAAATAGACTTCAAAACACAGAAAGTCACAAGAGACAAAGAAGGACTTTACATAATGATAAAGGGGTCAGTCCAACAAGAGGATATATAACCATTATAATTATCTATGCACCCAACACAGGAATACCTACATGTGTGAAACAAATACTAACAAAATTAAAAGGAGAAATAGAATGCAATGCATTCATTTTAGGAGACTTCAACACTCCAAAGGACAAATCAACCAAACAGAAAATAAGTAACATGACAGAGGCACTGAACAACGCTTTAGAACAGATGGACCTAACAGATATCTACAGAATGCCCCACCAAAAAGCCGCAGGATACACATTCTTCTCAGGTGCACATGGAACATTTTCCAGAATAGATCATACACTAGGCCACAAAAAAGAGCCTCAGTAAATTCAAAAATATTAAAATTGTACCAACCAGCTTCTCAGACCACAAAGGTCATGAAAGCACAGTAAAGAAAGCAGAACAATTAATTACTAAGCAAATGCAGAATTAAATCAACTACCCCAAAGTAGGTTAAGGGTAGACAAAGAGTACAGAATATTATACCTAATATATAAAGAATGGAGGAGGAAGAAAAAAGAAGTGAAACCTAGAAATAAATTACACAAAGAAAGTTAAAAAGCCCACAAACACATGGAGGCTTAACTACATGCTCCTAATTAATCAATGGATCAATGACCAAATAAAAACAGATCAATATATGGAGGCAAATGACAAAACTAATTCAACACACAAAATCTGTGGGATACAGCAAAGGCCGTACTAAGAGCGAAGTTTACTGCAATACAGGCCTACCTCAGGAAAGAAGAAAAATCCCATATGAATAGTTTAAACTCACAATTAACAAACCTAGACAAAGAAGAACAAATGAGGCCCAAGTCAGTAGAAGGAGGGACATAATAAAGATTAGAGCATGCTTAAATAAATTGAGAAGATTAAAACAATAGAATCAATGAAAGCAGGAGCTGGTTTTTTGAGAAAATAAGCAAAATAGATAAACCCCTAGCCAGACTTATCAAGAAAAAATAGAGAGTAAACATAAAGAGAATCAGAAATGAAAAGGAAAAATCACTACAGACACCACAGAAATACAAAGAATTTGGAGAGAATACTATGAAAAATTGTATGCTAACCAACTGGATAACCTAGAAGAAATGGACAACATTCAAGAAAAGTACAACCTTCCATGGCTGACCCAGAGAGGAACAGAAAATCTGAACAGACCAATGACCTGCAGCAAAACTGAATTGGTAATCAAAAAACTACCTAAGAATAAAACTTGTGCACTAGATGGCTTCACTGCTGAATTTTATCAAACATTTAGTGAAGATGTAATACCCATCTTCCTTAAAGTTTTCCAAAGAGTAGAAGAGGAGGGAATACTTCCACCCTCATTCTATGAATCCAGCATCACTCTAATACCAAAACTAAGCAAATACCCACAGAAAAGAAAATTAGAGAGCAATACCCCTTTGAAACCTAGGTGCAAAAATACTCAACAAAATCAAATTTAAAAATATACCAAACAGATCGTCTATCATGATCAAATATGATTTATTCCACGGATGCAAGGATGGTACAACATTCAAACATCCATCAGCATCATCCACCACATTGACAAAAACAATGACAAAAACCACATGATCATCTCCATAGAAGCTGAAAAAGCATTCAACAACATTCAACATCCATTCATGGTAAAAAATCTGAACAAAATGAGTATAGAGGGCAAGTAACTCAACATAATAAAGGGCCATATATGACAAACCCACAGCCAATGTCATACTTAACAGTGGGAAGCTGAAAGCTTTTCCTCTAAGATCAGAAATAAGACAAGGATGCCCACTCTCCCCACTTTTATTCAACATAGTACTGGAGGTCCTAGCCATGGCAATCAGACAATGCAAAGAAATAAAAGTTATCCAGATTGGAAAAGAAGAAGTTAAACTGTCCCTGTTTGAGATGACAGGATATTATACATAAAAAAAAACCCTAAAGAATCCACCCCTACACTACTAGAACTAATAACTGAATTCAGCAAAGTGGGAGGATATAAAACTAATACAGAGAAATCTGTTGCATTCCTATTCACTAATGTTTAACTAGCCAAAAGAGAAATCAGGAAAATAATTCCATTCACAATTGCATCAATAAGAATAAAATACCTAGGGATAAAACAAATGAAGGAAGTGAAAGACCTATATCCTGAAAACTACAAGACAGTCGAGAGAAAGAAGATACCAATAAATGGAAATAACATCCCTTGCTCATGGAAAGGAAGAATTAATACTGTCAAAATGGCCATCCTGCCTGAAGCAACCCACCAGTTCAATGCAATTCCTATCAAAATGCCAACAGCATTCTTCAATGAACTAGATCACATAGTTCTAAAATTCATATGGTACCACGGAAGACCCCAAATAGCCAAAGCGATCATGAGAAGGAAGAATAAAGCAGGTGGGGGATTATGCTCCCTGACTTCAAGCTCTACTGCAAAGACAATTTGGTACTGGCGCAAGAACAGACCCATAGGCCAGTGGAACACACTAGGGATCCCAGATATAAACCCAAGCATATATGGTCAATTACTATATGATAAAGGAGCCATGGACATACAGTGGGGAAACAACAGCATCTTCAACAACTGGTGTTGGAAAACTGGACAGCTACATGCAAGAGAATGAAACTGGATTATTGTCTTACCCCATACACAAAAGTAAACTCAAAATGGATCAAAGACCTGAATGTAAGTCATGAAACCATAAAACTCTTAGAAGACAACATATGCAAAAATCTCTTGGACATAAACATGAGCAACTTTTTCCTGAACACATCTCTTTGGGCAAGGGAAACAAAAGCAAAAAATGAACAAATGAGACTACATCAAGCTTCTGTATAGCAAAGCTTCTGTATAGCTTCTGTATCAGCAGAACAAAAAGGCATCCTACAGTATGGGAGAATATATTTGTAAATGACATATCTGACAAGTGATTAAGATCCAAAATATGTAAAGAGCTTACATGCCTCAACACCCAAAAAGCAAATAACCTGATTAAAAAATGGGCACAGGATATGAACAGATGCTTCTCCAAAGAAGAAATTCAGATGGCCAACAGGCACTTGAAAAGATGCTCCACATCACTAATTTTAAAAGCACAATGAGATATCTCCTCACACCAGTTAGTATGGCCAACATAGAAAAAACTATGAGCAATTATGGTGGCTAGGATGTGGAGAAAGGGGATTCCTCCTACACTGGTGGTGGGAGTGTAAACTAGTTCAACCATTGTGGATAGCAATATGGAGGTTCCTCCAAAAACTGAAAATAGAAATTCCATTGAGCCTGGGAATTCCACTCCTAGGAATTTACCCAGAGAAAACAAGCTGTCAGGTTCAAAAAGACATATGCACCCCTATGTTTATTGTAGCACTATTTACAATAGCCAAGATATGGAAGCAACCTAAGTGTCCACTAGTAGATGGATGGGTAAAGAAGAGGTGGTACATATACACAATGGAATATTATTCAGCCATACAAAGGAAACAAATCCTACCATTTGAAACAACATGGATGGAGCTAGAGGGTATTATGCTCAGTGAAATAAGTCAGGGAGAGAAAGACAAATACCAAATCATTTCCCTCATTTGTGGAGTATAACAACAATGTAAAACTGAAGGAACAAAACAGCAGCAGACTCACAAACTCCGAGAAGTGACTAGCAGTTACCAAAGGAGAGGGGTGTGAGAGGGCAGTTGGGGAGGGAGGGAGAAGGGGATTGAGGCTATTATGATTAGCACACATGGTGTTGGGGGGATCATGGGGAAGACAGTGTAGCACAGAAAAGACATGTAGTGACTGTGGCATCTTACAACACTGATGGACAGTGACTGCAATGGGGTATTGAGGGGGACTCGATATGGGTGAATGTAGTAACCACATTGATTTTCATGTGAAACCTTCATAAGAGTGTATATCAATGATAACTTACTAAAAAAAAGTCACTAAGTATTCTGTTCTAGGCCTTGGACACTTTGGTTATCTGAGGAGTTTGATAAATCAGTTAGTATTTAATCTCGGTTTCAGAAATCATTCATCATTCTCTGTGTACTTTTTGGACACCTTAAATTTATAGTAACATTTTTATATCAGAAGAATTGAAGAGCACTATAATATACAGAGAATGTTAAATTAAGAGGGATTAAGAGGGTTTCAGATTCAGATTTAGCCCATTTGTTTACTGCAAATAAGTATCATTCTACCATATGATAAAGGTGCATTTTTAGGAGTTATGTGAAAACTTGTCTTCTAATTTCCTTGGTTTCCCATTCGTTTCAATTTATTTTGATCATCACAGTTGTCAAGTAAAGTGTAAACTTCTCAATAAATTTACACTATATCTTCAAATATGTCTGGCTAGTCCACCCTGAGGCATTTATAGCTACCCTGTTCACCCTTCCCTGCAAAAAAAGAATAATCACCTTCTCACAGTAATAGAGAATTTAGCAAAATAATTTCTGGTATAAATGAATATTTGATTTTGAAATAATTTTGGTGAGAGAATGTAAAAATTTTTAGAATCGTGTTTGGTGTACTTTCTTGAATAATTTGTAAAGTGGTAGATACTAACATGTTTAGGAAAGCAATTCATGAAACGATGTGCAATGTGATTTTAGATTTATTTTATATATTTATATCTATATCTATGCCTAGAAAAAATTAGGAAGGATATGCACCAAAATGTTAATATTGGTTACCTCTGGCTGGTAAAATCATATAAGATTTTTCTTCTTTGTGTTTTTCTGTATTTCCTAAATGTTCTGCAATGAATATGTATAGTTCACCCTTGAATACCATAGGTTCGAACTGCACAGGCTCATTTATACACATATTGCTTTTCAATAAAGATCTTGGAAAATGTTTTGAGAGATGGATTTAAAGGTCATTTTCTTTTTTCAAGCTTTCTTTATTGTAAGAATATAGTATATAATTTATACAACATACAGAATATGTGTGATTATCTGCTCCTGTTGTTAGTAAGGCTTCCAGTCAGCATCATGCTATTAGTAGTTAAGTTTTTGGGGAGTGAAAAGTTATATGAGGATTTTTTTACTATGTAGGGAGTCAACACCCCTAATCCCCACATTGTTTATGGGTCAACTATTGCATATATCATCAGAAATAAAATAATATTATACAGGGATTTAATATTTAACATTTTCATATTACTAAAAATACAAATTAAAAGTCAGGGATTAATTTGAAGATGAATGTATTACATTATTTAATATACAAGTCAAGCTAGATAAAAGGTCATAACTTAATTACATTTGTTTTGTTTTATTTGGGGGGTCGGGAAGCATACTCCAGTATGGGGGGAAAAAGGTGAAAACACCGACCCTGTAAAAGATCAGCATTTTAAAGATGAGTTCCATTTTATTGGTTCTCTGAAATTCAAATAATAAGGATGCTGAGTAATACTTAACTTATTGGATATTCTTGTTTTGGTAATGATTATACTGATTTTATATTCTTAGGTGGGAGGAAGTATCCTTGCTAATGTGTATTAAACTGCTGCTTTGAAGCTTATCTGCTTAGCTAATTGGATCCATTTAAAAAATTTCCTATAGGCTAAAGTGATGTCCAATGAGGAGAAAAAATTTAAGCAGTGTCTTCAGGCTCAACAGAAGAAAGAACTGAATAGCTTTTTGAAGTCCCAGAAGAGAGAATAGAAACTTCGAAAGGAACAGCTTAAGAAGGTATTTACTTTATAAAACTCTTCAAGCCACTTACCTGCTTACTGATTATATTCAATATTGATCTACTCATAGAACCATTAGCATAAGCCACTAACTATATATCGGTTTAAGTGAGGACATTGATTATAACCTATTTTCAATGGCTGATATCTCAGTTGAGAGGGATCTAAAAAGAGTGATCTCTTGAACATTTAAATTATTTTATGAAGCTATTATTTATAATAGCTTTCCTAAGCACTTACTGAGTAACTGAGTCACTAGAAATAAAAATACTTTAGCTGTGAAAAAGAGCCATACATTTATTCCTTTAAAAGGCTCAGATTGCTTCGGGCTCAGATTATAATAATTTGTTCTTATTCTGATTTTAACACAGAATAAGGGATAAAGAGTCTTTTCTGCTCATTCTATTTTTTTTAATAGAAAAGCATCCTAATTATGTCTTTATGGCTACATAATTTCATGTGTGTTTGCCCTTTATGTCCTGCTTTCTTGAACTTCTTTTTATTGCAGATGGACTCTAGCTTTGAGGAAAGCCATGGTTGTTCCAAGGCAACTTTTGAAAGAGGATTATTATTCAGGATAGTGGTCAGGACACGAAAATGATATATGTCAGCTTTTTGCATATTTATTATATTGCAGAGAATATAAATCAGCCATCTTTCCTAGGTCTAAGATGATTTTTTCAGGAGAATATTGACCTTATGGGTCTTCACCTGTTATTCAAGAAAGAAACCAATTCTTTATTAGTTTTGTTGATAAGATACTCAAACACATAAATATAAAAAAATCACATAAACTTGTGGTTCTCAACTTAAAGATGTCAATGAGAAGGCAGAGATAATACAGGCATATACACAAAGAATCATTTGGCTATGTTTTTTCAAAATCTCTTGCCAAGGAAATTCCCCACCCACCAAGACTTCTCCAGTTACACTCCCTCTTACAAACTGATGGGCTGAAATTTTTTAGCCCATGTAATAAACTATTAGCACAGAGATAAATTAACCTTGATGACATAACCATAATATCTTTGGTACAGTGCTTTTGTGTGTGTGTAGGAATTTGACCTATAATTAGATATATATCTTATTAAGGACATATTGGTGGCATAAAGCCTTGCTATATATACCCTGCCAAGTGAGATTCATTGATAAGATTTTTTCTGACTCAAAAGAGTATAACCTGCTATGTATTCCCATTACTGTAATCTAAAAGCTAAACTCAATACTAGAACATGGAATTTGAAAAGATGGGTAAATAGGATTCCCAACTGTAAATAAATACCCAACAAAATGCAGTTCTATAGTTGTTTTCTTAGTGAAATGAGGTTTTAGTTTTATAAATGAATGTGTTGGTTTAGATAATCCTTCAAGCATATAATTCATTGGTCTAACTAATAAGCTCATTTTCTTTTAGAAGGTAGTTTTGTGTATTTGTGTGTGTGTGTGTGTGTGTGTGTGTGTGTGTGTGTGTGTGTGTGTGGTGTGTGTGTGTGTTCATTTAGAATGGTTATTATCGGTATAGAGGAAGGGACATACTAGCGTCTTGGTGGGTGGGGAGTTTCCTTGGCAAAAGATTTTGAAACATAGCCAAGTGAGTCTTTGTGTATATAGCCTGTATTTTCCCTGCCTTATCATTGACATCTGTAAGTTGAGAACTACAAGCTTATGTGCTTTTTATTTTTATGATGTTTGAATACCTTATTAATGAAATTAATGAATAATTGGTTTCTTTCTTGAATAACAGATGAAGAACCATAAGGTTAATCGTCTCTGAAAAGTCATCTTTGACCTAGGAAAGATGGCTGATTTATATTCTCTACAAGGTTGATGCATTTTAGGTTGAAATATGCTAGTATTAATTAGCATCCCTCGGGTTTTGTATCATTGAACGTATTGTCAATATTCTCATCTTGTCCCAGTATAAATGAATTTTTTTAGGTAGTTTGTGAGATGATATTTTAAAATGCTGTAGAAAAACATTGTGGTCTTGCCTTGTGCAGTGGTTATAGTGCTGAATATGAAATCCATTCTAAAAGGTCTCTATTTTTCCTATAGTTTTCTTGATTTTCCATTGAATTTCCAAAGTCTTTTATACTGAACCCATCCTTAACTTTGCCAAAAATTTAGCATTTCTATTGTTGAAACTCAAGAAGTGACACGTAACTATATTTTAACCTCGATTTTAATTCATGTGTGATTTTTACTTGAAAGCACTGCCTTCCTCCCCTTTTTGGGAGGGATTTAAAGAAAGATGTTTTACTTCATTCACCAATCATTGTGTGCTTTCAAAGCTACGAGCCATCATAAATATAGCTGTGCAAAGCTAAAAAGTATGCATGTTTTCTTATATGTTTTCTCTTTTCTTGTCCTACTTCGTGGATAACTCAAGAAACGTAAAAATACTGCCCTACCTCCTTAAGGTCATCGCCCTGCCTGCCCAAGAGAGAGGGCACAAATTAAGTACTTTTACTGAAGATTACCAGCTACCAAATAATATATTCATGTAGTTAATTTTTATGTATTTTGAACTTAGTTGCTTTTTATCTTGCCAGGAGCTGAATGAAAGCAAGAGCACCGCAAGAAAAGAAAAACAGGAATGCCTCACAAAGCAGATAGAGAACATACGCCTTTCCCAAGCGGAGGAGAAGACTGATCTTCTTTCAACATCAGAGACAGTACCTAGGGCTGCAGTGCCGTCTCTTCCAAAGATAAGATATTACTTGGGTGCTATGACTTGGAGCAGGACCTTGTCATGGAGGTATGTTTAAATGGCATGAAATCAGGAGCTTCCTGAAAATATGCCAGTCACATCCCACCCTCAAGTCCTTAGAGCGCTTCTGCTGCCTTTTGCCTAATTCCTTCTTCCCCTGGAAACCCAACCCACATGGTTCACCTTCTCCCTCCCTTCATATCTCCTCAATTCTGATCACCAAATCCTTCCCCTCTTCTTTAAATATTCTTGCACTCCTCTCTCTCTCTCTCTCTCACACACACACACACACACGTGCACACTTTTTATGGGGATCTCTCTCTCCCCAAGTAGAATGGAAATTATATGAAGTCCCAGGTTCTGTTCAGGGCTTTTATATCCAGTGGATAGATATATCCAGGCCTTATACCTAGTGGCTGGCCCATAATAGGTATTCAATAAATACATATTAAGTAAATATTTAATAAAATATTAAATCCATGAGTTGAAAGAAGTATTAATTTTTAAATGTGAGAAAATTAATTGGATAATTTATGCCTTTTCATCCAAGAATGGGTGCCATGAAGGTATATACTACCGCTTAACATATTTTTATAATCATGAAATTTTTCATTGGGAATATGTAGAGAACTTATGGCAAATGAAAACAATGGTTCTCATTATCAGGTATACCTATGAGCAAAGATCAATTTATTTCCAAGAGTGGCTTAAAATAAAACTTCAAATACAAGTTAATTATTCAAATTTACTAATAATTAAAGCAATTCAAATTAAAACAATTGAATCAATTCAATAAGATCAGTCTAAAAAATTGGTAAGTCCTAGTAGTGGGCATGGGAAAAGTGGGCGATGTTGGGAAGAATAGAAATTGATACTGCCATTTTGGAAGCATAATTCAGCAGCTTTTACAATTTAATTTGCATGTACCTTCTATCCATAAAATCCACTTCTCCGAATTCAAGCCTAAAGAAATAGTAACATAGTTATATGGTGTATCATGGTGTAGATGTTTATTGAAAATTTGTCATAAAGCAAAAAAATGGAACAAATATGGCATCACAAAGTAGAAGCTTACTATAAAACTTTCAGAAAAAGATCTGTATGTCCTGATCTGATCTGTATATTTGTCCATTATATTTTTAGGTAAAGAAAGCATATTATATGCCTATAATATATATTTTAATCCATTTTAAAACTGCATGTTTTTGTGCAATAGTTGTGTCACGATAGCATGGGGAAGGTTGGGAAACATATGCACCAGAATGGTTGGCCCCTGGAGAAGGGGCAGCAGAGGGCTAAAGGGCCAAGTCTGACTTCCTTCTACAGAGAAAAAGAGAGAGAGCGTGTGTGAGTGTATGTGTGTGTGTTGGTATATTTGATCTTTTTAAACTGAAAAAAATTGTTGTAACATTTATTGATCATGAGGTAGGTATTCTGAGAGCTTTCCACTTATGAATTCATTTAAGCCTCACGTTTATTTTATGAAACAGCTATGTTATGGTCTCCATTTGAGAAAGTGATGACAATTCAAGCACAGAGAGTTTAAGTAATTAGCCCAAGGACTCACTGCTTTTTGGTAGCAGAGCCAGGATTTAGAAAGCAGGCAGTCTGGCCCTAGAGTCTTCGTGTTATTTTTTGGTTTGTTTGCTTGTTTTTTAATTTTTTATTAAGGTATGATTGATAAATATTCTTATGAAGGTTTCACTTGAAAAAACAATGTGGTTACTACATTTACGCATATTATCAAGTCCCCACCCATACCCCAGTGCAGTCACTGTCCATCAGTGCAGCAAGTTGCCAGAGATCCACTATGTCCCTTCTCTGTGATACACTGTTCTCCCTGTGATGCCCCGCACCATGTGTACTAAACATAAATACTCCTCAGGTCCCCTTCTCCCTCCCTCCCCCACTCACCCTCCCACACCTCTCCCCTTTGGTAACCACCAGTTCATTCTTGGAGTCTCTGAGTCTGCTGCCCATTTTGTTCCTTCAGTTTTGCTTCATTGTTATTAGAGTCTTGTGTTCTTAACCACTACACTAAATAAACTGGGTATACTGCATGTAATAGAATTGAATGTATACACTGAAGAAATTCAAAGGATGACTTTGAAGTCCTCTTCAAATACAAAATTAGGAAACATAAATGAAAGAGAGTAGAAAGGACATTAAGTCTCTTGGGACAGATTTGATATGTCCTTCAGCTTATTGCTAAAAAATAGTATAAATAGCTAATGAAGAGATAAGGAAATTATGCTACCAATTGCCCATTTTCTAAAGTTGCAGTAATAAAACTCTGATATTTACTGTGCAGCCAGTATTAAATCAGAGGATTACATCTATATCCTGGTTATTCTGTTTCTTAGGATTTTTGTCTCCTGGCATTGTACATCAGTAAATTATGCCTTTGTCTTTTGTTATGAATCAGGAATTAAATAAGAGGCAGACTCACAAGGTCTTGGAGCATGCGATGCTGCTTCGACATCCATGAATCCACGCAAGAACTGGAGTTTCCGCCAGCTCAAACACAATGCAGAAGATGGGGCTGTGAGCTGATTAGATTGCAGCAACAAGCCGAGCTCACTAACCAGCTGGAGCATAATAAACGGAGAGAACGAGAACTAAGGCGAAAGCATGTCATGGAGGTTCGACAACAGTCTAAGACTCTGAAGGTAACTCTAGCCTAAGCTTCTTGACAAAGGAGAACAGATAAATGGCATCATGTAAACACTAAAAGTCTAAGCCAGATGTCTGCCATAGAGAAATTGAAATAAGCTTTTTTTCTTTTCATTTTAAGCATGTTTGGTTAGTTTTGATGTAGAGGGTCTGTAGCTACAGACTTCTGCTTATGTATTTCTCAGCAGAGTACCAAAAAATGGCCAGAACTTTTTTCACTGCGGAAAGTGCCATAAATGAGATTCAAAATTCTTATTTTAAGTGTACCCAAATGTCCAATGTTGATACTACAATTATATATCAACATACTAACCTGTTGGCTTCTCTCTGTTGTTCCAAGTTTTATAGTTTTAAGGATCTTATTTCCTCTGAATGTGATTTGTATCCAAAAGAGGCAGTAAGTTCTTGATTAGTACAGAAACCAGCGAATGAAAAATGCCTTTTTACCCCCTCTCCCTTCATTGTCTATACTCATCCTAAGAGGAATAGTGGAATTATCACATTGTTACTCCCATTCTTTCTGTGCTTGCTAGCATAGGTAAGACCAGGGCATGTGTAGTTGGAGTGTATTTTTTAAATTAGCACATCAGAGTGAAGCAAAGTTATTATTATATGCCCTCTTGTAGACAAATAAGGAAAGACAAGTGTTGGTGATATACAATATCTAAGGACTTTAAATTTTGTATTTGCTTTGGCATAGACAAATTTATTCATAGGATACAAAATTCAAAAGATGCCCAAAGTGTATTTATTATAAAGTTAAAGGTTTCCCTCTCCTTGTCCTTTAAGCCACCTGGTCCAGCCCCCTCTACCAAAATCAACCAGAGTTAACAATTCCAAGGAATTTTCAAATTTTATAACATAATAAATATGTGAAGTATGATCACATGCATCCTAATAAACAAAAAACTGAAACAACCCCACTATATATGTTCTCATCCATGGTAGCATCTCAATTAATCTGTACCATGTCTGCACATTTTAAACTTTTATTTACATCCAATAAGGCCCAGATCCCATAGTATCTTCTTTACCCCCCTTTTTCAAACTCTTTGATAATTTAACTATAGAACTATCAACACTTACGCTGAATAACTGTCCTGAAGTGAAGTGAACTTCACTCACAGAGGGTAATCTGTAGTCAAAATCAGAAGCTAAATCATTGGGTATCTCTTAATTCCTATTCAGCTCCATTCATACAGGTTTGTTCTGAACAAAATACAAAGGCAAAGCTAAGATTCACCCTTTCCTTGTGAATCTAAGTAAAATGTTACTTTGCTGTATCTTCAAAACAGCTAATGAACATTGTTTACAGTGGCTCATATGTTGACGTAAGCACATAAATATCATTAGTTAATGTTTATGAAAATCAGAATTCTTAATGATTTTCCAGATTTATTTTGTCTTTGGTAGTAGCTACACAGTAGAGTTTCCCACCAAAAGATATTTAAAGCATGTCTATAAAATTAATTACAATTTTAAAGTGAGCAGCACCCAGAAGTAAATCAACCTGAAGCTTGTTGGTTTTCTTTGGTCAGACCATAAATCTGATATTACTTCATTTCTCTGGGGCTTGGAATAGGTCAGTTGTTTGCTGTTTAACCCTTCCTTTTTTCCCCCTATTGTTGCAGCCTTCTCAGTTTGAAAGCTTGTACAACACTAGTCCTTATTCTCACCAGATACTATTAAATAATCAAGGGGAAAAACAATGTTTCACAATCATAGTCATACCTTGGATAGAAAGCTTCCTTCTCCGTGATACATAAGCTCAAGATTTTCCATAAAAGAAATTGTTCTGTTACTTTAGGTGGGAAAGAAAATCACCATGTTCCTCTTAGTTGTATATATCTATCTACTTGCACAATTTGAACAAAACAGACTCTTTTTTTAAAAAAATTAAGGTATCACTGATAAACAATCTTATGAAGGCTTCACATGAGCAACATTGTGGTTTCAACATTCACTCATACTATCAATCCCTCCCACCCCATTGCAGTCACTGTCCATCAGTGTAGTAACACACTACAGAGTCAATTACTTGTCTTCTCCATGCTGTCCTGCCCTTCCCCATGACCCACCTATATTGTGAGTGCTAATTTATAGTGCCCTTTTAATCCCCTTCTCCCTCCCTCCCCACCCACGATCCCCCAATCCCTTCCCCTTTTGGTAACCCTAGTCCCTTTGTGGAGAAAACAGACTCTATTTTAACACCAGGGTCATTTCACTTATGTAAGTAAGCAGTTGCAATTTTTTTAGGTAAATTTTTATTTACCAAGTAATAGCTCAAGCTTCAATAGTGGCAACTATTTTAGCTTTCTCCAAGACTTGAAGGGAGATAGGAGGACTTCAGTGTGCACACTTAGATAAGCTGACAGTATTTGTAGACATTGGGCACCCATTTCTGTGGGGAATGACTTGGGTAAACACCTATTGTCTATCTGCCATTTCTTCATCTGCCATCAGGTGATGTTTTTTTCAGTATTAAGTGGTTAAGAAACAACTGGAATATGTTTATTCTGCTTTCACTTGAGTGAAACATTGAGGGATATAGTTTATTCTTGGTATAAGTATTAATCTTGTTGAAAATATTTTCAGGGCATTCCTTTTTGTCATTAGCTAGTGATATGGAGTGACTATAGTTTACCTTGGCAAAATATTTGAATATTTAAAAGTTTTTTAAAGAATGGAGTCTGTTACACAAAGTCAGAAGAGAATTCTAAATTTCATTGTTCCATTCCTAACTTGGAGGAGATTTTATTAACCAAGGGCAGTATTTAAGGGAGCAGTGCTAAGCCAACTAAACCAAGAGGTTTGTCTTTCTAGCTAGATATTTCTCTGACCCTTCACAGAAAAAAGGTACATGACTATGACTTAGTACCTCAATTGGTGTAAAATGCAAAAAAGCGAGTCATATATTTGATTTTGTAGTATTAGGAGCAAAGAGGTGTGAACTAGTTCCTTGACAAGAAGTGTCTTGGTCATACATTGCATTTGCACAACTGACTCAACCATTCAATATCTGGCAGTATATATATTGAGGGGAAATAATTTTGACTATAGGTTCTGCCTTTGTGTAGTAAATGAGTGTTGTTACTTGTAGGCTTGGATGGGTATACATTATAAAATATATCTCATCTTACTAAGGTTTGTTAAAACTTGAGTTCATAGAATAATTAACCTGTGATTTAAAGCCAGAGTTATTCTGGTTTCTGAACTCAAATTATTTTATCTCAAAAACTGTTTATGTAGTTTCATGTCCGTTATCACTACAGCAAGAAGGGTTGTCGTCCCTTCCCTTGCCTCATCACTTTTCTTTGACCCTTTGAAAGATTAGTTAACTTTCAGGTTTTTTTGCGTCATGGTGCTGAAGAGTAAACCCTTATGAAGTAGTTTCTACCTAGTCCAGTATCTTAAGGAAAAGACAATTTTAATAACAATATCAGTCAGTTACTAGTATCCTACTTTTTATGGGGTCCATCACAGACTATATTTACAGTTGAGATTGTCATTAAAAGAAATTGGAGCAAAATGTCTTAGATAAGGAACAGAGTAAATATAACTTATTTTCTTCTTCAGAGATCTGATAAAATATTGTCTGGCCAGTAAAATTATTTTACATCTACTAAGTGCATGAAAAGAAGTATAATTTTTCTGCCATCAATATACACAGTAATCAAAGGTAATTTTAATATTTACTCAGGTCACTAAATTAAAAACAAAATAAGTATTGCCTGAAGTCCTATGATAAATGAAGTTCTTGGTATTCTTATGTTTTAGAGTTTGTTATAAAATTGCATGGAATCCAATGGTTTGACCCAAGTGTAGAGGTACCTGCAACCTTATGATCTGAGTTTTTGTTTCTTCTTCTTTTCTATTCTAGCCCTTTTCATGTAAGCATATGCTATACCAAATGCCCATATGTTAAAAAATTATATGTCTGTTTCTTTTCTTTACAGTCTGAAAAACTCCAAATCAAAAAGCAGTTCCAGGACACCTGCAAAAATCCAAACCAGACAGTACAAAGCTTTAAGAAATCACTTACGGGGAGACTACACCAAAGAGTGAGCGCAAAGAGCTGTTCTGAAACGGCTTAAGAGGGAGCATACCCGGAAGTTTAGCCATCTTAGCTGAGCAGTGGTGACCAACAGCATTCGTGAAATGCCTCTCCACTCAAGCTGTAAGTTTATTTTACTTAGGCAAAACAAATATAGCACCCCTTTCCTTCTACCACCTGAATAAAAATCCCAACAATTAAAATATTAAGGTGGAAATGAAAACTCTGCATGCACCTTGGGGAAATAGTGCTGCTGGTCCATATTCTTCTTGTTCTCAGCTATTGCTTGGAAATATGCATGATGTATATATAATTCTCTTTGATACACTTGGACATGAGGTTCTACAAAGGCTCTCTGCTGGTGCCTTGCAGGGGTTTAGTACGTACACCAACAGCATATCAAGATTGGAGAAGCAGCTTTGTTAAGCAGTGTTCGAAAAGTAGTACTTGATTGGGAATCCAGGTGGTTCCATTTGAGTGCAGATACAAAATATATTTGCTGTGTAAGTTTACAGACGTTTTCTTAATGGGCCAGATAGTAAATATTTTAGGCTTTGTGGGCCAGGAGGGAAAAATTGGAGGTTATTATGTGGGGTACTTACATTGCCCATTTAAAATGTGACCATTTCAGAATATAAAAACCATTCCTAAATAGTGGGCTGTTGTTAAAACAAAAACAGAAAATCAGGTAGCTGTTCAGATTTGGCCCATAAGCTCGTAGCATGCTTGTCCCCTGTTCTATAGTTATTTCCATTGGAGAGAAAAGATTCAGAGTCTTATATCAGATTCTATAATTTTCTTTAAAAAATAATGATTATTTAGACATCATCCAAATAGCTAATGATAGCTTTATCCTTATAATGCCATCATTGGTGCTATGTTTTCCTTTTTCAGAGATGTTTACTCCAAGAAGTAAGAGAGAACAGCTGTGCCCCATAGGAGAGTAGTCTGTCTTAACTTACACCTCCTCCTTTCCAGAGGTCATGAAAAGATAGCTCACAGGAGGATAAGTCTGTTTTCTTTCTCTCTTTCAGCTGCGTTTGGATGAAGCACAGGAGGCAGAGTGCCAGGTTTTGAAAATGCAGCTGCAGCAGGAACTGGAGCTGCTGAATGCATATCAGAACAAAATCAAGCTGCAGGCTGAGGCACAACATGCTCAGGAGCTTCGGGAGCTTGAACAGAGGGTCTCCTACCGCAGGGCACGCTTAGAACAACAGGTATAAGTAATAGAAAAAAGTAATTGTGAGGGGGCAGAGCCAAATGGTGGCATGAGTAGAGCAGTGGAAATCTCCGCCCAAAACCATATATATATTTTTTGGGTATCATTAATCTACAATTACATGAAGAACATTATGTTTACTAGGCTCCCCCCTTCACCGACTCCCCCCCCCACATACCCCTTCACAGTCACTGTCCTGCAGCACAGTAAGATGCTGTAAAATCACTACTTGTCTTCTCTGTGTTGTAGAGCCCATCCTGTACCCCCCACCACATTATACATGTAGTTGTAATGCCCCCTAACTTTTCCCCACCCTTATCCCTCCCTTCCCACCCATCCTCCCCCCAGTTCCTTTCTATTTGGTAACTGTTAGTCCATTTGTGGGTTCTGTGATTCTGCTGCTGTTTTATTCCTTCAGTTTTTCTTTGTTCTTATACTTCACATATGAGTGAACTCATTTGGTACTTGTCTTTCTCCACCTGGCTTATTTCATATTTCATTGAGCATAATACCCTCTAGCTCCATCCACGTTGTTGCAAATGGTAGGATTTGTTTTCTTCTTATGGCTGAATAGTATTCCATTGTGTATATGTACCACATCTTCTTTATCCATTTATCTACTGATGGACACTTAGGTTGCTTCCATTTCTTGGCTATTGTAAATAGTGCTGTGATAAACATAGGGGTGCACCTGTCTTTTTCAAACTGGAGTGCTGCATTTTTAGGGTAAATTCCTAGAAGTGGAATTCCTGGGTCAAATGGTATTTTTATGTTGAGCATTCTGAGGAACCTCCATACTGCTTTTCCACAATGGCTAAACTAATTTACATTCCCACCAGCACTGTAGGAGGGTTCACCTTTCTCCACAACCTCATGAATATTTGTTGTTGTTTGTCTTTTGGATGGTAGCCATCCTTACTGGTGTGAGGTGATATCTCATTGTGGTTTTAATTTGCATTTCTCTGATGACAAGCTATGTGGAGCATCTTTTCATGTGTCTGTTGGCCATCTGAATTTCTTCTTTAGAGAACTGTCTATTCAGCTCCTCTGCCCATTTTTAATTGGATTATTTGCTTTTTGTTTGTTGAGGTGTGTGAGCTCTTTATATATTTTGGAAGTCAACCCCTTATCGTATCTGTCATTTATGAATATATTCTCCCATACTGTAGGATACCTTTTTGATCTATTGATGGTGTCCTTTGCTGTACAGAAAGTTTTTAGCTTGATATAGTTCCTCGTGTTCATTTTTGCTTTGTTTCCCTTGCCTGGGGAGATACATACATGAAGAAGTTGCTAATGTTTATGTCCAAGAGATTTTTTGTCTATGCTTTTTTCTAAGAGTTGTATGGTTTTCATGACTTACTTTCAGGTTTTTCATCCATTTTGAATTTACATTTGTGTATGGGGTTAGACAGTGATCCAATTTCATTCTCTTACATGTAGCTGTCCAGTTTATCCAGCACCATCTGTTGAAGAGACTGTCATTTCCCCATTGTATGTTCACGGCTCCTTTATCATATATTAATTGACCATATATGTTTGGGTTAATGTTTGGAGTCTCTATTCTGTTCCACTGGTCTGTGTCTCTGTTCTTGTGCCAGTACCAAATTGTCTTGATTACTGTGGCTTTGTAGCAGAGTTAAAGTTGGGGAGCAAGCCCCCCCCCCCCCCAGTTTATTTTTCCTTCTCAGGATTGCTTTGGCTATTCGGGGTATTTGGTGGTTCCATATGAATTTTTGAACTATTTGTTCCAGTCAAAACCATATAATTGAAAATACAACAAATACCACTATTCCTAAAAGGGAGACCAGAAGACACAGGACAACAGCCAGACTACATCCACACTTGCGAGAACCCGGTGCCTCGCAAAGGGTGTAAGATACAAGATGCAGCCCGGTGGCACCCAAGCACCCCTCACCCCAGCTCCTGGCAGGAGAAGAGGAGTCCGACCAGGGAGGGAGAGGAAGTACAGGACTGCTAAATTGCCAGCCCCAGCCATCTGCACTGGAGCACAGACACACAGTGTGTGGTGTGTTGAATGCTAGGGAAACAGGACAGGAAGACCTGTGAGCATGTCCCCACAGCTGGCACCCCTGGGACAAAGAAAAGCGAGTGCCCTTTGAAAATCTTAAAGGAACAGGGGCCTCACAGCTGGATGGAAATGCCCTGGTGCAATCAGCCCAGTAACTGGAAATCCCAGGGAACTCCAGGTGCCCCAACCCCCTGGGCAGCAGTGCAGCTCAGAGGTCCCTCACGATGATAAACAGCCTCTGGCCCATTCCCCCTCTAGCACATAGAGGCAGTGGTCACACCCACAGCAACCGGGAAGAGCTTCATCCACAGCGGCCCAGCAAGAATCAGATACCCCATCTGCAAGCAGGTGCCCAGCACAAGCCACTAGGGGTCACTGTTCACCCAGAAGAGGAAGGCCACAAACCAGCAAGAAGGGATGTTCTCCCAGCCATCACATGCATCAGCTCTGCACAACTACCTCTATCACCATGAAAAGGCAGAAGAATTTGATCCAGACCAGACTAACAGAGACAACCCCTGAGAAGGAGTAAACCTAACCAATCTTCCTGAAAAAGAATTCAAAATAAAGTTCATAACCATGCAGATGGTTCTTCAGAGAAATATGCAAGAGCTAAGGGATAAAGTCCAGAGGGAGATTACAGAAATGTAACAATCTCTGGAAGGACTTAAGAGCAGATGAGGTGCAAGAGTCTGTTAATGGAATAGAAATCAGAGAAAAGGAACACAGAGAAGCTAACACAGAGAGAGATGAAAGGATCTCCAGGAATGAAAAAATATTAAGAGAACTGTGTGACCAATCCAAATGGAACAATATTTGCATTACAGGGGAACCAGAAGAAGAAGAAGAGAGAAAAAGGGGATAGAAAGTGTCTTTGAAGAAATAATTGCTGCAAACTTCCCCAAACTGGGGGGAGGAAATAGTTGCTCAGATTACAAAGCACGCAGAACTCCCAACAGAAGAGACCCAAACAGGACAACACCAAGGCACATAATAATTAAAATGGCAAAGAGAAAGGACAAGGACAGAGTTTTAAAGGCACCTAGAGAGAAGAAAAAGGTCACCTACAAAGGAAAACCCAACAGGCTATCATCAGACTTCTCAACAGAAACCTTACAGGCCAGAAGAGAATGGCATATATTTAATGCAATGAAAGAAAAGGGCCTTGAACCAAGGATACTGTATCCAGCACGATTATCATTTAGATATGAAGGAGGGATTTAAACAATTCCCAGACAAGCAAAAGTTGTGGGAATTTGCCTCCAAGGAAAAACCACCTCTACAGGGTATTTTAGAGGGACTGCTGTAGATGGAAAGCACTCCTAAAGCTAAATAGATGTCACCAGAGAAAATAAAATCACAATAAAGAAAGCAGACCAACCAAATACTAATTAAAAGCAAAAAATAAAAACCAACTACCCACAAAAGCAGTTAAAGGAAACACAAAAGAGCACAGAATAAAACAACCAACATATAAAGAATGGAGGAGGAGGAATAAGAAAGGAGAGAAATAAAGTCACCAGACAGTGCTTATAATAGCTCAATAAGCGAGTTAAGTTAGATAGTAAGACACTAAAGAATATTACCTTTAACCTTTGGTAACCACGAATGCAAAGCCAGCAATGGCAATAAGTACATATTTTCCAAATGTCACCCTAAATGTAAATGGACTGAATCCACCAAATCAAAAGACACAGAGTAATAGTAATGGATAAAAAAAGGGAGATCCATCTATATGCTGCTTACAAGAGACTCACCTCATACCCAAAGACAATGCACAGACTAAATGTCAAGGGATGGAAAAAGATATTTTCATGCAAAACAACAGGGAGAAAAAAGCAGGTGTTGCAGTACTAGTATCAGACAAAATAGACTTCAAAACAAGGGAAAGTAACAAGAGATTAAGAAAGATATTACATAATGATAAAGAGCTCAGTCCCAACAAGAGGATATTACCATTATAAATATATATGCACCCAACACAGGAGCACCAACATATGTGAAACAAATACTAACAGAACTAAAGGAGGAAATAGAATGCAATGCATTCAGTTTTAGGAGACTTCAACACACACACTCACTGCAAAGGGTAGATCCACTGGACAGAAAATAAGAAATGACACAGAGGCCACTGAACAACACACTAGAACAGATGGACCTAATAGACATCTGTAGAACTCTACATCCAAAAGCCACAGGATACACATTCTTCTCAAGTGCACATGGAACATTCTCCAGAATAGACCACATACTAGGCCATAAAAAGAGTCTCAGTAAATTCCAAAAGGACTGAAATTCTACCAACCAACTTTTCAGACCACAAAGGTATAAAAACTAGAAATAAATTGTACAAAGAAAACAAAAAGGCTCACAAACACCATGGAGGCTTAACAACATGCTCCTAAATAATCAATGGGTCAATGAAACAAATTAAACTAGAGATCAAGCAATATATGGAAACAAATGACAACAACAACACAAAGCCCCCAACCTTCCGTGGGATGCAGCAAAAGCAGTCTTAAGAGGAAAGTATATAGCAATCCAGGCATACTTAAAGAAGGAAGAACAATCCCCAAATGAATAGTCTAACGTCACAATTATCAAAAATTGGACAAAGAAGAGCAAATGAGGCCTAAAGTCAGCAGAAGGAGGGACATAATAAAGATCAGAGAAGAAATAAATAAAATTGAGAAGAATAAAAAAATAGAAAAAAAATCAATGAAACCAAGAGCTGGGTCTTTGAGGAAAGTAAGCAAAATAGATAAGCCTCTGGCCAAAGTTATTAAGAGAAAAAGAGAATCAACACCTTATCAACAGAATCAGAAACGAGAAAGGAAAAATCATGACAGACTCCCACAGAAATACAAAGAATTATTAGAGAATACTATGAAAAACCTATATGCTAACAAGCTGGAAAAACCTAGAAGAAAATGGACAAGTTCATAGAAAAACGCAACCTTCCAAGACTGACCAAGGAGAAGAAACACAAAAATTTAAACAAACCAATTGCAAGCAAAGAAATTGAAAGCAGTAATAAAAAAAACTACCCAAGAACAAAACCCCCGGGCCAGATGGATTTGCCTTTAGAATTTTATCAGACATATGGAGAAGACATAATACCTATTCTCCTAAAAGTTTTCCAAAAAAAAATAGAAGAGGAGGGAATACTCCCAAACTCATTCTATGAAGCCAACATCACCCTAATACGAAAACCAGGCAAAGGACCCCACCAAAAAAGAAAACTACAGACCAGTATCCCTGATGAATGTAGGGCGCAAAAAATACTCAAAAAAAATATTAGCAAACCGAATTCAAAAATACATCAAAAGGATCATACACCATGACCAAGTGGGATTCATCCCAGGAATGAAAGGATGGTACAACATCCGAAAGTCCATCAACATCATCCACCACATAAAACAAAAAGAAGGACAAAAACCACATGATCATCTCCATAGATGCTGAAAAAGCATTCTACAAAATTCAACATTCATTCATGATAAAAAACTCTCAACAAAATGGGTATAGAGGGGCAGGTACCTCAACATAATGAAGGTCATAAATGATAAACCACAGCCAACATCATACTGAACAGTGAAAAGCTGAAAGCTTTTCCTCTGAGATCGGAAACAAGACAGGGATGCCCCACTCTCCCCACTGTTATTTAACATAGTACTGGAGGTCCTAGCCATGGCAATTAGGACAGAACAAAGAAATACAAGGAATCCAGATTGGTAAAGAAGAAGTTAAACTGTCACTATTTGCAGATGACATGATATTGTACATAAAAAAACTCTAAAGACTCCACTCCAAAAACTACTAGAACTGATATCGGAATACAGCAAAGTTGCAGGATACAAAAATTAACACACAGAAATCTGTGGCTTTCCTATACACTAACAATGAACCAATAGAAAGAGAAATCAGGAAAACCATTCCATTCACAATTGCATCAAAAAGAAATAAAATACCTAGGAATAAACCTAACCAAAGAAGTGACAGACCTATCCCCCTGAAAACTATAAAACACTCTTAAGAGAAATTAAAGAGGACACTAACAAGTGGAAACTCATCCCATGCTCTGCTCTTGGCTAGGAAGAATTAATATCATCAAAATGGCCATCCAGCCCAAAGCCGTATACAGATTTGATGCAATCCCTAACAAATTACCAACAGCATTCTTCAATGAACTTTAACAAATAGTTCAAAAAATTCATATGGAAACACCAAAGACCCTGAATAGCCAAAGCAATCCTGAGAAGGAAGAATAAAGTGAACCCAGGAATGGACTAACCCAAGAAATGGACTAACAGTTACCAAAAGGAAAAGGAACTGGGGATAATGGGAGGGAAGGGAGGGATAAGGGTGGGGAAAAAAGAAAGGGGGTATTATGATTAGCATGTATAATGTGTGGGGGGGCACCGGGGAGGGCTGTTAAACCCAGAGATGACAAGTAGTGATTTTACAACATCTTACTACTCTGAGGGTCAGTTACTGTAATGGGGTTTTGTGGGGGGGGACTTGGTGAAGGGGGGACCCTAGTAATCATAATCCCTAGTAAACAATAGTGTTCTTCATGTTATGATTAATGATAACAAAAAAGTAATTGTGCTAATATTTGCTTTCCTCAAAATCATTTCATAAATATATTTTCATGATGACAGAGGTGGCATTAGATTGTTTTCACAATACCCTATTTGCTTAATTCTAGTTTTGGTAGTGTTTTCTTTTTCTTTAAAATTACTGATTCAGTAATGAACCTTCAAATTAATGAGTTTGATATATTAAGGGAATATACTTAAGTAGTAATTGCTAGAGGGATGATGTGGAGTTATGTGAAGACAGTTGAATTGCGGAAGGACAGCTCTGGCTCTGTCTTGCTCACTTCTTTCGTGTACCTAGTTGTACCAAAATAAATTGGAGAAAAAGTTGTATAGTGAAGGAAAAAACTTTAGCAATTGCTTGGGAGAGACAAGGAAAAAGGATCGGGAATATACTTTATTCATTCATCCTTGGTCTGGAACTGTACAGATTGGTAGATTACTAGAAAACAGAAGGTAAAACCAGTTTTACACAGATGAAGAGTTAGGCTGAAAATATTATTTCTAGATGTATCTTTATTTTTTTTTACTTATTCTATCATATACATTTGAACTAGAATCCCTAAATTCACTTGTATCCTTTAAGGTACTGAGGCTTATGTTTGTGTGTGTTTGGAGAAAGAATAATGGATAGAAAATTTGGAGAAAGAAAGAGAGGAAAGACATTTGTTTTGAGTAGTAGTAAAATATCAGTTGTATCCAGGATTGAATGTTATGTTCCAGAATTCCTGAGCCATAAGTTCTCAGCAGCTGGTATGGTCTTAGGTGCATTGGTCCATTGTAAGTTACCATGTGCCTAAGGGTTTTGTCTATTAGAAATTGTCATTGCTTCTGGACTATTAATTGGCCCATAGATTTTTCTCCTATTTTCTACATTCTTGTGGTAAAAATAGAATACCTCATTCATATTTAAAAAATATGGTCTTAAGGTGTTGCTATTTCGCTGACTCAGCTGTCTTTATTACTGGCTCTTTTGACAGTTACTTGCCTCTAAAAATGATCTCAATTATGTTTCTCATTCAAGATGGGTAGATTGAAACAAATATAAATTTTTAGAAAAATGTACTTGTCCATGTACAGAATTCATATATATACCTGATTTCAACTTGCATATTTAAAATTGAATTTAAAGTTCCATCTCTTATGCTTCAAAATTATCTCTAAAAGAAAAACCTATACTATTTCAGTAACAGTGTTATAAGAGAAATATTGGTAGTTTTATTTGTATTTTTAGCTCCACCTAGTGGCTCAGTTAAAGAGTGCTAATAAGTATCTTAGGTGTAGTCTTACTTCAATATATGAACTAAGGCCTTTATGTTCTACAAAACCAGGTAAAATGTTGGCATAGGGCTGGTAGCATTGTCAAAAGTGCAGTGGAACTCTCATATATTGTTAGTGCATTTTGGAAAGCAATTTGGAAGTATATATTGATCTTTGAAAATGTTAAGCAAAGAATTTAGAGAAAAGAAATCCTGAATACAGTAAAAGCAATATGCATAAATATGTTAATTATGGCATCATTTATAATGGTTTAAAACACCTAACCATCTAAAATAATTAAGTGCTCATGACCAAACCACTTAAAATCTTACTCTACCATTTAAATGATGGCTATAAAGATAATAATGGGGAAAAATGCTTATGAGGTGTTGAATAAAATAAAGACAAATCACACTTAAAGTGAATTGAACTAATGCTTATAGTGGCTATATTAATATGGTAGATTGGTTGTGATGGTTTACATTATTTTGATAATGGACATGCATAAGGTCATTTAGTATTAAAAATAATGAAACAGTGGAATAAATCTACAGTGCTTTGAGTTGCTACTTGATTTTTAGGGCTCATGTTTACATTTCAAGTTAAGTGCATGACTATAAAGCAGTTTGTGGTCAGTCAGTCGGCAACTACCAAGACCATGATGCACCCATGGTATGATTTGTAAACATCATAACATCTATATTTTCTGTGCTTTGTGCTTACTGGTTGCACAGATAAGAAACAGTCATCTGAAAATAGAGGAGGAACCAGAGAAAATGTTAGTTGTTTCTAGATGAATAATAATTCTGTTTGAAGATTGCTTTCAGCCTCCAAATGAATCAAGAATTGTCCTCCAGGTCACCAACAGAGTAAGCCTCAGTTGAGGCTCACGTGAGGACTTACTGAAACTTTTCTTGTGCTTCATTTACATTAAATTTCAGCAAAATGACAACATAACTATAAATGTTAAAATTCTATGTGAATTTCATACATGCATAAAAAGTGGCAGTATTTCCAAAGTATAAATGGGCTTTTCTTTGTTTTATCATTTCCTTTAATTTTTCCTGAATATTTCACTTAGTATCAACAGCATGGTTGGTAGTTTTTAAATAAGAATTGACAATTGGAATATCTTATAGGACATTTCGAACTGAAAGTATTCACGCAAAAATATCACATTTGATTTCAGAAAAGATAGGTTAGAAGAGAAGTCTCAGAAGTCTTATACTCAGTGAAACCACCCTTCTTATTTACAGTAATAAGATATTTTCAAAGAAATGGGGGTTAATATAACCTATCACAAATCTTAGTTTTAATTTTTATTGAAAAATATTCTGAGTTTCTTAAATGACAAAACTAATTCAGCAAACAAAATTGAAGCTGTGCTGACTGGATAAAAGTGGATAAGCATTAATGTGTTTAACATTTGTATCACGAGTTTCCTTCAAATAATATACAAGGCATTCGAATTAGTTAAATCCTCAGTACAAGCCTATCATTAATTAAATGTTCCTAATAAATGGATTTTTGAAATTTTAAAATAGAAAAAGATTTAAAAGAAAAATTTGAAGTTATTTGAATCCTTACAGATATATAAATTTAATTCCATATGAATTGGTTATTTTATATGTAGATATTAAAAGAGTAGAAAAGTTATTTTACAAATACACACTTTTTTTAATTTGGCAGTTATAGAGAAACAAATAGAAATTAAAATGTCTTTAATCCCACCGCTCAGAAGTCACCACAGTTAACAATTTAATACCTTTCCCTTAAAAGAAGCATTGTGTCTAATCTAAGTTCTCTTTCAACCTTCATTATGAAATGCCCTCTTTAAACCTTTGTAACACTTTAGTACTGGGGAAGAGTTTAATAATTTTCAAATTCACCCTACCAAAGTCCTATTTGTAATTCCCCACACACATTTTATCATTTTGCATGCCTTTGCCCATGTTCCCTCTGCTGAAAATATCTTTCCCTTCCCTTGTCTTCTGGTAAACTTGTGCTTTTCCTTCAGAATCCAGTCTCTGTCACCTTCTCTGAGAAGACTTCTTTGCCCTACTCTTCTTCCCCTATAGAGTGAATTACTCCATCCCTTTGTATTTCTGCTTCACTTTATAAATCTGTTATTATGTCTGATCATATTATGTGGTAGTTTTTTATTTGCATGTGTTTCCATGCTAAATTGTGTTTTTTTTAAAGGACACTTAATGACATATAAGAGGGGACTCGATAATATGGGTGAATGTTGTAACCACAATGTTGCTCATGTGACACCTTCATAAGATTGTATATCAATGATAATTTAGTAAAAAAAATACATAAAAATTAAACATTTGTTGAGGTAGATTTCTGTAGAGAACAATGACATTTGGCTTAAGTCCTCAAATATCTTGAAACCTAATTGAATATTTATTTACAAATACTCTTTATTTCCTATTTTTGAAAAACTTTGTATCATGGAAATTTTCAAACATACACAAAAATATTAGTGAAATTATTAAGAATTAGTACAATGAAGTCCCCAAATACTCATTTGGGTATTTGGGTAACTTCAACAGTTACCAGTATCTTGCTAATATTTCATCTGTTTCCCCACTCCACATGCAGCTTTTTAGGGGAGCAGAATATGGGGCAGAGTATCTGGAATATTTTAAAGCAAATCCCAGCATAGAATCATTTCACTCTAAACACAGATAAGAAATAAGGGCTCTTTTACTTTAACATAGTCATAATTCCATTGTGTTAACTAACAAAATTATAATAAATGTTTAAGATTACCTAATACTCAGTCCATACTTAAATTTCCCTTTGTATCTAAAAAATGTCTTCTTGGTTTATTTAGACTGGGGCCCAAACATGGTCTAGACATTGCATTTGGTTGTCTTTTAAGCCTTTTTGCTCTCCCCTGCCCCTTTCTTGTATTATTGTGGACTGGGTCATTGGCTTTGTAGGAATTCTCACATTTGCATTTGGCTGATTCCAACCTCATGGTGTCATTTAATGCATTCCTCTTTACTTTATATTTCCTGTAAACTGGTAATTAGATCTAGGGGCATGATTATATTAAAAAATTTTTTCCTTTTAAAAGTTATTGTGAGGAATTTTCATAAGGGTTACTGTGTTTACAATTCCTTTCGCATCACATCAAAAGATACATAATGTCTAGTTGTCCCACTTTGAAGGGATATTTGATGAGTGGGTTCAGGTACTCTCATTCATTAACAAGTTCTCCATCAACTTCTTCCCATTGTCATTGACTTTATTATGTATTTTTTCACATTAAAGAAAATTTATAGTGAGCTATATGTAATTGTAAGCCTGTGAGTTGTCCAGAACTGATTGTGATGGCTACCTAACCACTAATTTCTAAGTACATAGAGTGTCCTAACTTTCTAATGGAAACTTTATAGTTTTTGTTTGCTCAGTGCATTCACTTACACTCTTAATCACTTAATGCTCTGATCTGTGTGGAATATGGTATCAGATGAGGTTCCATTTTTATTTTTCTTCCAGATGGTTGGCCACTTGTGCCTGTGTTGTTTTTTCCCATTAAATTAATTTAGTACTTTTGTCCTGCATTAAAAAACTTACAAACTTTCATTCTGTTTTCTGTTTTACTAATTGCTGGTTCCTACACCAATACCATATTTATTTTATTAGAGTGACATTATGGTAGTCTAATAAGGCTAGATTCTCCTTACACATTTTCTTTTTCATTCTTTTTTACCTAATGGATTTAGTAGCCATTGATGATAATTGTCTTGATTTATTATTTTAATAGAGGTTATTACCTTTGCTTTTAAGAACTTGATTATATACATTTTAGCAATATAAGTTATATATGATTCCTACAGTACATCTCTTTGATTTTTAAATGTACATCCTTTAAAATAGCCTGAGTGGACATTTTATGATTCACTTTAAACCACAATAATTATTGCTCCTGTAGTTTGTAGATTTTTTTAAATAAATGAGCTTTCTTTTTGCCTCCCCCCCCAAACCACCACAGATTGAAGAAGAGCTATTGACATTTCAGAATGAATGCAGGGAACGAATACGAAGCCTGCTGGAGCGTCGAGCAAGACAAATGAAAGCTTTTAATTCTGAAAGTGAGAGACTAGGTTTTAGTAACCTTGCCCCTGAGGCATTCAGCCACAGCTCCTCCAGAGCTTCTGATTTGCCTCACAATCCTGCTGGGGATCCAGGACCTCACTTGGGTCATCCCATAGGTGGCCCACCACAAGTCTGCGGCCATCCACTGCAAGGTGGGCCCCCAGTCATGGAGGTCACCCTTCCGGGCCAATGCAATGGGTACCCCGAGGTAGCAGTATGGGAGTTGGCAATAGCCCTCAGGCTCTGAGGCGGACAGCTGCCGGGGGATGGACGGAACAGGGCATGAGCTGAAGCACGAGTGTCACTTCACAAATATCCAGTGGGTCACACATGTCTTACACTTAACTTAATAACTGAGAATGGCAATTCCGCTGAGCTGTCCGCCACAAGAAACCACCTACAGACATCATCCCAGTAGCCTCCTCACTTGGGTAACACCATGTGGAAGCTGAGTGCATATGGTATATTTTATTCATTTTTGTAAAGCATTTGTTTTGTGTTTACTAGTTGGGATGTCATAGTATTTAGCTGTTGTATTTTGTATTTTTTGTTTTTAACTTTTGGGGAAATCTTACGAAAAGGGGAATTGGTATGTATGTGCATTTAGCAAACACACACACACACACACTCATATAATGCACGTAGTAAAAAGAAACTGGTTAGATAGGGTATTTTCTGAAAACTGCAAAAACAGAATTCAGCAGTGGCTTAAGTCATCGTCATCTTTGGGCAACTCTATCCTAAGAAATTTGTGAAAAGATCTAAAGCCTTTCTCTGTATACCCCACCCAGGTTCTTATGAGCCACTCACAGCAGGCAGCATATGCTAAAACAAGTTATTATGGAAACATCCGTATCCCCTCACCAATGTATTTTGTTTATTAAATAAATGTATTTTGTCTGACTTTTGTTTATTAAATTGGCCTCATTTGAAGTAGGAAAAAAAGTGGAAATTCATGAACACTAAAGGGTTGCATTGACTTTTTCAGAGAGTAGAAGACAACCTAATTCTTTTTCTCAATGCTGCAAGTTTGTCAGTGATTTTTTTTTTTGGTCCATTCAATTGTGACTTCTTTGAGGCATGGTGAGATGGAAGTGCTTCGGGGGGTCACAAGTTTTGTGGGAATTGCTTCACAACACTGATCTGGGTCCTCATCTTCAGCCCCATCAATACTAGCTGTGAGACCTTAACCACAGCTTCTCTGACCATGATTCAAAAGAAATAGGAAAACAGGTGGTTTCTGGCTGTAACAAATGAACCAGTGGGAGACTCATCAGCCATATTATGGTTCTCAGAGTGTGTGTGTCTGTGTGTGGGGAGTGTACAGTGGGCAGCCCAGGCCCAGCCTGAGAGCCTCAGAGATGCCCATCTTCCAGGCCCTTCCCAACTTTGCAATGGAATTAATAACTGGGACGTCTGGCTTTGTAAGAAGTGGAGAATAGATTCGAATCAGAAAGTAGATGCCATTTCATCATAGAGGTCTTTAATAGACTTGGAGAACAGGATCTAGCTGCTTTCACTGTTTCATTATATTCTAACAGACCAAATTAAGGTCTATTCACAGTCTTAGTCTTTTCATAGGGAACAACTCATGAAATAACTTTCCCAAGGTCATGAGTCAGATGAAGTAGAAACTAGAAGTCACATCTCCGAACTACCTCAGTGCTCTATTCACCACCCAAGTTACTAATTGCCCTCTGGAAAATATCTCTACATAGGTACTATTGATAATCAGGGAATTTTGAGCTTGCTGGCAAATTATTAGCCTGGAGCAGGAGGCCAGGTTGTTGATTAAACAGAGCTGCTGCTGGTTAATGCTGGGCACAGAGGCTAGATCTACTGGAGCAGCACAGAGGATGGAGGGCGGACAGCAGGGCTCTGCCAGCTCCACAGGCGGGCAAGCATGGCTCTGCACAGAGCTTCAGAGGACAGACAGAACATTTCTTTCTTTCTAGACATTAAAAAAATAATGACATTCCATCGTTGCAGGGAAACTGTAATTTATATATTATTCAGAGGCAAACAAGTTGGAGAGAGATTTTTGTTCAGCCACACTAGTGATAAACACTAGGGCAAGGTGTTCTCTGTTTACACAGGATGGCTGAAAGGCTAGAGATGTTTCTTTTTGATGCGTTGGTGTCTTTTATTGTTTGTTTTCATGAAATTCCACTTTTCCTTCAAACTTTTAGCTCTTCCTGGACTCTTTAGTGCATGATTATTGGCTATTTTAAAAACATCCTCTGGTCACTTTAGCAGAGTTATTTTAATTAAAACCTTTATGTCATCACCCAACCCCCAGGATCTGGATCAGGTCTGTGATCTGATCTTCAAGCCCATAAACCAATCAGATAATTTTAAACCCACTGAGCTCAATAGCACTATTTCAGTTCACTGGCTCTCAGATAAGAAGAGACCTTACATCGAATCTAGGCCACCTTATTTCCCCACACATGTCCTTTTTGCTTTCTTATGCAAGAAATAATTATTTGCAGTTATTTAAAGTAGAGCTTTGGCAAAGAAGAATTTCACTAGATATTTTTAAATGACAAAATTCCAGTATTTTACAACTATTTCTCCCACTCTCAATGTGAGAACAATTTTTAAAATGACTTTATGGTGTTCTTCCAAAATATCCAGCTTTATTCTATCATGTTTAGCTTTCTGCACTGCCATACATGTCAGTCAATGTGTTTAGAAAGGAAACAAGAAGCATTGGTTAATTCAGGAAGTTAAGGACCAATAAGGTAGCTTATGTTACGATGCTTCTTGTTTAAAAAAAAAAAAAAAAAGGAAACTGGATGGCCGCTTTTCTCTCTACACCCTTTTTAAAAAAGTTAATAGACATTATTTTATAGAGCAGTTTTAGGTTCACAGCAAAATTGAGGTGAAAGTACAGGGAGTCCTTACATAGATGCCCCATCTCTCTGTCTCTCCCTCTCTCTCTCTTACACACTCACACCCACCCACACACACACACACACACACACACACATATCCCAGCCTCCCTTCCGTCAGCATCCTAACCCACAGAGTGATACATTTATTATGAACCAAGAGCCAACACTGACACTTTGTTATCCAGCAAAGCCCATAGTTCAACTTGGGGTCCACTCTGGGTGGTGTATATCCATCCTATGTGCTTTGACAAATGTGTAGAGATGTGTTTCCACCCTTAGAGCAACAGACTGAATAGTTTCACTGCCCTCACAATCCTCTGTGCTTGATTCCAATTAAAATGCAGCAAGCACTTTTGTAATATTGATAAACTAATCATAAGACATATATGGTAAGGCAAAGGTGCCAGGTAGCTAAAATAATCCTGAAAAGAGTACTGAAGTGGAGGGATCAGTCAACCCAATATTAAGGCCTACTGTGTAACTATAGTAATCAAGCCATGCTGCTGGCACAGGAATAAAGCCCAGAGCAACAGAAATGGACTCACATAAACACATCCAGCTGATGGCTGACAGGTTGTAAAGCAAGCAGTTCAGTACCAGAAGGGTAAGCTTTCAATCAAAGATACTGAAATTGGAGTCAGGCAAAGAAAGTGGGCCTTCACCTAACCTCACATTTCTTACTAAAATTCACTCACAATAGATCATAAACTTAAATGTAAAATGTAAAACTATAGAAATCTTTAGATTAAATGTAGAAGAAAATCTTTGGGATTTATGGATTGGGAAATGGTTACTAGACTTGATATCAGAGCATAATCCATAAAAGAAAAAAATTGGAAGTTGGACCTTATCACAATTAAAAACTGCTTTATGAAAAGGTAGGATGTAAAAAGGGAGAAAATACTTGTGAGCCAGAACCTCATATCCAATAAACAATTATTATCTAGAATATATGAAGAACACACAACTTAAATAGTAAAAAAGTCAGAGTCCATCAGAAGAATGGGTTTCATGGAATAGCTTTGTGTGCACAGGTGGCAAAGAAGCCCCTGAAGAGCTTTGACACACTTAGCCCTCAAGGATGTGCAAATTAAAGCCACAGTGAGATATCACTGCACACCTATAGGAGGGGCTAACGCCATTACTGACCAGATTAGTGCCCAAATGCCAGCAAGGATAAGGAGAATCTGCAATCCTCTAATGTTTCTGGTAAATATGTGAAATGGTTTGGAGAACACTTTGTTAGTTTCTTATAAAATTAAAACACACGACCCAGCAATAATTGCACCTTTGGACATTATCCCAGGGAAATGGAAGTTTACATTCTCACCAAAAACAGCACCAAAATTCTACAGGAATGGTCCATAGTAGCTTTATTAATAATAGCTCAAAACTGAAAACAAGCCAGATGTCTTTCAGTGGCTGAGCAGTTAAACAAATTGGAACATCCGCACCATAGACCACTTACTGCTCGACAGTAAGAAGGAGCAAGCTGTTGATGTAAACAACTTGGATGAATTTTCAGGAAATTATGCTGGGAAAGGCAATCTCAAAAGGTTGTGTACTGTATGGTTCTATTTATGTAACATTTTAAAATGACAAAGTTATGGAAATGGAGAACAAATTAGTGGTTGCCAGAAATGAGAGATGGGAAAGCCAACTGCAGAAGCACGGTTGATGGTGTTACAAAAGGGCCCCCAAGAGGATCCTTGCAGAGACAGAACTATTTTATAAGTAGACTGTTGGTGTACACAAACCCACACTTGTGATAAAATTGCACAGATGTCAACACACACACAAGCAGAAATGAATACAAGTAAAAATGGGGAAATGGATAAAATCCCTGGATTTTATCAATGTTGACATTCTGGTTGTCATATTGTACCATAATTTTGCCACATGTTACCACTGGGAGAAACTGGATAAAGGGTGCACAGGATCTCTCTGTCCTATTTCTTGCAGCTGCATGTGAATCTATAGTTCTTTCAAAAGAAGTTCATTAAAATTACTACTGAGCTTTTCTCCAGGATGCAGTTCTGTGGTTTGATCCTTTCGAGATTTGCTCTAAGTTTTGTCAGGTGGGTCTTTTTGTCCAGAGCTAATATGGCCCCATTTCTTCTGAGTGTCCCACCCAATGCCCCCTGGATTATGAGGTTTTTCCACTTTGGCTAGTGTGAATGTGAAGTATTCTGGGTGCTGCATGAAGTCCCAGGGTCTCTGTCCATCTCCAGATCCTCTCTGGGAAGTTCTCTCCTTTCCAGAGCTCTTTGCTGCACACACTGGCTACCTTGGCCAGCCACAGCTCCCAACTCTGACTCCTGAACCCGAGCAGACCTCTGGGCTCCTCTGGGTTTTTCCTTCCTGTATGTGGCTTTAAACCTCCTGCATCTTTAAACCATTTGGTATCTGTGGCAACTGTAAACTCAGAGCCTTGATCCTGCCATGACTGATATCCAGTGTCTGAACATTGTCCTTTCAGATAACTTGTCTTTTTAAAAAAAATGTGTTTCAATGTGGAAGATGAAGGTAGCTCCCCTTACTCCATCTTGATTGGAATTGGGAGACTTTTTTAAATTAATAAATTAATTTTTTATTTTGTTATCATTAATCTACAACTACATGAAGAACATTATGTTTATTAGGCTCTCCCCTTCACCAAGTCCCCTCCAACAAACCCCATTACAATCACTGTCCATCAGCATAGTCAGATGTTGTAGAATCACTACTTGTCTTCTCTGTGTTGTACAGCCCTCCCCCTTCCCCCACCCCCACATTATACATGCTAATCATAATATCTCCTTTCTTCTTCCCCACCTTTATCCCTCCCTACCCTCCCATTCTCCCCAGTCCCTTTCCCATTGGCAACTGTTAGTCCCTTCTTGGGTTCTGTGATTCTGCTTCTGTTTTGTTCCTTCAGTTTTCCTTTGTTCTTATACTCCACATATGAGTGAAACCATTTAGTATTTGTCTTTCTCCGCTTGGCTTATTTCACTGAGCATAATACCCTCTAGCTCTATCCATGTTGCAAATGGTAGGATTTGTTTTCTTCTTATAGCTGAATAATATTCCATTGTGTATATGTACCACATCTTCTTTATCCATTCATATACTGATGGACATTTAGGTTGCTTCCATTAGTGCTACAATAAACATAGGGGTGCATCTGTCTTTTTCAAACTGGGCTGCTGCATTCTTAGGGTAAATTCCTAGAAGTGGAATTCCTGGGTTAAATGGTAAGTCTATTTTGAGCATTTTGAGGAACCTCCATACTGCTTTCCACAATGGTTGAATAATTTACATCCCCACCAGCAGTGTAGGAGGGTTCCCCTTTCACCACAACCTCGCCAACATTTGTTGTTGTTTGTCTTTTGGATGGCAGCCATCCTTACTGGTGTGAGGTGATATCTCATTGTGGTTTTAATTTGCATTTCTCTGATAACTAGTGATGTGGAGCATATTTTCATGTGTCTGTTGGCCATCTGAATTTATTCTTTGGAGAATTGTAAGTTCAGCTCCTCTGCCCATTTTTTATTTGAATTATTTGCTTTCTGTTTGTTGAGGTGCGTGAGCTCTTTATATATTTTGGATGTCAAGCCTTTATCGGATCTCTCATTTATGAATATATTCTCCCATACTGTAGGGTACCTTTTTGTTCTATTGATGGTGTCCTTGCTGTACAGAAGATTTTCAGCTTGATGTAGTCCCACTTGTTCATTTTTGCTTTTGTTTTCCTTTCCCAGGGAGATATGTTCATGAAGAAGTTGCTAATGCTTATGTGCAAGAGATTTTTGCCTATGTTTTTTTCTAAGAGTTTTATGGTTTCATGACTTACATTCAGGTCTTTCATCCATTTTGAATTTACTTTTGTGTATGGGGTTAGACAGTGATCCAGTTTCATTCTCTTACATGTAGCTGTCCAGTTTATCCAGCACCATCTGTTGAAGAGACTGTCATTTCCCCATTGTATGTCCATGGCTCCTTTATCATATATTAATTGACCATATATGTTTGGGTTAATGTCTGTAGTCTGTAATCTGTTCTACTGGTCTGTGACTCTGTTCTTGTGCCAATACCAAATTGTCTTGATTACTATGGCTTTGTAGTAGAGCTTGAAGTTGGGGAGTGACATACCTCCCCACTTTATTCTTCTTTCTCAGGATTGCTTTCGCTGTTCAGGGTCTTTGGTGTTCTCATATGAATTTTTGAAGTATTTGTTCAGTTTGTTGAAGAATGTTGTTGGTAATTTGATAGGGATTGCATCAAATTGGTATATTGCTTTGGGCAGGATGGCCATTTTGACTATATTAATTCTTCCTAGCCAAGAGCATGGGATGAGTTTCCATTTGTTAGTGTCCTTTTTAATTTCTCTTAAGAGTGTCTTATAGTTTTCAGGGTATAGGTCTTTCACTTCTTTGGTTAAGTTTATTCCTAGGTATTTTATTCTTTTTGATGCATTTGTGAATGGAATTGTTTTCCTGATTTCTCTTTCTACTGGTTCATTGTTAGTGTATAGGAAAGCCACAGATTTCTGTGTGTTAATTTTGTACCGTGCAACTTTGCTGTATTCCGATATCAGTTGTAGTAGTTCTGGAGTGGAGTCTTTAGGGTTTTTTATGTACAATATCATGTCATCTGCAAACAGTGACAGTTTAACTTCTGCTTTACCAAGGAATCTGGATTCCTTGTATTTCTTTGTGTGGCTAGGACTGCCAGTACTATGTTAAATAACAGTGGGGAGGGTGGGCATCCCTGTCTTGTTCCCGATCTCAGAGGAAAAGCTTTCAGCTTCTTGCTGTTCAGTATGATGTTAGCTGGGGGTTTATCATATATGGCCTTTGTTATGTTGAGGTACTTGCCCTTATAACCATTTTGCTTAGAGTTTTTATCATGAATGGATGTTGAATTTTGTCAAATGCTTTTTTCTGCATCTATGGAGATGATCATGTCATTTTTGTCCTTCTTTTTGTTTATGTGGTGTATGATGTTGATGGATTTTCGAATGTTGTACCATCCTTGCATCCCTGGGATGAATCGCACTTGGTCATGGTGAATGATCCTTTTGATGTATTTTTGAATTTGGTTTGCTAATATTTTATTGAGTATTTTTGCAACTACATTCATTGGGGATATTGGTCTGTAATTTTTTTTTTGGTGGGGTCTTTGCCTTGTTTTGGTATTAGGGTGATGTTGGCTTCATAGAATGAGTTTGGGAGTATTCTCTCCTCTTCAATTTTTTTGGAAAACTTTAAGGAGAATGGGTATTATGTGTTCTCTGTATGTCTGATAAAATTCCGTGGTAAATCCGTCTGGTTCGGGGGTTTTGTTCTTGGGTAGTTTTTTGATTACCGCTTTAATTCTTTTGCTCGTAATTGGTTTTTTAAACTTTTGTGTTTCTTCCTTGGTCAGTCTATACTGTTGTATTTTTCTAGGAAGTTGTCCATTTCCTCTAGGTTTCCCAGCTTGTTAGCATATAGGTTTTCATAGTAGTCTTTAGTAATTCTTTGTATTTCTGTGGTGTCTGCATGATTTTTCCATTCTCATTTCTGATTCTGTTGATGTGTGTTGACTCTCTTTTTCTCTTAAAAAGTCTGGCTAGAGGCTTATCTATTTTGTTTATTTTCTCCAAGAACCAGATCTTGGTTTCATTGATTTTTTTCTATTGTTTTATCCTTCTCAATTTTGTTTAGTTCTTCTCTGATCTTTATTATGTCCCTCCTACTGCTGACTTTAGGCCTCATTTGTTCTTCTTTTTCCTGTTTTGATAATTGTGATGCTAGACTATTCATTTGGGATTGTTCTTCCTTCTTTAAGTATGCCTGGATTGCTATATACTTTCCTCTTAAGACTGCTTTTGCTGCATCTCACAGAAGTTGAGACTTTGTGTTGTTGTCATTTGTTTCCATATATTCCTCGATCTCTGTTTTGATTTGCTTATTGATCCATTGATTATTTAGGAGCATGTTGTTAAGCTTCCATGTGTTTGTGAGCCATTTTGCTTTCTTTGTACAATTTATTTCTAGTTTTATACCTTTGTGGTCTGAAAAGTTGGTTGGTAGAATTTCAATCTTTTTTAATTTACTGGGGCTCTTTTTGTGGCCTAGTATGTGGTCTATTCTGGAGAATGTTCCACGTGCACTTGAGAAGAATGTGTATCCTGTTGCTTTTGGATGTAGAGTTCTATAGATGTCTATTAGGTCCATCTGTTCTAATGTGTTGTGTGTTGTTCAGTGCCTCTATGTCCTTACTTAATTTTCTGTCTGGTAGATCTATCCTTTGGAGTGAGTGGCATGTTGAAGTCTCCTAAAATGAATGCATTGCATTCTATTTCCTCCTTTAGGTCTTTTAGTATTTGTTTCACATATGCTGGTGCTCCTGTGATATGTATTTATAATGGTTATATCCTCTTGTTGGACTGTGCCCTTTATCATTATGTAATGTCCTTCTTTATCTCTTGTTACCTTCTTTGTTTTGAAGTCTATTTTGTCTGATAGTAGTATTGCAACACCTTCTTTTTTCTCCCTGTTGTTTGCATGAAATATCTTTTTCCATCCCTTGACTTTTAGTCTGTGCATGTCTTTGGATTTGAGGTGAGTTTCTTGTAAGCAGCATATAGATGGGTCTTGCTTTTTTATCCATTGTATTACTCTGTGCCTTTTGATTGGTGCATTCAGTCCTTTTACATTTAGGGTGACTATTGAAAGATATGTACTTATTGCCATTGCAGGCTTTAGATTCATGGTTACCAAAAGTTCAAGGTTAGCTTCTTTAGTATCTTACTCTCTAACTTAACTCACTTATTGAGCTGTTATAAACACTGTCCGGTGATTCTTTATTTCTGTCCCTTCTTATTCCTCCTCCTTTATTTTTTTATATGTTGGTTGTTTCGTTCTGTGCTCTTTTGTGTTTCTTTTAACTGCTTTTGTGGGTAGTTGATTTTATTTTTTTCCTTTAGTTAGTGTTTGTTTGGTCTGCTTTCTTTGCTGTGATTTTATTTTCTCTGGTGACATCTATTTAGTCTTAGGAGTGCTCCCTTCTAGAACAGTCCCTCTAAAATACCCTGTAGAGATGGTTTGTGGGAGGCAAATTCCCTCAACTTTTGCTTGTCTGGGAATTCTTTAATCCCTCCTTCATATTTAAATAATAATCATGCTGGATACAGTATTCTTGGTTCAAGGCCCTTCTGTTTCATTGCATTAAATATATCATGCCATTCTCTTCTGGCCTGTAAGGTTTCTTTTGAGAAGTCTGATGATTGCTTGATGGGTTTTCCTTTTGTAGGTGACCTTTTCCCTCTCTCTAGCTGCCTTTAAAACTCTGTCCTTGTCCTTCATCTTTGCCATTCTAATTATTATGTGTCTTGGTGATGTCCTCATTGGGTCCCTTCTGTTGGGAGTTTGTGTTGGGATTTGGGAGTTTGTGTCTGATTGATTATTTCCTACCCCAGTTTGGGGAAGTTTTCAGCAATTATTTCTTCAAAGACACTTTCTTTCCCTTTTTCTTTCTCTTCTTCTTCTGGTACCCCTATAATGCGGATATTGTTCCTTTTGCATTGGTCACACAGTTCTCTTAATATTGTTTCATTCCTGGAGATCCTTTAATCTCTCTCTGCATCAGCTTCTATGAATTCCTGTTCTCTGACTTTTATTCCATCAATGACTTCATGCATCTTATCCATTCTGCTTGTAAATCCTTCCAGAGATTGTTTCATTTCTGTAATCTCCCTCTGACATCATCCTTTAGCTCTTGTATATTTCTCTGCAGCTCTGTCAGCATGTTTATGACCTTTATTTTGAATTATTTTTCAGGAAGACTGGTTAGGTCTATCTCCTTCTCAGGGGTTGACTCTGTGACTTTGGTCTGTATCAAATTCTTCTGCCTTTTCATGGTGGTAGAGATAGTTTGTGGAGCTGGTACGTGTGATGGCTGGGAGAACATCTCTTCTTGCTGATTTGTGTCCTTCCTCTCCTGGGACAACAGCGACCTCTAGCAGCTTGTGCTGGGCAGCTGTGTATAGAGGGGGCTTCTAATTCTTGCCCAGTCACTATGGGGTTAAGATCAGCAGTTGCTGTGCAGTTAAGCTCCCCTGTTTCTATGGGCATGGCCTGCCTCAGGCTGCTGCTCTGATATGGCAGAGCCATGCTGGAGGGGTAACAGGCCAGGAGGCTGTTTATCTCTTTGAGGGGCCTCCAAGCCATGCTGCTGCCCAGGGGGTTAGGGCGCCCGGAGTTCCCCGGGTTTCCCAGCTGTTGGGCTACATGTCCTGGAAAGCTTCCATCCAGCTGTGAATTCCTTGTCCCTTTAAGACTTTCAAAAAGCACTCCCTTTTCTTTGTCCCAGTGTCACCATCTGCAGGGACCCACTCACAGGTCTTACTGTCCTGTTTCTCTAGTTTCCAGCACCCCGTGCATGCATTGTTTGTCTGTGCTCTGATGCGGATGGCTAGGGCTGGCTATTTAGTAGTCCTGGGCTCCCTCACCCTTCCAGCTCCGACTCCCCCCACTGGGAGCTGGGGTGAGGGGCGTTCGGGGTCGTGCTGGGCAGCGGCTTATATCTTATCCCCTTTGTGAGGTGCTGGGTTCTCGCAATTGTGGATGTAGTCTGGCTGTTGTCCTGTGTCTTCTGGTCTCTCTTTTAGGAAGAGTTGTATTTGTTGTATTTTCAAAAATATATATTGTTTTGGGAGGAGATTTCTGCTGCTGTATTCATGCTGCCATCTGGGCTCCACCCCCTATATTTTGTTTTTTAAATAAAGAAAAATTTTAAATTAGCCACGTACATAGTATTTTAGGAAAATGTAGTAGAAGCTGAGAAATCACAGCAGGTGATGAGGGAAGAATGTTAACTAGACAATGTTGAGAGGAATTGAGAATATTCATTAATGGGTATTAGAGAGCATTGGGCAAAGGGAAAATCAGTCATTTTGAAGAGGAAAAGCAGTAAGTTGGTTGGATAATAAGAATATTAGAATGTCAGCAAACTAAAATGTATTATACCTTCTGGAGTAACAGACAAAATCATAAAGATAAAATTGTAAAATATTTAGGAAATTGGAAAGTGGTCTGAAAGCTCATCTCATGTTGAATAGACACAAATAAGAAAACCAAAGGAAAAATGAAGCAATTCAGAGTGAAAGAGGACAGAGTTATATCTGAGAAAAATATTGAGAGATCCAAAATATACTGCTTTTATTAAGGAACTAAAAGCATTGAAAAGCCATACTGAGTAAATGAGGGAGGCATACAGAGAAAAATTAATACAAAAATGTAGGTGGGCTCACATCTCCCAGTATTTTAGAAAAAAAAAATTATCAAACCATGGGGCCTCTGCTTGGAAGCCAAGTAAGTGAAGCACAGGTGGACCAGCTTATCTCCCATTATTGGCAAAAAATATAATGAAAGGGAACCCATAAGCGCACTTACTATCATGACATAATGGAAGGAGCGGGAATGTGGGCCTTACAGACGCCAACACTGAGTATCAGTGCAAGGCCATGCCACAGCAGGCCCTGAGGGGGGGCCTGGCTGAATGTGAGAGGCTTGCCAGCTTTGTGTAAGCGTGCTGGGACACTGCACGGGGACCTCAGTCTGTGTGTGCCTTCGGCTGACTCTGCCACAGTCAGTCCCCACCGCAGCCACACACGACCATTTCTGTGTCTCTTCCAATACCTCTGAGGATTCAGGGCTGCTCAGCTTCCCCTCTCAAAAGGGATCCTCAGCTCCAGCTTCCACTTTCCTTTTTCCACATTGTGACGCCTCACTGGACAATGTTCGGATCCCTTTGCCCCTCAGAGTGCCTCCACTTGAAGGCTGTGTGTGGAGCTGACTTTGCCAAAGGTGGGATCCTGGGAAGGCTTGCATCAGAGAGAAGAAAATTAAGCAGCTTAAACTCGAATGGCAGGCAGTCCTGCTCTTAAAAATTCTGTGAACCTTTCAGTCCGTGAGAAACTGCGGGCGGCTGTCTCTTCTCTTGGGGCCTGTCCCCCCCCCAACCCCCCACCCCCCGTGTCCACAGCCCAGAGCACCACACCTGGCCTCCTACTGCCTGTGTGTCCATGACCTGGTTGTCTTGACTCCAAAGAATTCTGCTCATTATATAGAACAAGCGGGCTAATCTCTCTGCCTTGAGCCATATTCAAATGAAGCCTTCCAGGAATTCATGGGATTCCCCACACAGGCAACTCCAGCTTCTTCTTTGATGTTTGCCCTCAAATTAGACTGTGAACTTCATTAAAACTAGGATCGTGTTGGTTTTATTGGTTACTGTATAACCAGGAGCTTGCTCAATCCCTAGCACAGAATACATACAGTCCAATAAATAAATGTGGAATGAATGTATAAATAACCGGTGCCTCTCATTTTCACAATCAAAAACATCCAACTGAATTTATTCTTATGTAATACCCTCCTGTCCCTGGGAAAAATTCTTCTGTTGGCTATTAAAGGTTACTTTTCTTCCCATATATATTTGTGGTTGAAGAATGTAGCACATTTACTTAGAGAATTATGGAGATCTGCGCAATGGCAATCTGCAGCTTTCTTAGCTGGTTTCACTGCTCACAAAGATGTGACCAGTCCTCTGTGGTTCATCGTGCAGCAGAGTGGATCATAACCAGAAAGGGAAATGATATGCCGTGGGAGGTAGGCTTGCAAAAAGATGGGAATTCGGATGCTACATGGGGTCCGTGTGACTAAGTGCTTTGCTAATATTTTAATGGGAGTAAATAGTTAGCTCTAGAATCATAGTATCTTCTTTTGTGCACATTACATGCATTTTATTGTAATTTTTGAACATATGTATGCTTAAGTTATCTCTTTGGTAAATAGTAGATACTTTATCCCCATACATGTTTCTTTCTTGTTTTTTTTTTTTAGTTGCTTTTTGTTCTGATAATAAAGTTAATACAGTCCTGTTTTGAAAAATGCAGAATATAATGAAGAATATAAAAAGTATCCAGTAATCATAATATCTGTTAAAATTAATTGGTTCTGTGTGTTTTTTCGGTCCCATATTCTGTATGCTGTTTTATACTTTACTGCTTTACTGCTTTTTATGCTTTTATTTGTATCTTTTATTGAGAATGCAATGCTTGAGGGCTATCAATATTTTATCACGTAAGTTCATATAATATTCTATCATAGAATTTATGACTTACTCCTTTGCTATTTAAAATTTAAGTTGATAGTCTTTCACTATTAAGAATTATATGATAAAGGATGCCTTTACATATAAATCTGTCTGCCAAATGATCTTTCTTATGAAAAATTTCTAAAAATAGAATTAAAGGTTAAAATGTGAATAGTTTAAAAACTCATAATACATGACAATTTGGAATGTAAAAAAGTCTTATAATTTAAATTTAAAACCTTAACTTTTTCCATCAAAATTTCAGACAATTTGATAGGAGGAAATGATATCACATTACAGTTTCAATTTGTACTTCTTGGCCTACAGTGTTTTTTGAGCATGTGAATTATATTTTTCATGTTTTTTATTTATCTAATGGTGATTGATCTCTTTAATGTTAAGAATAATAATACTTTATGTATCATCATTGTTTCTGATGTATTGTTTGCTTTTTTAACTTGTAGATTTTCAGTTTACTGGTCAAATCCCATCCCTTGTGATTTTTTATTTCATGTTAGACAGTTTGTCCCAAACAGAGATAAGATTGGTATTCAACATATTCTTCCAGTGTTTAATACTTTAGTTTTGATACTTAAATCAACCTGGAAGACTATTTTGGTGTGTGGCATTGGATGATACACACACATGATTTTGTAAAAATCAAATAAAGTGTTGCATGAAAAGCAACAGGTCTCTATTTCATTCCCTTCCACCTTAATACCACTCATAAAAGACAAATTTTAAGTGTTTATGTTCGCATATCTTTTATTTTCCTAAATAACGTGTTTCATTATTTTTCTAAATAGTGTGTTTCAAGTTATTTCTTGACTTAATCAGTTTTTACAATCTGAATCAATTTCATGCTATTAAAAATGAAGATTTTAAAAATTTGAACCATATTTAGTTATTCAAACTTCCTCCTCCAAACCTCCTAATATTAACAAGATCAAATCCATTGCTCAACATATAAAAGCTCAATATAAAAGCTCAACATTTTCCACATTAATAATGGAGAACACTTTGTGACTCCTCACTCCCTAAGAAAACATGATATCCTCTATTTTCCTCTACCTCTCTTCCTTTCATCCAACTTCCTTGATGCAATCAGGTGAGTTTGGTTAGATGACAGGAGAGAGCCTTATCTGAGATAAAATGTAGACCAGGGGATGTCTTCTTTGCCTAGCGTATAGTGTGGCTTTTGGATGAACCCAGTTGAAATAATGTCAAGATCTAGTTCGGTGATTCTGGGGGCAAGATCATAGAGACTTTCCTGGAAGGATTTGAATGACTGAACTGTTTATCACAGTGATTGTCCTGGTTGCCTGAAAGACTACTGGGTGACTGTTTAAAAGGACAGCGCTTTGGAGAGTGCTGGCTACACACTTGAGCCCTCAGCCTTAGGCCACGACCAACCAATTCAAGCCCCTTTCCTGCCAGAGTGGATGGAGAACAAAATGGATTCCAGTGACAGACAAGCGCTGTGGATCGGATGGTGCTTCTCTCAGGCGGACTCACTGGACTGGAACAGGTTCTCTTGAGAATGCCCCTGGGTCCTTCCCATCCACTGGGTGTGTTGTCTTTGAGCTCTCCACTCCTCTGAGGCAGGGGGAACGGGGGGATGGGATTAGATGGTCTCCATTCTGAAGAAAAACAGTCCTTGAGCCCCACGCCCCCGAGATCCCAGCTCACCAAGCTCAACGTTTGTCAGCTTTTCTGACTATAACTGTTAATAAAGAGTGTGCGCTCAAAAAAAATTTTTTTTTGCCTTGGAGTCCAGGGCAAAAATACAAGTGGAAACGTATCTACCATAAGTCTAAATATCTAGAAGTCATGTAACATGCTAATAAACTGCTAAATAAAATATGTTCTATTCTTCTATCTTAACAAACACACCTTCCCAAGGACAGAAATTCCAGGTTTGAATTTAGACTTCTCTGACTCTGAGAAAATATATATTTTGTAACTATAACCAAGTTACATCCATATATAAAAACTCAGGTACTTCCTTAATGCAACTTTTTGCAGAGAGTTAAAATCTGGATTTAAAAAGCAGTTTATATAAGCTAAAGTCATGTGTGATTCTCAAATGTAGTTTCTAATAAGAAAGTATGTCCACATGGGCATAGCAGTATCCATGAGATGCTTCCTAAATATGTTTTCAGAGCATCTGAGCAAAGTCCAGATGTGGCTATAAATAAAATATACAGACCTACTCTTGATGTAATTTTCACAGTTAGAGAAAATCTAGATGCATCCAAATAGTATTCATGAATAAAAAGTCCAGTGCATTTCAAATCAACTTTTCACAGAGGCAGAGGTATTAGAGGAAATTCAGATGAAAAAATTCAGTTTATGCATAAAGAACTTCAGACCCACAAACACTTCTCAAGTGTAACTTCTCAATGAGGCAGCAAATCTGGATGAAACCAAGCAGTATCCCTTAATAAAATTTCAAGATCCTTCTCAAGTTTTAATAGAAAGTTAAAATCCAACTATAATAGCTAGTCTTTATTGAGTACTTACTCTATTCTAATACACTTACATAAGTTATGTCATTGAATGCTTCCAATATTTTGAGGTAAGTACTAGTCTATGCCCTTTTTTACACTGGGAAACTGAGACTCAGATGAGGTAAGTGAAGTCCAGTAATGGAGCCGTAATTTGCCTTAGTCAGTCTGATTCTCAGGTCGTCTTTCTTTCCCACTGTAATATACCAGTGTCCCACTGGGTGTATTTATTACAATCCAGTACATCGACTCCCAAGTTATTACCATTAAATTACTGTTTGTATGTTAATTGGCTTCTTTTACATTCATGGTTTAAAAGTATGGTTGCTACTAGTCAATTTTATAAGCCTGATTTTGGAAAATTGTTTAGGTAAATTTTTATTTAACTGGCTGGCATTGGCTTTATTTCATTATTTTGACTCCCATCTCATCTCGGAATGAGTTTCAGAAAGGATCTATGGGTTGTATATTTTTGAATCATTCTATATTTAAAAATAACTTTAGGTCACTGTTATATGTGGATGACAGTTTGTGTATTGCATTCTTAAGTCATTTTCTCCTCAAAGCACAGTCAGTATCTAGTATGCGATTTTTTTTCTGCAATTGGCTTGTAGAGAAACAGTCTGACGATGCTGCGGCTTCTGTTGTAATCACTGTTCCTTTATAATAACTTATTTTAATTCCTAGAGGAGAGCAGAATTTTAAGTTTTAATCTCACTTGGAAAAAGTTGCTTTTTTATCAATTCAGGAATGCCAGAGCGGTAGTTCTAATTTTCAGTTCAAAAGGAATGATGATTTTGTTCTGACTTTGTTTTTGTATTCGCAACTGTGTCCTTTTGTTCTTCTGTTCATTTGCTTTCTTCCTGAAGAAAATCATCAGTGTCATACTAAATCTGCTATCTAATGCGCCCATTTCAGTCATCGTCTTTTTGTTTCTCTTTATTCTCTACTTTAGTTTTGCATTCTTGGAAAAACTTCCAAAGCTTCTCAACTTATTTGTTTATTTAAGATATTCATTCTCTTAAGTGAAAATGCTGTGTGCTGTGTTTTTCTCCCTTAGTGTACAGGGTGTTAGAGATTCTGTGTTTTTAATCACAGTGGCAGAGTCTGACGGTCAGCCAGTGGTTTCTCTATCTTCTTCGGGAGGGGCAGGACTACTGTATTTTATGACACAAATTATAGGTAGGCTATGGGCAATTTTTGTTTAATCTGGCTTCCTTGTATTCAGAGTTACCTTCTCTCAGATTCTGGCCATAAACTATCATTATATTTTGCTGGTGTTGTTTGGGGTTTCCACCTTTTCCCCCCACCTGCATCTTGATAGGTATATGAAGCTGAAAACCTGACAAGTCATACGTCATTGAAAATCATAGCCATTGCTACACTTGCTCTTCTCTGAGTGGAAGTGAAATTCACGTAACACAATATTAACCATTTTATAGTAAATGACTCACTGGCATTTAATACATTCACAGTGTTCTGCAACCACAAGCTCTATCTAGTTCAAAAACATTTTTATCTCTCCAAAGTAAAACGCCCTAGCCCTCAAGCAGTTCCTCCACATTTCCCCCTATTCCCAGCCCCCAGAATCCCCAATCTGCTTTCTGTCAGTATGGAATTACTCATTCTGGATATGCCATATAAATGGAATAAAAAAATGTGAGATCTTTGCATCTGACTTCTTTTACTTAGTTCATTAGTTTTTGGGATGTATCTATGGCATAAAATATATCAGTGCTTTACTCCTTTTCTAGGTTGCATATTTTTATATAATTTTAAAAACCTGTGATATATGCATATATATGTATGTATATATCTTACAGTTTTTGAACATTCATTTGTTGATGGACATTTATCTGTTTCTACCTCTTGTGAATAGGACTGCTCTGAACATTCTTGTACAAGTATTTCTTTCAGTACCTGTTTTTAATTTTTTTGAGTGTATACCTAAGAAAAGATTTGCTGGGTCTTATTTATGCTAATTCTATGTTTGATATTTTGAGAAATTGCCAAATTTTTTTCCCACAGCAGCTGAACCATTTACATTCCCACCACCAATGTACAAGTGTCCCAAATTCTCTACATCCTCACTAGTACTTATTTTCATTTTTCTTAAATGATAGCCATCCTAATGGGTGTGGAGAGCTATTGCATTGTTTTGATTTGATTTCCCTAATGATTAATGATGGTGAGCATCTTTTCATGTGCTCTTTGACCAATTTGCATATCTCCTTCAGAAAAATGTCTGTTCAAGTCATTTTCCAAGTTTTTAATTGGGTTGTTTGTCTTTTTTGTTACTGAGTTATTGAGGATTTTGCCCCTATGTTCATAAGACAATATTGCTCTGTGACTTTTTTTCTTATAATGACTTTATCTAATTTTAGTAATTGGTTAATTCTGCTCCCACTGAATGAGTTAGGGAGTATTTTCTCTCCTGCTATCTTCGGGAAAATATTTCAGAAAATTGGTGTAATTTCTTCCTTAAACATTTAGCAGAATTTGCCTGTGAGCCCACTGGGGCCTCTTTCAGATGTTTTAAATTTTTTATTCAGTTTCTTAGATATAGTCCCATTCAGGTTGTCTATTTCTTGTGTCTGTGAGTTTTGGCAGATTGTGCCTTTCAAGGAATTGGTCCATTTCATCTAGGTTTATAAATTTGCAAGTGTAGGTTTGTTCATAATATCCCTTTATGATCCTTTTAATGTCCACGGGCTCTGTAGTGATGTCTCCTTTTACATTTCTGGTATTAGTAATGTATGTTTTCTTTATTCTTTTTTCTCACTTAGCCTGGCAAGAAGCTTATTGATTTTATTGATCTTTTTAAAGAATTGGCCTTTGGTTTCATTGATTTCCTCTATTGCTTTCCTGTTTTCAATTAATTGATTTCTGTTTTAATTTTTATTATTTCTTTTCTTTTACTTATTTTAGATTTAATTTGTTCTTCTTATTCTAGTTTTCTAAAGTGGAAGCTTAAATTACTGAATTTAGATTTTTGTTCTTTTGCAATATAAGTATTCAATGCTATAAAATTTTCTCTAAATATTAGTTTTGCTATGTCCTACAAGTTCTTATTATTTTCATTTTCAATCAGTTCAGATTATTTTAAAATTTCTCTTCAGATTTCTCCTTTACCCCCCATGTGCTATTTAGAAGTCTGTTGTTTAATACCCAAGAATTTTGGGATTTTTCAGCTGTCTTTCTGTTGATGGTGAGTTGTAAGAGTTTTCTATATATTCTGGATACTAGGCTCATATCACATATAAGATTTGCAAATATTTCTTTCATTAAGTAAACTGTCTTTCTTGATAATGTCTCTTCATGTACAAATGTTTTAATTTTGATAAAATCTGATTCAGTTCTTTTGTTGTTTATGCTCTTGGTGCTTTATCAAAGAATTCATTGCCAAATTCAGTATCATAAAGATTTACCCATATATTTTTTTCTAAGAGTTTTTTAGTTTTAGATCTTATACTTAAGTCCTTGATACATTTTGAATTAATTTTTGTATATGGTGAGACCATTGGTTGAAAAGACTTTTCTTTTCCCATTGAATGATATTGGCACACTTATTGAAAATCAATTGACAGTAGATTTACAAGTTTATTTCTGGAATCTCGATTCTGTTCTCTCAGTCTGTATGTCTTTATCTTATGCCATTACCATACTGTTGGATTACTCTAGCTTTGCAGTAAGTTTTACAGTCTGGAAACACGAGCTCTCCAACTTTATTCTTTTTAAAAATTGTTTTGATTATGCAGGGGTCTTTGAAATTCCATGTGAATTTTAGGATCAGCTTTTCTATTTCTTTTAAATAAAAAGGTCATAAGAATTTTGACACAGATTACATTGACTCTGTAGATTACTTTTGGGTAATATTTCCATTTTAACAATATTAAGTTTTCCAATCTGTGAACATGGGATATCTTTCTATTTATTCAAGTCTTTAATTTCTTCCAGCAATGTTTTGTAGTTATCAGGATGCAAGTTTTGGACTTCTTTTGTTAAATTTATTCCTAAAATATCTTATTATTTTTGGTACTGTTGTAAGTGGAATTGTTTTCTTAATCTTATTTTAGATTGTACACTGCTGGTGAGTAGAAACACAATGGATTTTTGTACATTGAACTTGTAGCCTGTAACTTTGCTGAGTTAGTTTATTAGCTCTAGTAATTGTGTGTGTGTGTGGGGGTGTGTGTGTGCATTATTTGGAAATTTCTATATGTAGAATCATGCCACCTTTAAGTAGAAATAGTGTCACTTCTTCCTTTCCAATGTGGAAGCTTTTTGTTTCTTTTTCTTGCCTAAATGCACTGGCTATGCCTTTCAGTACAATGTTGAAAAGCATTGGTGACAGTGGACATCTTTGTCCTTGTTGTCCAAGCTCTGTTACTCATCAACTATTTTATTTGTCTAATTAATTGCAGCATGTATGTGTGGAATCAAGGTTAAAGACTTCAATCTGTGGAAAGGACTCTTTGGTTTCAAATCCTGATTTCTTCAAGGCTCACTATATATTCTTGGCCCAGTTAATTTCTTTCAGCATCAATTTCATTACATCTAAAATATGATTTTTCAAAATCACCTACTTCATAGAGATTTATGTGCATTAAATGAGATGATCTACACAAACTTCCTGACACTCTTAGTCATTATTATTTTCACCATTTAAATCCTCAATTTACTTATCTCTGAGTTAGGGATAGTAACAGTTCCTACCTGATAGCACTGTGAGGGGTGTCACCTGTTGCAGTGTTTCAAACTCACTCTCAATTTAGCAGCATAAAAGGAATACACTTCTTATGCTGTCAGGGATGTCATTCAGGAATTCAGATAAGGCATGGAAGGCAAGGGCTCAGCTAGGGAGACCCAGATACCTGGAATTATAAGTCTGAAAGTGTCTTTGATTATAGCACTGCAGCTTACACTTGGATCATCCAAAGGTTGGTCTCAGTTGCAACTGTCCACTGAAGTTCCCACAAGTGGCATTTCCATGTGGTTTAGGCTTCCCACTGGATGGGGCCTAGATTCCAAAAGGAGATCTGATAGGGAGAATTCAAAGAGATCAAAACAGAAGCTGTAAGTCTTCAGACCCAGCCTCAAAAGACATACAACATCCATTCTGTTAAAATCAGTGGGTTACAAATGAGTACTTATGCACAGTTCAGACTGAAGAGGAGGTTAATTATATCCCACCTCTTCATGGGACACGGGTGACAGCACACTGCAAAGGTGTATGTAGGATGGGTGACAATATTGTGACCATCTTCGGAAAGGACCATATGCCACAGACAATGCATGTTGTTCACTTAACACAGTGAAGAAACATAGTAAAAACTCAATAAAAATAAACTTTTATTATTATGCAGATATGACTAAAACAAATCCCTACTTTTGAGGGACTTACAATTTAGTGGATAAAAACATTATGTAAGGCAATGCATGTAATAATATGTTATGATGGAATTCCATAATGGGTAGGATGGAGTCTCAGAGGAAGGGACTGTTAATTCTCCCTGTGAGAATAAGCATCACCTTTCTGGAGTGGATGAACCTTGAGTTGACATTATCCAAAGTAAACAGAGGAAATTTCTTACATAGGGTCTTACTGAGTCAGACATAAAGCCCAGAGCAGTTCTAGTTCCTGTTGTTGGACCACAGATCTTTCTCACCATTTTAGAACCACCAAACTGGAACTTACTGACTAAAGCAATGCTCACTAAATTGTCAGATTTATCCTCATGCAATGAGATTTGTAAAAGGAAATTCTTGCCTCTCTGGCCCAGATAGATAGAAAACCTCATCTAAGTTCAAAAAGACAACTCAAAATACCTGTCCTCATTTATCCAGCAATGAAGCAGGAGGGTGAAAGGCTCAGTCTACTGGCAAAGCCCCTGTCAGAAAGGAGTATACTGCTCTTGCAGTCAGGGAAGGTGGCTAGCATGAGGATGCTAGGGGGCAGGCTCAGAGTGGATTATGGCAAGAGAAAGAACTTAACAAAACTTTTCATGTCTTACACCTTTCTTATGGCCTTGAGATAGTTGGCTTTTGTCTTACAATCAGTTGGGTGTTTAACAGATCCTCCTTCCATATCCTTTCTGTCCCCACTGAAATAACAAGCTCCTATGAAGGCAGACACTGTGCCTCCGTAATTGCACATTGCAAGGTACTATTGGACCCTCAGTAATGTTTAACAAATAAAGGTCCTTTATTTTCTTGTCCAAGGACATGTCACAGCTTCTCTGTTATATTTTAATATGCATTAAGAACTGGCCACTCCAGTTTCCCAATCCCCATATCACATCACAGTTTTGGGTAAAACTATCCAATATACTTGTTATTCTTAATCTGTGTGTGTGTGTGTGTGTGTGTGTGTGTGTGTGTGTGTGTGTGTGTGTGTGTGTATGAGCTTGTATGCATGCATGTTTGTGTATATTAAGGAAAGGGACTGGTTGGGAGATTTATAGCAACACAGCCTTGTCTAGATTTTCCTAGTAGAATAGATCTCTGGAAGCATTTTTCATAAATTTAATGTTTTCAGGACTGAATTGGAGAGCAGGCACCCATGGTGACATGCCTCTTTCTTGTCCTTGGAAAGAATAACTGTTCTTTTCTCTTTTTCTCTGTGAACGGCCCCACTGGGAGTTTATATGACTTGGGTGACAGAAAAAGTATTTACAAATGTTTTCCTTTTGCCCCAAGGATGTATTCTGAGCTATTTTCATATTCATTCAAGTGAATTTGGCTGGAAGAGGAGAGGGAAGGATTTCCATGCCTGGATTTAGAGTTGCATGTTAAATTGTCTGCAGGAAGTCAGAACGAGGAGTGCTAGTGTCACTTTAAAGTAGCCCTCAAGAGCTCTAAGCTGACTGACTGCCCGGTAGTTTTGATGGTCCCTAATATCTTCTTTCCAAAAATATTGAATTGACATTTGCCAAAGCACAGAATTTATTATACATTCTAGAATGCAGTGAAGGTACAAATTGCTTTCTGGATGATTTAATTTTCATACTACTTACAGGCACACCAATGTTTTGAAAAATGTCTTTTGCACTGGCCATTTTCAATGCCATTGGTTGTCCATTAAGGATTTAGGAAGGGAAAATGGTTTGTGATGTGGGCAGATGGGTTCCCCAAGTGTGAACCATTGCTGGAGTCAAGAGATGGCAAAGGAACAGTTTAGCTATGTTCCATTTTCTGCTGAATTGGCACATAATGGTGGGGGATATTTATGCTTCATGTCAACATTTTATGAGGCATTGGCAGAATAAGAGGTGGCCAGGGAAAGAACAAATTTTTCTTGCAGAGACAGCTGTAAATCATTCATGTACAGCTGTTGCCTGATGTATATGATTTTACAGACTATTCCTATTAAAGAAGAAATTACTCATGATACTTGCTAAAGGTGGCAAAGAATTTATTTAAAAGGAGTTATGTCAATGGGATTTTGTGGTAGCAGGGGGAGATTGGGCTCAGTTCTGTATATAATAAGGAGAAGTGGGAATTTAGAGCCAAGGAGCAGGGTGGGAGGTTGGTGGGTGAAAATTACTAAGAGATAGGGCAATTCTTCACTAAAGTGACCTAACAGGATTTTAGGCTGTTAGAGGAGATTTGGCTGGAAGAGGAGAGGGTACCAGAGTGATAGGGTACCAATGGTGGGGAAGTTTTGCTAAACTGATTGAGCAGGATTTCTTGCTTAAACTGGAATAAGTGGGCCAAGGATGGAGCCTAAGGTCATGTCCTTAGGAACCTGGCTTGAGTTTAGTCAAGGGTAGAGTCTTATTTCCTAAATTCTCTTCTCCAGGATATATCACTCAACTGAATGAAATGCAACTTCAAGTACTGATGCCATTTAGTGACTAATAAAAGGGAAATTATCATAAAGTTGAAAATACTATTTTTGGTAAATTCTCCTTTTTTAATCTAGGTTTAGAGAGAGGGTTATCTTCCTCACCTTTGTTGGGGCATGGATTTCATTTTCTAAAATTTTTATTTAAATAATTAAAATCTTATAGGTATATAAAAATACAACTTTGTGCTCCATCTATGGATTATCTTATATATAAATACATAAGATTTTGCCTAAACTTGCAGTTCCCTTGGAAATATGTGTTTTCAGAGTATGGGGTGCAGGATGATTTGACTCAGAGCTCAGATTAGTGAGATATGAGGGGGACCTACCCCCATCCTGAAACAACAGTAAACTGCTTGGACAACTCCACTGCTTAACGTTGTGATTCCACTTGGGCTAAACTGGTGTCAGGCTTGGAATTTAAAAGGCAATACAAGAGAACAAACAACCATAGAGAACTTTGAGAAGTTCTAGCATATACTCGGGGACATATAAGACTGGGCCCATGCATACAGCTGGGTGCCTGAATAGGACAGAACAGAGAAAGGGAAAGGTGGCAGGCACTCACCTCTGGTTGACCTTGAGGCTCTGATCAAGAGGCAGTGAGAGCTAAGGCTGTCTTGTAAACTGCCTGACGTTTATGCCTTCCTACGCAGATAGCCTTGGAAAAGGGTGGAAGAGGAGGCATTTTTTAGAAAAAAATCTTCTGACCGATAATTGGGTGACCACTAAATTATGCTGAGCTGGGTGTGAGTTTTAAGAAACCAGACTTAAAAGTAAAAACGAGAACTTAGTTGAAACCTCAGAGGCTATACACTAAAGGAAATACAGAATTAGTCCAGGAAAGTCACTAAGTAAATAAGCAACAACAAGAAGAGAAAAACAATAGACAGCAAGCAACAGACCAGCTACAACAACAATAGTTGGGGGGTGAGTAGAACAATCTGGTATTAGAATTGTTACCATATGCTATCTAAAATGTTCTTTCCAACAAAAAAGTTTGTAAGACATACAGAGGAACAAGAAAATATGTCACATACTAAAAAAAGGCAGCCAACAGAAAATGACCTTCATAGATTTAGTTGAAAAAGATTTAATATCAGATATTACAAATATTTCCAAAGATGGAAAGGAAACTGTGTCTAAATAATTAAAATGTGATAACAATGTCTCACCAAACGTAGAATCAATGAAGATTATCATGAGAAATCACAAGAAAGAATTAGATAGAAATTTTGGAGTCGAATAGTATTACAACTGAAATGAAAAATCACTAGTGGTCCTTAATGACAAATCTGGACTGACAAAGAAAAAAAAAAGATAAGCTTAAAGATAGGCCAATAGATATTATCAAGGATGTGGAGGAGAAAGAAAAATAAAAAAACAAAGAAAAAGAAATAGAACCTCCAAGACCTATAAGGCACCATTAAAAGTAACAATATATGCATAATGGAGGCCCAGAAAAAGAGAAAGAGAAAGGGACACAATAAATATTTTAAGAAAATAATTAACAAAATGTCCCCAATTTCATAAAAAATAATCTACACATTATGAATCTCAATGAAGTCTATGTAGAAAAACTCAAAGGGATCCATATATAGACATACAACATTCAAACTGACTAAAGATCAAAAAATTTTAAAGATCAAAAGGAAATCTCAAAAGTAGTAAGAGAAAAGCAATTTATTATGTACAAATGATCCTCCATAAGATTAATAGCTGATTCTTATCAAAAGTGATGGAGAGGAAAAAAGTGGGGTAAGTCTTCAAAATGTTGAAAGTAAAAGACTACTAAGTAAGAATCTACTTTCACATATACTCTCCTTCAACAATGAAGGATATTTGCAGATAAACAGAAAATAAAATAATGTTCTGCTACCAGATCCACCCTGTGAGAAAAGATTGGACTGCACTGAGACCGATATGGATGGAATACTACTGAGAATTCTTCCATGTTTATATTTTATTTTTGTTTCAGGTCCTCTGTTAAGAAATGCACACCTCCAAATACATGGCATCTTGAGAAGTCAGTCTCTTCTGAGCTTGGTTCCAGTGACCTGGTTTCCTGGATCAGAACCTGAGTGCTCTGATGGAATGACTCTAATTCACTAATTTATGCTGAGGACTGGACTTGTGATGTGGTAGGACCACATATCTGCATGAGGGAGTAATGACCACATGTGGAGTGAGAACGACCAGGTTTCTAGATCCAGCTTCACCTCTGTAGGGCCCTTGGTAAAATCTTTTAATTTCCTGAGCAACTATTTCCTCATTTCTAAAATACAGATAATAAGGAGTATCTTGCTCTATTATTGTGTAAGTGTGGAGATGTAAGTATAAATATATAGCACACGCCCAATTTTTTCTAAGTGGTAGTTATTGACATGTCAAATGAAACTTTAGAATGCAATTTGTGTTTAATAACAGTAAATTCTAAATATCACCATCAATTCACAGTTCTGTCTGCCAGGCAATGGGTTCCAAACTGGAAATATACCAGTGAACAAATAAGAGACACTAACCCTGATGGGAGGAGAACAGCCCACTGAGAGCCTTTCAGAGGACAGAGCCCAGCAGGGTCTGACACCTGCTCTGCAGCCTCTCACCTCTCCCCATTTGATTCCACATCTTCCAGGCAATAAAAATCAGGAATAGAACTTTATGTTTGGCTGAGTCAAAAGGATCTGGGCAAATACACTCAAGAGGGAACTGCCCCACGTAGCCTGGGGTGGGCCAGAGAGGATTCCTATTTCAGAACAGCAAGGTTCCAGCTTTCATTATCTGGTGATCCCGACTCCATTCCCTGGACCTCTCCTAGGATCTCTAAGTGACTGTGTCTTCTCTGGACTCAGATCTTCCCTGATGGTCAGTGTTAAGGTCCCATGGGATGGCAAGCAGAATTGGTTCAGTCTGGTTCTGTGTGTCCTCCTTCTACACCTGCAGACTTCCTGGGAGCTGTGCCCTGGAGCAGGTCCTTCTTCTTTCTGATGCAGGTTAGTTCAGATCCTCACTTACTCTGTTTACAAGGGAAGAGCTAAGCTTCCATCTTGCACAAAGCAGAGTACTTTTCCTCTGTCCGTGAACATTATTATCTTCCTAAATTACCATAGTTGAAGCCATCTGTAGGTGTAACTAAAAAATAGTTACATGAAAATTTAACTCTGTGCATTGCAATTTGGGGTCCTCAGAGATCCAGGCTGAGAGGGAAGATCCACCTGCACAGTAATTAAGATGCCAAGTCTGGGTGGTGGGTGTTTCTCTGGCCATGTCCAGGTGGCTTCAACTGAGTCTTCTCTATGTTTTAAAAATTTATTATCATAAATGTTAACGCTGAACTGCTCTTCTACATTTGTAATATCATAGGAACCACACAAATAGCTCATAGAACTTCCATCAAACTGCCTGTATTTGTCCTTTCCCATCCCTCCCACCACCCCAGAGCTTTCTCATGAGAGCATTTCCAGCCCAAGGGCTGAGTTTGGCAGCTATTGAGTCATAAGTCCCTTTTTAAGAAGGACATGTTGGTTGTGATGTCTGGCCTGAGGAGAACAGTTTATAATGGATGAGGTGTCTGTGAAAAACTTCAGGGAAAAGAGAAATGAATAAACAGGCAGTTTCCACCTCCTGATACCCTTCACTTGATCTGCTGGGACTGTGGGAGACGTGGAGGTTTTTGGCCCAATGGCTCCAGCATTTTCCAGTTCTCCATAGATTGGAACATCATTTGATATATGTCAGCTACTCTCACATTGCAATACCAAAATTCGTTTCTATAGCACATCTATCCTTTGAATAATGCTGTCCCAAGTGGTGGGAAAACATTATTTAAATTAAACTAAAAATAAAAAAGAAAGAAAAGTCCACTCTTTAACCTGCAAGCCAAGTTCTCCACAAGCCAAAAAAAAGCTCCTAAGACATGAAATAAATATCTGGGATATTTTATGGTGTGACTATTTGAAGGAAAGTCCAACATCATTTAAACAGAGGGTTCAAGTGATTTTCAAACAACAAAAAGTTAATGATTATTACCTCTTATGGGAAATGAGAGGTAAGCCTGTGCAATGCACAAAATCTAGGTTATTTGGTTAGGGTGACAGCTCAGAAATGAAGCCAAAATAGGAAACCTTACAGTAAAGGGAAAAGTCCAAGAAGGAAGGCTTCAGACAGAATAAGTTACAACCCTTAACAAGGAAAATAAAAGGCTCCAACATTGGTCATTTAAGAGTGCAGGCTGGTCTAACCTTGAGAAATGTATCTACTTATTGGAAGATTTTAGGGTTATGTGAATAACATTGTTTTGTACAGTTAGGAAAACAACTGAGTTAATGGTGCTGCTTAGAAGGTACTGTTATTAAAAATAATTTTTACTCTTGAGTTTTCATCTGCATATTAACAGTGAAAATATCTAGTATATATTTAAGGTGTTTTCTCATCCATAAATGACAATTAGTTCCTACCTTACTGGCATATTGTGAGGGTTGAATTATGTTACGTATGTTAAAAATAAACATACATGACTGTTGGCAAAATGCATAACACATAATAAAATGTACAATAAATGGCAGTTATTATCATCATCAGCTAATAGTTACATGAAAATTCAACTCTGCGAATTGCAATGTGGGGTCCTCAGAGATCCAGGCTGAGAGGGAAGATACATAGACGTTTCTAAAATAAAATTTGTTATATCAAGAGGGACCTTGATAATTTGGAGAAGAACCAACATGTTGGAAATCCGATGGCCCAGACTAGAGCTGGCCTGGTGGTGTACTGACTGTACAACCTTCAGGAATCTATGGAACTACTCCAATTTTCAGCATATTCAACTCTAAGGGATTGTCTAAACAGTGGGTGTCTCCTAGAGTTTGATAGGAATCATTGAGATATGTCATGCAGAGCTCTTAGCAGAGTATCTATAAGAATACATAGTCTCAAATGGTTTTGTTTTTGTCTGTTGTCATCACTAATGGGAAAAAGAATGTCTATTTGTATGAGTTCTTTCAGATTTTCATCCTGGTACCAGTAAACTCTGAAGAGCTGGGATTTTGTTGTGGAAATAGGTCTCAGAGAAGCTGAACCTGGAACATAGGAGCTACCAGCCAAAACAAAGGTGGCTATCCAGCCCTTGAAATGTGATTAGTTGAACCTGAAAGGAGTAAGTGTAAAATACAGTGCAGAAAAAGAATGTAAAGTATTCTATTGATAATTCTATATTAATTACATGTTGAAATGATAACATTTTAGATATTGGGCTAAATAAAATATATTATTAAAATTAGTTTCAATTGTTTATTTTTAGTTCTTTAATAGGCTTTCTAGTAACTTTAGAATTGCATCTGTGGTCCCCTGTTGTTATTATTGGAAAGCACTAGCCTAGCGTTCACTTCCTCACTAAGCAACTCTAATGCCAGGTCAGCTCTGTGCTACACGCTGGAAATAAAGACACCCGACCCCCCAACCTGTTTAGAACTCCAGGAGAGGTTCTAGAAAATCACAGCTTTTATGAATATTGAATGAAGCAACTTATATTTGATTACACAGGGATAAGCATATAAAATTCAATAAATATAATATTAGCCAATATTATAACCTCGGAAGAGGTGGGGAACATCTGACCTGCTTGTATACTTGCTGTGTTCTGGACTCTGACACATGTATGGCACTCAGGCATACTGATCCTAAATTCTCTGGTCGTGAAGATGGCATGGTGGGCAGCAGGGCTGTGGAGCATCTCCCTGGGTCAGTGGACCCTGTGACACCTCCCTGTATGACCTTTAACCCTGCAGTGCCGGAGCAAGTTTACAGATGAGACATTTGAGCAGTATGGAGAATGGAGGTTTATGCAAGGATGCCGGGGGTGTCTGTGTTTTCCCACATTCCCTGAGAACTGACTGGCTTCTCTATCCTGTATCTCACCCCCCATCAAGCTTTCCAGGGGCCAAAGCATCTCCTTGTGAGGTGCAGCGCACTGGTGATTTATTTGTGGTTCTCCTGCCAAGTGTTCTGAATGTTTAACAGGTTTCCACCAGAGCATCTCATCTTCCCTTCCCCACTGTCTCAGTTTATTTCTCAGTATTAGATGCTAAATAGATTGGGACAGACAATTTGGCTTGCTCTGCTCCTTCCTGGCCACCGCTTGTGTTAGCTCCCACAAATAAAACCTGAGCTGACAGCAGAGGAATTTATGAAAACCAGTATGAAATGAAGTATGCAGAGCAGTGCTCACACACAGCTGACCCTAGAAGTGCTGAGGTCCCCATTTCTAGGCCAAATTGCACAAAAGCTAGGGCCCCAACCCTTGCAATTGTGGAGGCCAAATATGCCAAAGTAATTCAAAGAACATAATTTATTTGTCTCTGGAAACCTAGGATTGGAATTGCACTGAGGGACCCCTGTGCCTCCTCACACCCACGCACCCCAAGTTCACAGTTACCTCCAGGGCTGCCTCATCCTGCAACTGGGTGCGAGTATTCAATTCTCCCCAGGAGCCTGGATCTTGAGCTACAAAGAAAATACAATTCAGAAAGATTTTGTAAGGTTTTTCTTCTGATGGTTTACTTGTAGAGCAGATCAGAATTGATGCAAGCTTGGTAACACTTTCCAGATCCCCCAAAAGGTGTGCCTGTCCCCATGGCACAGGAAGGTCCCCTTCCCCAGAGCAGGGCTGCAGGCATTGTCCCAGGGACACGCAGAGCTTCAGGGAGTTCACATCTCACCGGTGGAATGTGGTGCCCTCGGGGTCAAAAAGAACCACTCAGGAGGCCCATATACTTTCCAGTCAGACTCACTACTTGCTTCAGAGTTCTTTGCTCATAAGCTCCATGGAGCCCTTCGGCACACAAGATTGGAAACACACTCTTTCTAGCCTTGAAATATAAAGGAAACAAATAAGTATACTAAATGAGCTTTGATTCTGTTAAAAATACATACTATTACATATATTACCATTCACACATACATATATGTATACACAAGTATTTGTGCATGCATACACACATGCACAGATGTACACACAGATGTGCATGTATGTATAAACACTCACACATATGTATGCATATATACACACATGCATCCACACACACCTGCCTATTTCAGAATCTCTGTAGACATGCTGGAAATGGCTGAGGCACAGGGAACCTGGATGAAAAGTTCACTTACTCCAGTTCCTTGTGTGGTTCTCTTGGCTTTGGGAGATGGGCACTGAAGTTCCAGCAGCTCCAGAGCAGGCCTGCAGCAGAGGCATTTGTCACACTGAGCTAGAAACATGCCCAGACAGAATGAGTCCTCCTGCATAGAGGGCACTGCCTGCACTGGCCCAGGTCCCTGGAGGTGTGAGTGGAGGGAGGCAAACCCCACTCCCCTTGAGCTGGGCGCAGACCTGACCCACAAATAAACTTACGCATGCTTCACTACTAAGCACATTTTTATTCTAGACCTGCCATGTATGGTCACTCAGATGCCGTCCTTGAAAGGAAACACAGCCGAGGAAAGGTGGTCATGGTGGGGAGAGGCTGAGGGGCCAAGCAAATGTTCCCTGTTCCCTTCCTGCCTCAGATATCAAAGGACAAGTTTCCGAGTTGGAAACTGTGTTGGATACAGATGAATATTAGTACTAAAAAGTAAGGTCAAGGAAAGGAAAAAAAAAAAAACCAGATATGCCCCAAACAAATGCTATTTGGGAAAAGCTGGAAATGGTATTTGGAAATAAGAGTTTTTCCAGCCCCCAGCCCCTGCTCCCTGGAACAGAATGCCTCCCAGCCTCCGGCAGTGGGCACCCACAGTGGGGCAGGCCGGTTGCCATCCTCTGCGCTCCAGCTGTAGGAGCGTCCTGCAGGGGAGTCCCGTTTCTCCTCTCGGCCTTGCCCTGTTTACTCAAGCAAGTCTGATGAAAGTGAAAAAGCAACATTGCCTAAATAATTGCCTGAGATTTCTGTGACTACATCCGGCTCTGTACAGGCACAGCGTGCCCTTAAGTGAGCACATTAAGGCTCCACAGAAGTACTGATTTATTGTACCACTATCCACAGGCTGAACTTCATGCACAACAGTTCGATTCTGGCCCGCTGACATCAACTGCACTTTGTAATGAAGCAAAGCAGACAGCAGCCCAGCAGTCCAGGAATGTGGTATTTACACCTCCCAGAGAACTGTCGGCACCTGAAACTATGTGGAGTTGATTCTCCTTTGGACATTGTTCCCTCTTCTGAGTATTTTAGAGAAGACAAAGCATAGTGTCAGCATGGCACATAGGAGTGCTGTGTTTGTACAGGCGCCACTCCTGGGCTCATCTTAAAACAGCTCTGTCCTCAGCATTTGGCATGACTGTGAAATCACCCAGAAAAGGCGTGTCTAAGATGGTTACATTGTTTTATTTCTTTTCAATGAAACCCAAGGAGTTTCAGTCTTCATTGCTACTGGCAGAGATGCGTAGTGTTTATATTGATGGCAGCTTCCTGATGCTTGAAGGTAAGGCGGGGGCGCGTGACTACATCTGGCCAGCGAGCCACAGGCAGGCAGGACGCTCACCTTCTCAGGCCGGCGCAGCATGAAGCTCGGCCCCGCAGCCCAGCCCAGTGAGCTTTGAGATCACATTTTGCAGGTGCCGTCACTCCATACAGAATCAGGCAACTAGATCCACACCCAATTTCCAGAAAGCAACAAAATCTCCATAAAGTTGTGTCAGAGGCTTAAAGAGTTAATTTAGGAGTCAATTATCATGGCATAGCCCAATATTATCTGAATCGTTCTGCTCAGGAATGGGAAGCACTTACACCGTGACGGGAAAGCGAAAGACGGGCTCCGGCCACAGACTGGCTGTTCGTCTGAGCTCTAGTGACCCACGTAAAGCAGATGCCTTTGGCTCCACACCACACTTCAGGGTCAGACGTTTTAGTGTTGCCAAGGGGGGCTTGGACCCTACCTCAGCCTCAGCTTGAGAGTGAGGAGGCAGAGCGAGGCAGGACTGCTCCCAGGCAGCTTCCGCTGGGCCAGGGGGACGCCTCAGGCCATCCCTGCCCGGGGAAAGATTTGTGCCCCCTGAGGATCTAGGGCTGCCCTGGCCCGTGCACTCCCAGCACGGGGTGGAGTGGTAGCAGAACTTCATGAGGGAGAAGGTTTTCTCCCTCTGCTCACATTGTGCCCCAGGACCAAGCCTCTGAAGGATGGATAACAGGGACTGGAAAGAATGCAGCAAATTAAAAACCCCAACCCAAATTGATGTGTACGTTTAATGTAATTCCTAACAAAACCCCAGCAATATTTTTTGTAGACATAGAGGATCTTATTCTCAAATGCATATGGAAAGGCACGGGCCCTATAATAGCTACCATATTCCTGACAAATAACTTTGGTGAGAGAATAACTCAGCAGTCAAGGGGATGTGGGATCGCTGGCAGGACAGATAGAGAGACCAATGGGACAGAATAGAAAATCCAGAAATAACCACAGTAATAAGTCAGATTGCCTTTTCACAAAGGTGCATAAGCTATTCGGTGGAGGAAAGACAGGCATTTCCATAGTTGGTGCTGGTGTAATTGTACATTCTTCAGCCAAAGAATGACTCTCAACCTAAACCATGTATCATCTACATAAGTTAACTCAAAATCTATGGTGGAATTAAAGTAAAAGGTAAAACTAAAAGACTTTTAAGGAACAAACTTAGGAGAAAATCATCTGAATTTAGGACCAGGTGCAGAGTTTTTAGAGTTGACACTAAAAGGATAACCTGTAAAAGGGAAAAATGATAAGCTGTACGTCATCAAAAATTTCTCAAATTGCTCAATGAGATCCTGTGAGGAGGATGAAAGACAAGCTACAGACCGGGAGAAGACATTTGCCGATGACATGTCTGAAAAAAGACTGAATACACAGAGTTCTCAAAATTCTACAGTAGAAACCCAAAACCAAAACTAAAACAGAAAAACCTAGGGAGAAAATGGGCAAAAGGCATGGACAAACATTTCATTAAAGAGAACATGCAGATGGCAAATGAGTACATGAATTATGTTCAATATCATGAGAAACTAGGAAATGTAACTTAAAACCATGATGAGATAGTCTGCACTCCATCAGAATGGCTGACATCACAGTGACAATGACAAGTGCTGGTGACAGGTGGAGTCACTGAATCATGCCTGCCTTCTTGGTGGGAACATAAAATGGCACAGTCCCTCTGAAACACAGGCAGTTTCTTAAAACAGTCATTATGCAGTTATCCAAAATCCAGAAATTGCACTGCTGGGCATTTACCCCTGAGAAATACAGTCATGTTCCCAGAGAATTGTGCATGAATGTTTGGAGCAGCCTCATCCACACAGTCAAGTGAAACAACCCCGATGTCCTTGGGGGTGAATGGTTAAGCAAACGTAGGTCCATCCAGCCATGGGCTACAACTCGGCAATGTAGAGGAGCAAACTATTGACTCACACAGTGACTTGGGTGATCTTGAGGGAATGCTGCTGTGTTAAACTCAACCTCCAATGGACACATATTGTCAGACTCCATTTATTCTAGAAGTATAATTATGGAAATGGAGGAGAATGAATTAATTGTTGCCATAGGGAGAGGGATGATGTGGTTATGAAAACAAAATACATAGAAAACCACTATGGTGATGGAACAGCTCCAAATTGTGTGATGGAGTTACATGAGTTTACATACATGGTAACATTGTACCACTCACATTTTTTCCCTCCACTCATTTACTAAATCATCATGCGGGCACCCACTATGTACTAGACCTATGCTAGGACATGGTCGGTAGACCCCAGTCCCTGCCTGCAAGAAGGGCTCCAATCGCTCCTTCAATGTCGTGATGTGTATGGTGTGATGGAGCCAGGTGGACGGCAGAGGGGAATGCAGGGCACTGTGGGGTCCTCTGCAGTGCTCATGACCAGCTCATGGGTTCAGGAACTGAGGTCAAAACCAAACTGAAAATAACTCAGGAGCAGGGAGACCTTTCCAGGAAGAGCATTTATGGCAAAAAGGAGACCACATGCAAAGGTCCAGACCAAGGGACTGTGAAAGGGATCTGTGGAAGCTGGTGTGTGGAGAGGTGGTGAGGCCTCCAACAGGAGGTGGGTCACAGCCAGGGGCAAAGGCAGCCACCCGAGGACACCACCTCCAGGCAGAACCAAAAAATGTCATTCAAGGCTTGCCAAGCAGGGTCACCTGTCAAAGGAGGCTAGAGAGAAAGTCTGTCCTCAGATGTAACTGGATGGGAGACAAAGACAGAGCAAATTCAACGTGAAGGGTGGGAAGCAGGACCTGGAACAGTTCTGGGGCTATAAGGAGATAATGGCAGCAACTTCTCATAAATGTTTAGCCACAGGCTGGGCACAGCCAGAGTGTGCAGCACGCAGCTGGCAAGCAGACATCAACATATGCCCCAGTACCAGCATCAATTTCTGGCCTGATTAGGGCTCTGAATCTCACCAGCTAGGAGTACCAGACCACAGGCTTCTCGTCCTGAAATCACGTGGCTTGGCCTCCAATCCCAGTTTTGTTAGTTGCCAAAAAAGATAATCTTTGTTAGTTACCAAAAGAGAAATTAGCATGCTAATTTCTTAGATTCTCTGGATTTTTCACTCATACAATAAATGTAAAATTGATCTATGTCATAATATTTTTGTTAGGATTATGTAAAATCATGAATAAAGGGCTTCTCAGGGTGCCTAGCACAGAGTAAGCAATAATTAGGTATTTCTGCAATTGCCACATTATTATTATTACTGTTAATATTATACCATGACCTTATAATCCTTGAAATGTCTTCCGCTGTGTTCCTACAGCACTTCTCTCTGAAAAGGTGAGCTTTCCTAGGGCACATCGCTAATCTTGCCCATCCCCCTAAATAAATCAGGGACCCAGAGAGCAGGATTGATGCAGACATGCCGTAGAGGACTTTCAAAACTCTCTGGGTAGAGTCAGGGCTGGGTCTATGCTTGCAATATAACCATTCTCTCCTTTAGGCTTTTTATGGGCTTGGGTACAAGTCAAGTCCCTCTTTCCTCTTCCCAGGAACCTAGCCCCTTCCTCACCCTTTGGAAGTGAGTTGCCATAAAGAGACATCACCCTGGGCACACTGAATCAAGGGGAAAGGAAAGGCATTTCACAGCACTGGAGAACATCCTTTGATTTTTTTCGAGGACCACACTTTTTTCTCCAGTTTGCTTTGTCTCCTGGTTGAAGGGTTCAAAAAAAAAATCACACAAAAGGCTCCATGTATCTTTTGAAAGGTAAAATAGGACCAGCTGAGCCTAATTAGAGATGCTGTAAATACCTGCCAGGCTGTAAAAGCTCAATCTCTCTAATATGGCAAAGAAGTGAGAGCTGCAGTGGGAATTCAGCCCCTCAGGCCCAGGATAAACACTTTCCAAATATGCTTTGTGCTCACGCCTGCCAGAGTTTAGTGGCCTGGCTGAGAAGTGGAAAGAGCACCTTTGTAAGTGTCTCGGGGAGCCTAAGCCTTGGTCCAGATGATCCGTGAGGCTTGGTGCTGCCCAGTGTAAGTGACGGGAATTAATGGACAATCCACAGGAGGCAGGCAGCCCGGCGCAGGGGTGTTGACATGATGTCATGGGAGGTCATTCCCTTTTCACCTAGGACAATAAAGTCTTAACTGTACGTCTAGTCCCATATTCACCGATTTCAGCCAATTGCAATGATTCATAAGCCCCCATGTATGCCTGAAAGTTCTCCTCCCTTGGAGTCTACATGTAGGTTCTCCATTCCTTTGGAATGCCCCTACCACCAAGGTGAACCCCTTGGTCCTTCAGACATCAGTAGATAACTAATTGAAAATATAGGACTCATGATAACTTCCCAGTAAAAGTCACCATTGTCCCTTTCCCTTGAGAGGATGCCTGGCCTCCTGTATGTGCAGAAAGACCCGCAGCTGCCCTGGCTTTCCTTCCACTTCTGTTTCTGACTCTGCTCTGTCTACTTTAGAAGTGTTCTCTTCTTGGTCATTATTGGGAACTGATATGGAGCTGCCGAGGGACATCAGAACCCTGAGGAGGGTGGATACAAGCCTGTCTGGTGGCTCGGATTCCTGAAGGAGGCAGGCTTGACCAGGCGGAGACCAGAGCTACGGTGTCCCTGCCCATTGTCCCCCTTCATGAGCCACAGCTTGGCCCTAGTCATGCCCGTCATCTGTCCTTGTCAGAGAGCTAAGAGGCATCTCTCAGGCCTAAGGATCTGTGGAGGCTTGAGCCGAGTTTCCTGCTCCTTGATGCAACCTTCTCCTTGGATGGACCCACTTGCCTCCTGCTTCTCAGGCTGTGCTGAGACTCAAACCAGCAGACACTGTAGCTAAGTGCAGTCTCAAGGGAAGGGACTCCACCAGACCCATGTTTCAGTCCTGGCTGGGTCACTTGTGATCTGTGTCAGCGGGGGCTGGCCACCGAGATGTCAAAGCACTTGTTGTCACTACCTCAGTTGGCACCAAAGCAAAACAGGAACACAATGACACACCAGGGGATGAGACAGGAAAGAGATAAGAGATGACTTCCTTCATCCTGAGGAGCTTCCCCTTCTCCTCCCTCTGCCCTTAGAAGCAAGGCCATTTCCCAGTTACAGCTGCTGGTCTACTGAGTTCAGGGTAGGGACACATGTCTGGATGGGGGTTGCAGTGTGCATGCATGGGAGTGTGTGAGCCTGTGACCATGTTGTGTGAGCATGTGTATGTACATGAGAATGAGCATTGCTATGTGGGTGAGTGTGTGCATATATCCATATGAGTGTATGAATGTGTGTAAGTATGCATACATTTGTGAATGCATGTGAAAGTGTGCCTGTGCATGTGTACATGTGTGAGTGTGCACATGTGAGCCTTGTGTGAGTGTGTGCACACATGTATTTGTGACTGTGAGTGTGCTCATGTGTGTGTGTTCATGTGAAGGGGAACACAGGCTCCTGAGCATCTTCCTGTTCCTTTCTGAAAATGTGCAGACAACTGCATGGCTCCTGATTTCCCTTTCCGCAAAGTTAATGGACAGAAATAGCAGAAGTCGTTCCCTGCAGAAGGGCAAGGGACACTAACTGCCTTCCCATGTGACACCAGGCTCCCCTCACCCATCGTTGCTGTCCTTCCTGACATGGGGTTGCCATCACCAACCCCACAGGTCCCTGTCCCCTCTGGGCTACACCACTGTGTCTGAGTCTCAGACGATGAAGCCCACCTGCCTCCAGGCCGCACGCCAGCTCCTCCCATGCCTATTGCTCCCTGGAGGCTCTTCCTGTCCCTGGTCCTCCCCTCCTGCTGTCTACACTGCCCCAGGAGTGAACCCCAACCACCTCTCCTCCATGGGCCTCCTGGGAAGCAGCAGGGGGAGAGTTCTGGCTGGAAAGCAGGATTCAGTAGTGGTGGAGGATCTGCTGGAAGCAGCAGGAGAGTGTCCCACAGAGGGTCTGGCTTTAGGGCAGCAGAGGACAAGTGCTAAGAGCTTCACTGTCTGAGGTGGGGAGACATGAGCCAGGCCCGGGCCGCCTCAGCACCAGGGCCAGCAAGGACACAGGTCTCCTCCACAGTCATGGCAAGAGCAAAGAACCGCTCCTTGTGTTGCACAGGGAAGCATCTTCTGTAGTCCCTTTAACTCATCAGTCAGTGCCTCAGTTTCCATATATGCAAAAGGAAAAACAATCGTGTTTTGCAGCCTGATCTTCCATATCTGGGGTCAGGCCTGTGGCCAGTTCCTCAGCCCAAAAGACAGCTTACCAGACACAAAGAAGGAAGCACGGCACCCAGCAGCCACCCCACAACAGTGACACTGCCTCAGTAATCGTCTTGTACAAACACTGATAGTAGCATCTGTGCTCTGAAGAACTTGCCATGTCAGCCATGGGCACTTGTGTTTACATGCTGTGGGGTAAATGACAGACTTTCTAGAATCTCCCACCTGGCCTTAGGTCATTTATGTATCAATAGGTGCTTACCACTGCAGAGCCCCACTGTGATCTGGGCCAGGGCATAGAGGGAGGGTGGCCATTCTCCCTGCCCCTCCATTCCTGGTACATAATTGGTCTGGTGTCTGCCAGTCACCACGGACCTGCCCTGGAGTTCCTCCTGGAAGGGGTAGGTGGGAAGTGGGGAGTGCACCTTGGTGGCAGAGCATGGGTGGCCACTGGAGGTGACAGATGGGGCCAGGCCTAGCTAGCAGATCTGAGCAAGCTGTGAGCAATACAAAATGGTTTCTCCCACCTACCCTTTCCCTTGACTTCTTTGGTCTCACTGGTTCACTGGGGGGTTCGCCCAGGGCCGGAACACCCTTCCCCCCGAGCAACACATGCATACCTCACTCCATCCTCACCACAACTGACCGAGGGGCAATACTCTTACTTCAGTCATCTTACAGATGAGATAACAGGTCATTTCGGTGCCTGGGCGCAGTGAACAGCATCACCACCGCTGTCATGGTTGCCAGCCTCACCGTCACCATCACCATGCTGGGTCCTCGGCTCTCTTCGTTATCCTCTCCCTTCCCATTTCCCCCCTTCCCTCTCTGCAAATGTCCCCCTGACTTGGAGGCTAAAGCCAAAGCGGTTGCTGCCGTCTTGGGTGCCCCCATTAAGGCGATCAGGCAGGGAGTTCAAGGTAGTGGCTTTTGGCAGCTTGAGGATCCAAGGGGAGACTTAGAGAGACGGACAGTACCGTGGGAGCCGAGGCGGCCCTGGACAGCAGCCCGCCCCTCCAGGGAGGGCCTGCAACCATATGCAGTGAAGCCTGAAGTGGCTGCAGCAATTCTCACTTTTGCAGGACCCAACTGAGAATGCCTGATAGTTCGGAAACTTCTTTGGAAAGAGAGAGCAGGGGTGGGAGGGGGTGTAGAGTCCCACCTTGATTCCTACCTGCCTTGACTGAATGCGGTTCATCCACATTGTTTGGTTCTGTGGGCTCCACCTCTCAACGGATGTTGGGGTCTGGATGTCAGCACACTCTGCGAGGTCCTGACTCACTGCCAAGGTGTCTGTGGGCATCACTGGAAGGGACACAAATCTCAGAGTCAAGCCTTCCTGGGTCTACTATCTGCTAGTCTGTGATTTTAGGCAGATCATCCAACATCCCTAATCTCCAGTGGAAACATAAGATTATTTTAAATCAGCAGAGCAGATAAGGAGGATGCCTGGGATGGTTGCTCCTCTGCCTGAGTCTGTTCCTGTCAGTCACTGCAATTTTTTTCCCTCCTGACCAATGGTGAGGCCATAGGAGTCTTCAGTGCAGTCACCCACCAGCAGTTGAGCAGAGCTGGCAAATGAGATGAAAATGCTGTGTAATGCTTCTTAACTATTCCAATTTATTAGTCCCAGAATCACCAGAAATGTGGCAATAGATATGCCTTTATTCACTGGTTTCCCAGAAAAAATTCCCTGCCAAGTCTGAGGGGGTTGAAGAGACTCTGTAAACAGTGACTAAGTGCTGAATCTCTGCCACGCAGTGAGGTCCAGTGTGGCCGCAGTCACAGCATTATGATTCGTGTCATGGCCAAGAGGAGTGAATCTGAGGCCGTAAAAGCATCAGGACTCATGTTTTCCATTTAGTCTTGGAAACAGGAGACAGAGTTTACATTGTGTTTTGTGAGTGGGTGTGGCTCACACACTCTCCAGTTTACAGCATGGGTAGAGGCCCATCTTGTGTTAAGAAGCCAGGAATCAACAGAATTTCCGAAGGACCCCCTCACCAAGGTGTCCTATTAAGGTTCCGTTTAGCTGACAGCTCACAAAACTCATCATCTGGGCCACTGATGTGGATTGCCGGCCTTCTTGACAGTCCATCCTCAGTATTTCTGGGCATGTCTAAGAGATGTTTTCAATAAGCTCATGATCAGACTCCGTGCATGGGTGGCTGCTGCCCCTCCCGACTCCTCAGCTGTCTGTCACCCTTTGTCCTGCTGCCAAGCAGCTTCTGCCCGAGGAAGAGAACTACGACTCTTCAGAGTTCAGCATTTGCCAAGACACTGCCCCCAATCTCCTGCCTCTCTGAGTTACCAGAGGAACCCCACGGCGCTCACTTGGTGTAATTTCCTCCCAAGGGCACTGGATGCCAAGCCCCTTGAGAGTCATCAAGGTGTAGTGTGTGAATGTACAGCCCACTGGGGGCCAGGCCACTACACTGCCACAGAGACGCCTGTTCTATGTGGCGTCTCCTTGCTTCCCTGCTTGAGGAGGAGCTGCCGACCTGCTCAGAGGCAAGCTTGGGGAAGGTGGAGAGTCAAAGCTTCCTCCCCCTTACAGAATGGGGCTTCTGTTAAGGCATCTCCTTGGGTGCAAGATGTGTGGTGCCTTCGTGACTGACATGGGCCCCTCCAGAGTTCCAGGGCACCCCTTCTCCTCCAAGATGCCTCATTGCCTCCATGGAAACAGGCTTCTGTTGGCCCATCACTTTCACCTGGTGGACATCAGAAGTTATGTCCAAGATTTATAGTCAAGCTACAAACCCCAAATATAGAAACTGACTTAGAAAACAAAGAAAAATTTGGCCTTAACACGTGTATATCAAAAGATGGAACTTCCACCATGGTGGGTGGCATGAAGTTCCCAGCGAACTCTTTCCCCACTGAAATCACAATTTAACTGGTGAAAATGATTAAGAAAAAAACCAATTTCATCTCTAGAAATTGTCCTAAAGGCATACAGAAAATGGAGAAACACTTATTTAAGAAAATGAACCAAATCTTGGTCAGAACAGCAAGAGACTGTGACCCGGAACTGCCTCCATCCTCTGCTTCATGCGAAAGAAGCTCTTACCTGGCGCCTACTCCTGAGGTGGGCAGCCAAGAAGATGGGGGCTCCCTCTGTCTCCAGGCCTGAGGCTACAACTTTGGCCTCACCCAGGATGGGGCAGATCACCAGCCTGCCTCATTCCCCTGCACTCTACTTCAGGTGGGTGTGGCCAAGAGGATTGGAGCTCACACCCCTCCCACCCATCTCTCACTGAAGGCAGAGGCTCTACCTTAGACACAGCAAACTGAAAGTACTGGGATTCCAATAGTCCATGCTCCAGCTTCCTCTTTGAGCTCTTGTTTCCATACCAAGAGAGGCAATCCTCTGATTGCCAAGAACACTTAGGGCTGCCATCCCTGAACAACAACTACTCATAGATCAGGGACATCATGCCAGGAGAAACAGCCGCTGCTCTGCCCACAGGTCCCATGCAGTGTCACAGAGGTTCTGCACAGGAGGAGACACAGGCCTTATAGATGGTTTGCTCTGCATCTCTGCCTGAGGGGACTGACTGCAGACACACTTTCTTCTCAAGTGCACATGGAACACTCTTCCCTATGTGGCTATATCTGAGGCCATAAAACCAGCTTCAATAAATTAAAAAAAACATACTGAATATGGCTGGTAATTGTAGATCTGCTTTTGTTATGTATCTGTATTCCTATTCTGTTAATGTGTGTATGCAGTTTAATTAGTAGTTTGTTAAAAACCTATACATGCTTATGTTACTCTACAAGAAGATATGTCAGAGAAATAATCAATCTTCCCATGTTTTCTTCCATCTGCTACTTCAATAGCTTTTCTTCTTCCTTCCTAATTACAACCCTTTAGTAGAATTAGTGCCTCATATCGAAAATTACCAAGTATCATAATTCTTCCAAGTGGTTACGATACCTCAAGACAAATGCTGGGCATAGAAGCCACAGGGCATAAATCTGCAAAGAAGTAAAAAGCTAATCTTTTCAAAGAATATTGCTTCTCTCTCACTTACCAACTTTACAGTTCCCTGTATGGCCCTGGAAGATGACTGGTTAGCCAGTGATGGGTAAGATTCCTCAAGGGAGGAACAACCTAAGACAGGCACAGTCACAGGGGGGCCATCAGGTGAGAAATTGGGGATCAACAGAGGTGAGGTTTAGAACCTCACCCCCCCCCTGTTTTGAGAGAAATCTTCTGCATCCGTGGATGTTTTGTTGCCCTTGTCTAGCTTGGATTAATACTTAGTCTATAGGCACACACCTGATCATCTACATTTGCCCTCTTACAGCACTAAATTATGTTTCCCTTCTTTATGTTGCATCTACCTACCACTTCAGCATCTTATTAAAAGAAAATAATAATAATAAGGGAGAAATGAGGAATTCACATATAAATCAAGTATAAAAATCAAACGAATAATCATATCTGACTTGATTGTTTATAGTTCATGATGCATGATCAAAACCGAAAGTTTCTGTGATATGACTGCCCTTGCACTGTTCACCATGTAAGAACTTATTCACTATGTAAGAACTTGTTTACCATGTAAGAATGTGTTCATTATGCTTCAGAAGATTGGAGACTGTTGAGAATTAGGCTTGGGATTGATTAATGATTGTGCATTGAGTCCCCTGTACAGAATTTGTTGTTAACCATTTGATCAATAAATATGAGAGATGCCCTCTCAAAAAAAAAATCCTGAAATCATACAAAATATTTTCTTTGACCATAGTGGAATGAAATCAGAAACTGATGTGAAGGAAATTTGGGAAATTTTCAAATACGTAGAATTAAGAAACACACAGTAACTAAACAATGGGTTGGAGAATTCAAAAGGAAAATTAGAAAATACTCTGAGGTGAACAAAAATGAAAGCACAGCATATAAAGCTTTTGAAATGCAATGCTTGAAGCTGTACATGTCAGCATTGGAATAGTAGAGAGATCTCAAATCAATAACCGAAATTTCCACCTCAAGAAAATAGAAATAGAGGAACAAATGAAACCCAAAGTCAGCAGAAGGAAGGAACTAATAAATATTAGAGCAGGAAAAAAAGAACTTAAGAAAAGAAAAGTAATCGAGAAAATGAACAAGACCAAGAGTTGTTTCTCTGAAAAACATTTTAAAAATTCACAATCTTTTAGCTAAACTGACCAAGATAAAAAAAGACTCATTACTAAAACCAGGACTGGAAGAGGATCATTACTAATGACTGAAATAAAAAGAACTATAGGAGAATACTAAGAAAAATTATATGCTCAAAAATTAGATGCCCAAGTGAAATGGGTAGATTTCCTAGAAAGACACAAGCTCTCAGTGAGGTTCACATTGCTGACCCTTACTTAACAGGCAAGGAGAGATTCCATGTTGCTCCATCGTTTCCTTTGGAAATTGCGCTTCTCTGTTAACTGCACCTGTTATGACCAAATAACAAAGACGTTAATGTTAAGAGACCACACTATGTGGATCCGCACGTCGGGAGACTGACCATCCTAGTTTCTTGGGACTGTCCTGGTGTTTAGCACTGAGAACTCCTCATCCCAGGCTGACCAGTCCATCCATCACTTGTATGCAAAGCCATTCCTGAGGAGACTCCTTGAAAGATGGGGTAACTCTGCTTCACTCAGCAGCTGAGGTCTGATGGCTGGTGAGACTGTTGTTACCTCTCTGAGTCTTAGTTTTTATATTTTCCTGGTGGGAAGAATTACAAGCCCATCATAGTTTTCTTATAGAATAATACACAAGTATCCTGTTATCCCACAGTTCTAGGTCCTTAATAAACGCTACCCCCTCCCATGACTTATAGGGTTATTAGTCCTCAAATCCTACTTTTAAACCCGGGACACTTAGCAAATCCTGATTTGGAAATGCCAGCATTACTGTGTGCACCAGGCTTGGACCCATGGCTCCTGGAGTCCCGTAGTCGGGCTCTGCCCTGGGGCCCTCTCACCATGCTGTGTCTGACTCTCCCCTTGGAAACCTAAGACTGTTATATTGCCCTGTACTTGCCCCTTTCCCAAAAGGGTGGTCCTGTGTCCCTGAGCCCCTGACCCTCCTTGCTTTCTGTGACAGACAGCTTTCTGTGGTCTGCCAGCCTTTGGAGGAAGCTGCTTCTCATGAGACTTCTCTGAGGCCAGCCATCTGGTCATGAGCTCAGTGGCCATCTCCCCTACTCTGGGCCCCAAGATTTCGGCCCATTGCTGACAGTTGGTCCTCAGCTTAGTGCCTGGCAGGTGTCTGGTTGAAGGCCTCCACTTCCACTGTCCCTTAGCCGAGCCTCCCACCCCACTGCCAACTCCATCCCACCCATGAGCTCACCCATCTTGGAGATGGTCCTTCCATCTCTGTGAATCCAAAGTAATGGTGAGGCTCCATGGCCCAGTTCCACCTGCTATTGCTTCCTGGAGCAGGAAAACAGTCCTCTCTCTCTGTCAAGGGACCTGTGTTTAGAAATCACAGTATGTAATGGCAGAGCCCTATCAGGTCCCTTCCACTCCCAGGCAGCAGGCAATCTTTTCTATTATCTCATCTTCCCACCCACCTCCTGGAAGGCAGCAAATGTGCTCTGCAGCCCATGGTTCCTGGGACCCAGTTCAGTGGCTAATCTGGGACTTGCTAGGCATCTCCTGCTGGTGGCTGCCAGGAGGTGGCACCACAGCGCTGGGATGCCTTTGCCCAATGAGAGGAATCTTTCAGTGCCCAATGGACGGATGGAACCAGGTTCTCACCTCAAGGAACCAAAGTATCAGGAGGACAGAGGTCTCCCTGGGCTTCCCCAGGGTGAATGCGTGCGTTCCTGGCTTGTGCAGGGAGCTATCCTCAGAGCCATAGAGGAAGAGGAGCAGGAAAAGGACTGCAGAGAGGCCTCTGCAGACAGCTCAGCTCAGTGGTTTCCAGCCTTATCTGTGTAAACTTTTTGGACCAGTAGCTGCTTGTCCAGAAGAACATGAATGACCTCAGACGGGGAAGAGACGTAAGCTTTTGTCCTTGAAGGATGAAAGACAGGCATGGCAGACCCTGGGAGGGAACTGGATTCCCAGAGATGAAGGGCAAAGGAACTATGGATTCCAAATAGCAGGGCCAGGAACGGAGATGTCTGCACACAGAGCCCCACAGATTTAGGAGCTGTAGGGAGAGGGAGGTGGCCGAGTTTGGCCTGGCAAGTGCCAGAGAATATGGACATACACGAGAGGACTGGGCAATGGGCAGCTCTACGGCAGAGAAATGAATGATTGCCTGGAAACTAGAGGTCCGTTCTCAAATGATGCCAGCTAAACGACTGAGACTAAATGTTCCTACAGATTTAATTTTACATATTATTCAATTTTCCAAAATCATAAGAAATGTTATTTCTTTTACCTAAGTATCAGGAAACAATTCTTGTGTTTTATAACATAAAACCCTAAGACCCTTTCCATGGTTTTACCAGGACTTGTAACATGTATTATCTCATTTGCTCTTAAATGCAGCTGGCATCCTGGTAATCTGTCATCTTAATGGGAAAGAAATTGGATCCTGATAGTGATCATATAAATATGTAGAATTCTCATTTTTATCCTAATGTTTTCAAGTGAGAATCCTGACATCCAGACAAACTGACTTGTCCCAAATGAAACAGCTTGTAAATGCTGGGGTTTGAACCTAAAATCCCAGCCTCTTAACTAATACAGAAAACAACAACCTCTCTTGCTGTGAGCCCGAGGGCTTGGGTCCCGGCAGGCCTGCCGGTTCTCTCTGTGAACTTGGGCCTTCACATTCCTTCCTCAGTCTTACATCAGAAACAGCAGGCAAAGTGCCTCCTTATTCATAAAACATCCAGGGCAGGTAGCATGGTGAGCAGAAAGACAGCAAGCTTTGGTGGGGTCAGTCTTAGTTCTATCACTTACTGGCTATATACTTTTGAGAAAGTTTTTCAAACTCAAAAGGCTTCCATTTCCTCACTATAAAGTGATCTCTAGTAAGACTGATGTCACAAATCTGTTGTAAAGACCATCAATAATGATTTCATAGAGGTGGGGACACAGTAGACCATCACAGAAAATGGTTGTTTTGCAACTGGACGCTAGGAACAAGAATCATTTTCTGATTTCATTTATCCCATAAGAGGCAGAACTCCTCCCTGTCAGTGGGTGACTGCAGAGCTCAGCCAGAAATGTAATCCAAGGAGAGGAGCCTGCCATGAACCTGGGCCTTAGCAGCCCACATAAGGGGATTGTAAATGGACCTGTGGCTGTTAACTGACACATGCTGAGAGACATGCCCTGTGGTGAGCAAGTCCATTGGAATGATGAAACCAGAAAGATGTTGTTCTGCCTGCAATGGTTCATTATGAACAAAACACAACGAGTTCATTTGGCTGGGAGTTAATGGTGAACAGATGGCTGGCAAGGCAAATGCCACAGAATACTGTCTCCAAAAGTGCAGATACCTGCTTTAAGTGCTGAACCTGGCCTCACTCTCCTACCCTATAAGCAGCTGGGCTTGAGGAAAGTGGATGAGCAGAAGGTGGGCAGGGCTGGGAGAGTGTTTATGCAACTGAGACACTAGGGTACCGAGGCCCAGAGGGTAAGGCCCAGAGGGTATTGGCACTCCTGCCCCCATCAATGGAAATGAGGTACATGAGAAAGAAAGGGACCAGCACATGGCCCTTCAAACCAATCCAGGAGGCATCTGCATGTGAATGGGTTCTTAAAATCAGTTCTCGTACTGGCATAAGGTGATGACCCAACAAGGAAGAAAAAAATGAACACTTACTGATCCAGTGACTAGACATTTGCTATACCAGATTTTGCACGCACACATTATAATGACAACCACCTTCCCAGATTGGTACCAAAATTTTGTTGAGTTTTTGGGTCAACCAAGTGGTATGGAGTTTGGAGCAGAGTTTAGAGACCTGAGAATCAGTAGAAATGGCAGAAGACAGTACACTCTGAGACCCTCCTAAAA